>NW_006295183.1:1270804-1284916 GCF_000327345.1 Myotis davidii | reverse complement strand
GCAGGATGGCAGAGCAGGCAGCACCAGGCCAAGGCAGGGTGCCAGGTGGGGCTGTGAGGCTGGGGGTGTGAACTGTGAACTGGAGCCCAATCTCCACAGGCCACCCTGAAGACCCCACCTGTGCATGAATTCATGCACTGGCCCTCTAATCCCAATTAATATAAGACCCAAGGGGAAGGAAATACTTTTCTGTTTTGATCACAACTGTAACCTCAGACACAGAGTAGGCCTTGGTGAATATACTATGTTGTAGTATGTTGAATTAATGAATACATGAGACTATGTGCTAGGCACTGTGGTCGACTTTACATCAAATGTGATCCTCAGAACATCTCATCTATCTATATAAAAGCCTAAGCGACCATCAGAACTGAACAGATGACCAAACAGGCTGTGTGGGGTGACCCGGCTGGCAGGGGGGACAGTTGGGAGCAACCAGGCCAGCAGGGGGGGGGCGCAGTTGGGGGCGATCAGACCGGCAGGCAGAAGCAGTTAGGGGTGATCAGGCCAGCAGGGGGGCAGTTAGGGGCAACCAGGCCGGCAGGGGAGGCAGTGAGGGGCAATCAGGCCAGCAGGCAGAGGCGGTTAGGAGCCAGTAGTCCAGAATTGTGAGAGGGATGTCCAACTGCCGGTTTAGGCCTGATCCCCAGGAGTACCTCAGCAGTCGGACACCCTCCAAGGGGTCCTGGATTGGAGAGGGTGCAGGCTGGGCTAAGGGGACCCTCCCCACTGTGCATGAATTTCGTGCACCGGGCCTCTAGTTATATATAAAAGCCTAGGCAACCTTTATGTCTGGAGGACCTGCTGGTAGCTATGACGTTCACTGACCACCAGGGGGTAGATGCTCAACATAGGAGCTTCCCCTAGTGGTCAGTGCACTCCCACAGCCAACCTCCCGCTGCTAGCCAACTTCCCGAAGTCCCTCCCCCGTGGCTGGCCCTGATCGGCCCCCATCAGGGTGGCCGGCCAACCTCCCATGGTCCTTCCCCCCCTGGCCAGCCGACCCCAAACAGCCCCGATCACCAGCCAGGCCGAGGGACCCCACCTGTGCACAAATTCATGCACCGGGCCTCTAGTTACTCATATAATACTAATAAGAGAGATGAAGTAACTAGCCCAAGGTCACCCAGCTAGTAATTAGTAGTATTAGGATTGGAACCACGGAGCTATATGACTCCAAAGTTCCTAATAGACTCGTGAAGGCTGGGTCCATACTTAGCAGGTACTCAGCAGTCAGTGGAGGTGGGGTTCTGTGGGGTCCTTATGGTACCTGAGTGCCAATTGGTGGTTGAGGGCAGCCAGTAGGTAGGACACGTAATGAGGGACCACTGCTTCCCCTCTGAGGTGGTCTCGGGAGAATCGGATCAGAGCATCATTAAAGCTGCAAAGGACAGAGGTGGCGCCTGTCCCTGCTGTCACTGGTACCCCAACAATTTCTGTCCAAAGTACTCTGGCCCCCGCCTCCAAGATACCCAAGGGACTGTTGCAAGGAGCCTTTCCCACTGGTGTGCCTTATTCACTCAGAGCCCCCCTGGGCTGCCCCAGGAGCAGGGCCGGGGGTGGGGGTGGGCCGGTGCCTTGGCAGACCTCCTCAGGAACGCTCCCAGTTCTGACAGTGCCATGCCGTGCACCCGCCGCTGCAGTGACTCACTGACCAGGCTGGTCACTCGAATGTTTTCTTCCAGGATCTACAGGCAGGGATGGGCAGCCATCAGCAGTGTCCTAGTTCTGCTCCCCCACCCCCCGCCCCGCTTTCTGTATGAGGGCTGTCCACCTGGCTGCCACTTCCCACCCACCTGCAGCACGATGGCTGGCATTGGTGAGTGGTAGAAGCCGGATGGATCTGTGTCAGGCTCCCGCTCCCGGCCCCATTCAGCCACTTCCCCTTCCAGTGCCTTCTGCAGCCACTGCACCACACTTGCCTGGCGGAAGGGACAAGGGGCAGCAGAATGTAGCAGGGCACTGACCCTGCTAGAGACAGGTAGCCATGTGACTCGACAGATGCAGTCCCACAGCTGGTGGCAGAGCTGCCCTGGACCTGGGCCCCAACTACTCACCTGGACTTTGGATACAAATGTTGCCTCTAGCTGCTCGATATTCTCCAGGGTCAGGAGAGGTTCCAGCTGAGACACATCAGCCTCCGGCCCCAATTCCAGGCTCCCCATCATTTCTGGCCTGGTGATGAGTGGCCTAGTGTCACTCTGAGCCCCGGGCTTCTGATCCAGCCACTTCCCATTGCCCCAGGGGCACTGACCCCAGGTAGACGTGCAGCGCCCAGTGCAGCAGGGTGAAGGCGTCGGAGGCTCCCAGCTCGGGCCCTTCCAGGAACTGCTGCAGGCAGCGCCGCAGGCCGCCGTGCAGGGTGTGGGCCCACAGCCGGACCACCTTGTAGTGTGGTGGGCAGCAGGGTGCGATCAGTGCCTCCGCTGTGGCCAATTCGGCTGGTAGAGCCACCCGCAGAGCCTCCAGCCACCCTGCGAGGGCCCCTGGTCCAGGCAGCAGAGGCGTCCCAAAGTGGACCCGCTCTAGGCCCTCCTCTAGCGCTCGCAGACAGCGCTGCCGCCAGTCCCGGGGGCCCTGCTCCAGGGAGGTTGTTCTGCCAGCCTCCACCTCCGCCACGCGCACAGCAGCCACCAACAGGGCTGGGTCCTCCCGGGCCAGCTGCCCTGCAGCTCCTACAGCTGCCTCCACAGCTTGGCCCAGTGCCTCAGCCAGAGGGCCCAGCCCCTCAAAGACTGGCAACTCCAGATCCCCCAGAGAGGCCCATGTCTCCTCTTGCAGCTGCTCCAGCTCCCTAAGGCTCACATATGCCTCCAAGAGCTGATGGGCATCAATCAGGGTCTGTGCGTGGACCACTGCAGCCGGCACTGGGGAGGGAGCAGAGGAGACAGCCCTGGGCCTCAGCCTTCCCACCTGTGCAATGGGTACAGGATCAGATGCTGAGGCCCTGTGGCTGGAGTGATGTATAAAGTATTAAATAACCAGTAGAGTAGACTTTTACTGAATGAATTTAACCTTATTAGAGAATAAAATATAACCAGGATAGTAGAGTGTTGGCCAATCTGAAAGGACCAGGGAAGGGCGGAGGCCTGTTGGGCCAGGTGTAAACCCTTGAGCTGATGGAACAGAAGGAAGTCAGGGGTCCTGGAGGGAAGGCAGGGAGGAACGGGAGGACATTCTAGTGGCTATTCACCCATGCTGTTAGGGAATATTTCAATGTAACAACCAGGGTGGCCGGAGCCACTTGACTGGGTGTCAGTGCTGACTCAGACATCCCCTGCTCGGAAACCTGAGTGAGCTAATTTGCACCCTGCTTTATGTGCCACCTGAAGGCTGAGTTACTTACTCTCTGGGAGGCCCTTGGGGTGTCCCTCCATGCAACCTCCCACTGGTACCCCAGCCCCTTGATGAGTGTGTGGACTGACTATTGGGGGGCTGGAGCCCAGGGCCCTTGCACACTCACCTGCTCGCAGCCGGGGCAGCAGCTGAGACAGGGCCTGCAGTTGCTTGTGTTGGACAACCTGCTCCCGCAAGGGCTCTAGGGTCTGTACAGCCTTGGCCATGCCCCGGAGCAACCCACGGGCCTGGCCCAGGGCCTCACGGGCTCCTTGCACAGCCTCGAGGGCCTGTGCCAGTTGCCACACACCAGTTTTCACACCCTCCAGGTATGACTGCACCACTGACTGCGGAAGGGAGGGAGACGGTGAGGCCTGGCCAGCTGGCCACCCACCCCTAACTCTCCTGCCCCTTGCCTGATGCCCACCTTAATGCGTGCTTCCAGGGAGCGGGTGCGCTGTACCTCACGGCTGCGGTACTGGCCCAGCCTGGCCAGCTGCTCCGGCTGGTAGAAGATGCCTGAGGCCCACTTGAGTGCTGCACCCCGGGCCAGCTGCTCCGCCCTCTCCTGCTCCGGCCACTCTGGCCCTGGGCAGGAAGAGCCTGGGTAGCCATGTCAGTTGGGCAGGGCCTGAAGGAAGCAGCTGCTGACCCTGCTCCCCTTCCTGCTCCTCAGCCTGAAACCCCAGGGCAGGCGACTCCTCTCACTGACCGACAGAACGCCAGCCAGACCTGGCAGGGAGGGCCCAAGCCCACCTCTCCCATCTTTCCTGCCACATCCCTGCCCCAGCCCACCCGGAAGGGCTCATACCAGGAGGAAGTGAAGGATGCATGTCGTCCTTGGCTGTGGGGTCCATTTTAGGCCCTGGAGGAGCCAGAACCGAGGTAGGAGTCCGGGCAAGGGTCTGGGCTAGAGCAGGCAGCGTGGAGGAGCTTTGAGCTGCAGGCTCTGTCTAGGCCTCTCTCAGAAGGAGGAGGGAGGTTCCTGCCCAGGCTCCTCCGCAAATGGGAGTGAGGCAGGGTGAGATGGGGAGGCACCTGGGAAGCCTCCTTTGCTGGGTTTCTCAGCGTTGCCCCTTCAGATGCCAAGTGAGGCAGGGTGGGCACAGGCCTCCACTGGACCCCGCTCCTGTTCTGCGTTGCAGAGGACAGTCTGGTATGGAACTCACCAGGCTTGACCAGGCGGCCAGTTCTCCCTCCTCCGCAAACAGCGTTGGCCTTGAGGATGGCCCTCTCCCCCAGTCCTCACAGCAGAGCTGGGCACTCCCTCCACTCTCTCCCAGGGCCTAGGTGGCTCTGGGTCACGCCTCTGCATGCAGCAGAATTCCCCTTTCCAAGGAAGCCTCAGTCCCACCTCCCAGTCCAGAAGCCTGCCTCCTCTCTCCCCAAGACCACATGCAGAAAGGCAGGAAGCTGAGCCTCTGGCGTTTTATTCCCAACAGGAAAGAGCATCTGCGCTGTGGGGTGGGGTGGGGAGGGCTGGGCCCACTTCCCAGGGGGGAGGGGGCGGTACTTCCTGTGATTATTCAGTCTTGACCAGTCCACCCAGGACCTCTTAGTGCTCAGAACAGACATGAACTGAATGGCCCCAATTTGGGGTGGAGAGTGAGGTGTGCAAACATGGATGCAGACAACATCACAGTATGAAAACTATGCTGACAGGCCCTTCAGAGGAGGGTGTGTAACCTCTGCAGAGAAGTGAGAGATCACAGGCTGTTGTGAAGAATGTGAGCCCTAACCGGTTTGGCTCAGTGGGTAGAGTGTTGGCCTGCGGAATGAAGGGTTCCAGATTTGATTCCGGTCAAGGGCACGTACCTTGGTTGTGGGCACATCCCCAAATGGGGATGTGCAAGAGGCAACTGATTGATGTTTCTCTCTTGTTGATGTTTCTAACTCTCTATCCCTCTCCCTTCCTCTCTGTAAAAAAAAAAAATCAATAAAAATAAATATATATAAAAGAATGTGTATGGTGGGTTCTGAGAACTGTTTATCTTGAGAGTTAAGGGGGCCACAGAAGGAACTATAAGGTAGTAATAATGTAGCGGGCACTAGGGAATCACCCCAATACACCCTCAGGACAAAGGCACTTCTTCCCCTCGCTGCTTCTCGCTGCTTGCAGTGTAAGCTGCTGAGGTCTCACAGCTGAATCTCAAGGCCAGTGTTGGGCTACAAAGGCCCAGAACCCGTACCCCATCCCTCTCCCTTAACATCTTGGAAGGGCCACCTCTTGGAAGGGCCACCCCAGTTTCAGAGCTTCTAGTAGGGTGGGCTGGGGTCTTTATTATAACTGCATTGCAGTTTAATTCCTTCTCTGTCCATTTCTGCTTATCTTTATTTTATTGATTTTTTACAGAGAGGAAAGGAGAGGGATAGAGAGTTAGAAACATCAATGAGAGAGAAACATCGATCAGCTGCCTCCTGCACACCCCCTACTGGGGATGTGCCTGCAACCAAGGTACATGCCCTTGACTGGAATCGAACCTGGGACCTTTCAGTCCGCAGGCTGACGCTCTATCCACCGAGCCAAACCAGCCAGGGCAATTCCTGCTTATCTTACAAGCGTGGATAAACTTCCTGCAGGCAGATCCCTGGGTCAAAGTCTGCCTCCTGGAGAATCTGACTGGGTAGAAATAATAACAAAAACGCTAAAAAAAAAAAAATAACAAAATGATACCAACAAACACAAAATCCTCCCTACATGCTGGGAACTGCTCCAAGTGCTTTACATATATTGACTCATTGGTAAACGTGTTTGCATTGGCTGAAAAGTGGCTATAATTCTATGGCCTCTGAGCACTGCAGGGTGGAGACAAGAGGAAGATGAGGCTGGGGATCAGGGAAGGGGAGTGGGGCTGGAGACAAGCGGACAAGCTAGTTGTAGTTAGTGCTTATTGTTTGGCGGGAAGTGAGGTACGATAATAGGATGGGTGACCCCGGGACAGGGGGGCAGCTTATAGGAGCAGGAATTGGGGAAACACATTGGGTTCATCTGGCAGCGCGGTCTCCTCTCCGGAGACGGGTTGGCCACCCGGAAGGTTTTGGTGGCTTCCCCTTCTTTACTGCCTGGGCTGCCACCGACTTCCTCCACCTGGGCTGATTTCGTCCTTTTCGGCGGTTGAAAATTTGCTGACGGCCCCAAAGTTTTGCGGCCGTACCCGCGGAGAGGAATTGCCCCACGTTCCCTAGGAGAGAGCGGAACGGAAGCGGAAGCTGCGACGCTGGCGTGAGGGGAGGCGGCGGGCGGGCGCGATGGCGGAGGCCGGGCCACAGGCGCCGCCGCCCCCGGGCACCCCGAGCCGGCACGAGAAGAGCTTGGGGCTTCTCACTACCAAGTTCGTGTCGCTTCTGCAGGAGGCCAAGGACGGCGTGCTTGACCTCAAGCTGGTGCGGTCCGGCCTGCGGGGCGGCAGAGGGGATGTTGGAATAGGCCTGGGCAGGTAGCGGGAACTCCTGGGGCGACCCAGCGGAGCCCTCGGAGAGCAAGCCACCATCCGGGTGCTTTCTCCCAAGTGGGAAGTCGGGAGCTGTGTAGTTCGTTCGGCCGAGGCCACTGGGTGTCAGCCCTGTGCCAGGCTCGGGGCTGCAGGTGCTGGTCCTCGTGGCCCTCCCTGCCCGGGGAAAAGAGCATCGGAACGTCCGTGTAGTTTGTGCCCGGCCTCTTTCCACCCTGCGGTCCTGAGCTGCTGTGATGCCTGGGAGGAGGGTTGGGCCTGTCCACCCCCTTTCCAGCCCCCTCCAGGCCAAGTCTCCAGGTAGCTGAGGGTCCACCTGAGAGTGGGGCTGAGCATCCTCCCTTCTGTTCTCTCTGCCAGGCAGCTGACACCCTAGCTGTGCGCCAGAAGCGGCGGATCTACGACATTACCAACGTGCTGGAAGGTATTGGGCTGATCGAGAAAAAATCCAAGAATAGCATCCAGTGGAAGTGAGTAGAGGCACCTGGGAGGGCAGTGGGATCTCCCATCCGGAAGTGTTGGGTGGGCGGTGGAGGGTGCAGGAGAGAGCAGGGTCCATAGGACCCAGAGCTCCTGGCAGGCCTCCTCAGCCCCCCTTCCTGGGCTCAGGGGCGTGGGGCCTGGCTGTAACACCCGGGAGATTGCAGACAAGCTGATTGAGCTTAAGGCAGAGATCGAAGAGCTGCAGCAGCGAGAGCAAGAGCTGGACCAGCACAAGGTGTGGGTGCAGCAGAGCATCCGGAACGTCACAGAGGACGTGCAGAACAGCTGATATCCTCCTGGCAGCCCCTGCTCCTGGGGTGTGGGCGAGGGGCCCTCCAGTCCAGCCGGGTTTGCATTGTGGTGTCCTAGCTCTGTCCCTCTGGGGAGGATGGTCCTGCAGCTCCTGGCCGGGTCCCAGCCTCCTGCTTCACTCTCAGAGCCCCTCTCCCACCAATCTTGGTCTGTGATCCTTCCCTTCTAGACCCCAGACCCCAGGACTTTCTCCGAGGGCTTGTATGTTAGACCTCTGCTGAAGAGCTGGGTCTTCTGTGTGGTCTGCCATCTGTCACCATAGGCAGGGCATCAGTCGTTCTCCTTAACCCCCACACCTTGGCCTACGTGACTCATGAGGACATCTGCAGATGCTTTGCTGGTGAGCAGAGCCTGAGTGGGGGGAGATGGTGTTGGGGCTGGGCTGAGCCACAGCCCTGAGCAGTGGGTTCAGTATCTAAAGAGCGTTCTGTCTCTTAAGAGAGTTGCTGGGGCCTTCCCAAAGAGGAGTCAGGCGGGGTAAGTCCTGGGTGAGAGGATCACTGGGGCCCTATGGAGGCCAACCATACTGAGGGGATACAGGAATTCTGGGCTGGGTCTCTAGGTCAGTCCCCATCTGCATGGTGCCTTGGGTTTGGCTTCTCAGGTGTGAAGAGCAAACATAGGGGGAAAGTGTGTGTGTGTACATGTGTGTGTGTGCGTGTACACGTGTGTGTGCGTGTACACGTGTATGTGCGCGTGTGCTCGTGTGTGCATGCTTGTATGCAGGGGGCCATGATGCCCCCTTCCAACCTGCAGTTCGTTCAGTTGCATTGTGGATACAGGAGCTGTTCCTCCTCTGTCTTTGATCCCCCAGACTGGTCCTGGGGAAGGGATGTTGGCCTTGGCCAGAACACCTATACCTAGGGAGCAGCCCTCAGTTGGGGAATGGGATACTCCTGGCCAGCAATTTTTTGCTCCACATGTTTAAATTCAGATTTTCTGTTTATTCACCCCTGGGGTCTTAGAAGGAGAAAAGCTTTAGTTTTCTGTCCCAGCCACTGTGGGGATTGGGTGTCTAGCCCCTCAGAGACCATGGTCTTCCTGCTCCAAGGAATAGGAACCCCCATTCCCAGCTCAGATTGAACCCCTGGGTCCTGACCCATCCCCCTTGTTATTCTAGGAGACACTCTTCTAGCCATCCGGGCTCCTTCTGGCACCAGCTTGGAGGTGCCCATCCCAGAGGTGGGTGCTCAGCTCAGGCAGGCGGGGTTGGCTGAGGGTGGGTGCTGGCTGTGGAGCCCGATAAGTCTCGGGTGGGGCGGGTAGGGGAGGCCTGAGGTTTCGGGTTATCTAGGAGAATGGGTAGCCTGGGGTGAGAGAGGGCACTGTGGCTCAGGGTCAGGCAGGAGCCAAGCCTGCTTCCAATTCCACCTGCCCCACACCTGCAGGGCCTCAATGGGCAGAAGAAGTACCAGATTCATTTGAAGAGTGTGAGTGGTCCCATCGAGGTGCTGCTGGTGAACAAGGAGGCATGGAGCTCACCGCCTGTGGCAGTGCCTGTGCCGCCCCCTGAAGATCTGCTCCAGAGCCCATCTGCTCTCTCTACTCCTCCACCTCCACCCAAACCTGCCGTGGCCCTGCCCCAGGATGCCTCACACCCAAGCAGTCCCCAGGTCACCAGCACCACCACCATCTGTGCCCCTGCTAGCGTCGAAGCCCAAGGGATGGCCATTCCAGCAGCTGAGATCATAGGTGAGGCATGATGAGCATCTGGCAATGGGGTGATCTCGGGCCCAAGAGGCAATACCTCTGTGGTGTGGGATGCGGTACTCAGAGCTGGAAGAGAGCTTGCGGAGGTTGTCCTTTTCCTGGCCCTCAGCTGGCCTCTCCTTGCTGTGACAAGGGAGCCTTTTTTCTTTAAAAAAAATGTTTTTATTGATTTCAGAGAGAGGAAGGGTGAGGGAGAGAGAGATAGAAACAAAGATGATGAGAATCACCGATCAGCTGCCTCCTGCATGCCCCCTACTGGGGATTGAGCCCACAACTCAGGCATGTGCCCTGACTGAGAATCGAACTGTGACCTCCTGGTTCATTGGTTGATGCTCAACCACTGAGCCACACTGGCGGGACAAGGAGAGCCTTTTTTAACAGGGAATCTCTGACTGTGTGAAGGGACATTAGTGGTGGCAGTTTCCCCCCAGATCCACCTGTCTGACTTGCCTTGGCAGCCTCTGTGTTAGAGGCCTCATGCCCCTGTCTCCTGCAGTCCCTCATTTCCAGATGACCTCTTCGGAGGTGACTGGCAGTGCCTAACTCTCCTTGGGCCTGGGAACCAGGGCCGTAGTCATCCTGGCAGTGGGTTTTAGTGGGTTTTAGCCATTTTCAATATTCCATTTCCTGCCCCAAGTGATGGGGTTGGGCCATGTGGTTGCAGTGAGTGGCGGCCCTGGATCTGATAGCAAGGACAGTGGTGAGCTCAGCTCACTCTCGCTGGGCCCGGCAGCACTGGACACCCGGCCACTGCAGTCATCTGCCCTGCTGGACAGCAGCAGTAGCAGTAGTAGCAGCAGCAGCAGCAGCAGCAGCAGTTCATCTGGACCCAACCCTTCTACCTCTTTTGAGCCCATCAAAGTGGACCCCACAGGTGGTGAGTACTTGTCCCATCAGGAGCAAGGAGAATCCAGCCTGAGCCAGTTTTGGGTCAGAAACAGAATTTGGGCTAGAAACCCAGCTCTCCTCTCTCCTCAGCCAGAGCTGGCCAGCATGAGGGCCAGCCCTTGCTGTCAACCCTGCCTAGACCAGAGCTCAGCCAGCGAGAGTGCGGAGCTTGGCCTCCCTCTGGTGCGGTTCCCCTCTGTCCCCCTTACTGGTCTGACCCAGAGCTCCCCGGCCCTCTCTCAAGCCCTGCCTGCCACCCTGGACTTAGGTCTCAAGAAGGCAGAGCACTCCCTTGGGGACGGGGCTGTGGTATGGCCCTCAGGCTCCGAAGGTCGGCAGCCCCTTCCCCGGAGAGTGATGTTATCCGCCTGGATTCCATCTCCATCCTGTGCCTGAGTGTTTGCTTTTTCCAGGACTCGTTCTCCTCGGCCCATAAACACCGCTCCACTAAATGAGCATCCCTCTCTCACCTTCCCTGTCTTCTCTCTGTCTGGACTCCGAAAAAGCCATCTCCACTCCACTTCATATGCTGGTCTCCCAGTCACCTTCGGGTTGCAGCAGTCAGGACCCCTGTACCCACCTAACACCCCATGCTCTTGATACCCACCCCTGACTGCCAGCTCCAGCGGGTTTTGAGGCTCATGTGCTCTGCTGCTCTTTTGCTTCGTATTGATGCTTTTTTTCTCCTTTGGCTTTAATGATACCAGCTCTTGGCTCCTCTTACCGGCTTCCCTTCTGGCCTCTCCCTGGCGCTTCCTTAACCATTGACACTCCCGGGCCTCTATCCCATTCCACACCTGCAGAGGGCTAGATGAGCCCCAGCCTCCGTCTTGCCTAGATCTTCTGCCTGAACTCCATGCTTGTGTCCATGTGCCTTCCTTTGCACATCCAATGGGCACTTCATTCCCATGTGTTCTCAACTAAAACTTGCTTTTCCAGTTCCAGCTCCTTCGACTCCTCACCTCACATCACCTAAGTGAGTTCACTTCCAGATATCTCTTATATCCCCAACACTCAGGATCACTGCCAGCCACCTTTCTCATAAATTCTTCAGCATCCTCCTCTTTACCTCAACCGACAAGGGTCTGTCTGAAATACAACCTGACTGGCATTCCTCTGTTTACAAAAGTACCTCTAATGGCTTCCTAAGGCCTGCCGGGTAAAACCAGAGCTCCTAAGCCTCGTCTATGACATCCCTGGTGATCAGCCAGCCGCGGCACTCCTCCCCAGCTTCGTTTTCCTCTGCTTTGCATGCGCATCCTCCCGATGAGGCTTTTGTAGCAGGGCTGTCACCCTGTAGCACCAGCCCCTGTTGAAGTGTCTGCCTCCTTTGCCAGGTAACCCTGCTGGGGTGCGCTGTCCGAGCCTGGCACCAAGGAAGTGCCCAGTAAGGGCAAGGATGGATAGGGCATTCTTCAGGCAGGATATCCTGCATCAGACAGGGTATCCTCCATCAGACAGGGTATCCGGCATCAGACAGGGTATCCTCCATCAGACAGGGTATCCCCCATTATACAGGGTATCTGGCATCAGACAGGGTATCCTCCATCAGACAGGGTATCCTCCATCAGCCAGGGTATCCTCCATCAGCCAGGGTATCCTCCATCAGCCAGGGTATCCTCCATCAGCCAGGGTATCCTCCATCAGCCAGGGTATCCTCCATCAGCCAGGGTATCCTCCATCAGCCAGGGTATCCTCCATCAGCCAGGGTATCCTCCATCAGCCAGGGTATCCTCCATCAGCCAGGGTATCCTCCATCAGCCAGGGTATCCTCCATCAGCCAGGGTATCCTCCATCAGCCAGGGTATCCTCCATCAGCCAGGGTATCCTCCATCAGCCAGGGTATCCTCCATCAGCCAGGGTATCCTCCATCAGCCAGGGTATCCTCCATCAGCCAGGGTATCCTCCATCAGCCAGGGTATCCTCCATCAGCCAGGGTATCCTCCATCAGCCAGGGTATCCTCCATCAGCCAGGGTATCCTCCATCAGCCAGGGTATCCTCCATCAGCCAGGGTATCCTCCATCAGACAGGGTATCCTCCATCAGACAGGGTATCCTCCATCAGCCAGGGTATCCTCCATCAGCCAGGGTATCCTCCATCAGCCAGGGTATCCTCCATCAGCCAGGGTATCCTCCATCAGACAGGGTATCCTCCATCCGACAGGGTATCCCCCATCAGACAGGGTATCCTCTATTACACAGGGTGTCCTCCATCAGACAGGGTATCCTGCATCAGTCAGCATATGCATGCTGGACCCAGAAAGGAAGTGGTCTGCTTGCCCTTCTGCAGCACTTCTGAGTTACAAGGGTGTACCAGTCACCTGCAATGAGCCTTTGGTATCCTAGACTCCGCACTGAAGAATTTGTCAGCAAGGGAGACCAACAGATAATGCCAGCCTGGCTTAGGGCAGGGCCTTCCTCTTCAGCTCTGTGGAACCCCAGGGTGGGTGGTATAGGATCTGAGAAAGTTGGGGGCTAGAGTGGGACCAGGCTGGACCTCTGTGCCCTTGAGCATGGCTTTCTTATCTTTCAGTTCTGGAACTCCCCAAAGAGCTGTCAGAAATTTTTGATCCCACACCAGGTAGGGCTGTGTTCCTCCTTGGGGCTGGGAACGGGGCACAGCTTATTGGGTCTTGCAGCTTCTGAGGACCTATGGTTATGATTGGTACCTGGACACAGTGTAAAGGTTCCTGATGGGGCAGAGGGAGGTCCTCTTCCTGGGCTTGGGGGGTGGAGAGGCAGGAGCCAGCATGTGAGGTCGGTCTCCCTCCTTCCCCAGAGTGCATGAGCTCGGAGCTACTGGAGGAGCTGATGTCCTCAGAAGGTGGGTGGCCCAGGAAGGTGGGTGGTGGGTGTGGGCAAGGGGTTGGGCGGCTGTTGTGGGGGGCCTTGGCCTTGACCTCAGGCCTCAGTCTGGTGCTCTCTGCAGTGTTTGCCCCCCTTCTCCGCCTTTCTCCGCCCCCCGGAGACCACGATTACATCTACAACCTGGATGAGAGTGAAGGCGTCTGTGACCTCTTTGATGTGCCTGTTCTCAACCTCTGACGGGGACATGCCCTATGTGGCTGGGACACAGACTGTCTAACCTGAGGGCTGCTTGGGGACCTCCTACATCTCAGCCGTACACACAGCTTGAGAGCACAGACTCCGGCTTCCCCAGCTTTCCCTCGCTGCACAGTTCTGGCCACAGCTCCCACTCCTGCACCAACACCTGCATTGTGCTGGGAGAGCAGAAGGGGCTCAGCTCCCTCCATGGTGGAGCCAAAATATTTGCTTCTCCTTTTCTGGAGCCTTCCCCCACCTGTGCCCTCCCTGTGCCTCCCCTGAGCCCAGGCTCTGCTGCCACCCGGTGTCACAGTGAGGAAACACATTCACTCCATAGGGCAGCTTGTCTAACCTCCCCCTTGCCCTGTTCCTGTCAGCTCTCCCCCCTCCTGGGAGGGAAGCTGGGGTGGGCTGGGCACTTCCAGCACCACTCCTCGCCTCCTTCACTTCTCTCCACCCTTTACCCTGGAGCTCCTCCTGGACCTGCCCTGCCTCCCTCCTGCCTGGCCCTTAGCCCCGACCACCTGTAGGTGATGTTGGGGGAAGGGGGAGGTGCTAACAGGAACAGAGGTCTCTAGCTAGGAATCTGGGCAGGTGAGTCCCTGAGGATTGACCCAACCTCCCTCCTCCCAATAGCCCCTCGTTTTATTCATTTACCCTCATTTAGAGCCATTTGCAGAGATTTAGAAAGATTTGCAGTAACGAATGGATTCCTATATAAAGATTATTTTTATACTTTTTTTCAACAAAAGGAAAATGTAATATTTGTACAGTGTCCAAGTGAATAAAGATCGTGCCTAAGGCTATCTCTGGTCTGGTTTTTTTGGCCCTCTCCCTGGGACCGCTGGATGGGCGATGGGACTGGGAGGGTCACCTTGCTGGGAAG
>NW_006295183.1:1267385-1270597 GCF_000327345.1 Myotis davidii | reverse complement strand
GCAGTCCCGGCGCCGGCCTCCCCCCCCCGGACTCCAACCCGGAACTAGCCTCGGCTCCCTCGGGAAGCCGGCGCCAGGCCTGGAGTGGGCGCCTGGGCAGTGAGTGCGGGCCACGGGCTTCAGGCCGCGGACAGGGGCGCCCTCATTGTTCCCAGGGGCCCAGACCCAGTGCGCCCTTGGCAGGAGGCGGCAAGGTGGAAGGTACAGGTGTCCCGCCCCGGCTGGACCATGGCGCCCCCTCGGGACGTGGTGAAGATCGCCGTTCAGAAGCGTGACGCCATCCCGCAGCTCATCCAGCTGGACCAGGTCACCCGGCCGGGCCGGCCACCATCACCCCACTGCCCACCTCTGGGTCGCCCCCTTCCCCTCGAAACAGCTCCCCCTCCCCCGTCCCCAGGTTCTTCCCCCCTCCTGGCCCCGTGAGTGACGCCTTCACTTGCAGGCAAAGCCCCTGGCCGCTGTGCTGAAGGAGGTGTGCGACGCGTGAGTGCGGGCCTGGCCGGCCAGGGGGTGAGCAGGGCTGGCGGGAGGGGCGCCCCTTTCCCGCCTCACTAAGACTCCTCGCCCGCAGGTGGAGTCTGGCTCACTCTGAGCGCTATGCCCTGCAGTTTGCTGATGGACACAAGAGATACATCACCGAGAATGTGAGTCCCTTCTCCCCTTTAGCCCCTTCTAACTCCTGATTCCAGACCTGATTCCTCGGACCCTCATCCTCAGGGATCTCTCACTGAGTTCCAAATCCTCCCTCATTGACAACCCCAATTAACCAATCCTGAGAGCCCTTCTTGATTTCTCTCTCTTCTTTGTCTTCTCCAGAACCGCTCAGAGATCAAGAATGGCAGCATCCTGTGCCTCAGCACCGCCCCAGTAATGCCCCTCCTGGCCCCGCCCGCATTCCCTGCCCCGCTGGCTGCTATGCCTCCTTCTGTTCCCGTGCCTCTCCCTGCCCCAGGTCCCAAGGCCCCAGTCACATCCCTGCAGTGCTCCACCTAGTGGACACCCCGGTCTCCACACCTCCAGTTCCCACTTCTTACCTCCACCCAGCCTCCTCACCTTAGCTTCTGCTTCTACCCCTGCCAGGACCTTGAGGCTGAGCAGCTGTTAGGTGTGCTGCAGAGCGGGGGTCGTGAAGGACGCCGGGAAGCCCTGCAGCAGCTCGTCCTGCTGGCTCCAGACATGACCTTTGCCCAGGAGGTCATCAGCCGTGAAGGGCTTCAGAAGCTAGGCACCATCATTGAGGACGGGGATGAGTGAGCGTCGGGCTGTGGTGGGTGGTGGACATGGGGGGCTGGGGGTCCTGACTGGCCCTGCTCAGCCCCAGATACGCCCCCAGCCTAGGAGAGGAGCTGGCCCTCGCACTGCAGGCCTTCTTGGAGCTCATGGAGCACGGCGTGGTGTCCTGGGAGACGCTCAGTATCCCCTTTGTTAAGAAGGTGGGTGGGCTTTTCTAGGGACAGTGGGGTGGGGTTAGGATCTGGCCATGCATGCCGACAACCCCTACCCCTCTTACAGGTGATACGCTATGTGAACATGAACCTGATGGACGCATCTGTGCAGCCCCTGGCCCTCAGGCTGCTGGAGAGTGTGACCTTGAGCAGCCCTACCCTGGGCCAGGTGGTCAAGAGTGAGGTGCCACTGGACAGGCTGCTGGTACACCTACAGGTGTAAGTGTCTGGGGATGGGGCACAGATAAAGGGAGTGGCGCCAGAGGCTGGATGGCCGATTGAGTCCTCTTTTTGTCCCAGGATGAATCAGCAGCTGCAAACCAAGGCCATGGCACTGCTGACAGCCTTGCTGCAAGGGGCCAGCCCTGTGGACCGTAAGGTGGGTGTCCATCTGGTGGATGTCCATCTCGTGGATGGATGAGGGGCAGGAGCTGGTGAGCACTGAGCTCTACTGCGGGCCTAGGGTGGGTGCTCATGGTGAGGCTACATCATCTAAGCCCCCTTCCACCCACTCTCAGCACATGCTTGACTACCTGTGGCAGAGAAACCTTCGTCAATTCATCTATAAGGTAGGAAGCCCTGGCCAGGCAGGCCCACCCACTCCTCCTCCCCCAGTGAGCCCACGCTTACACCCCTGGACTCGCTGTCCTCCAGAGCATCATCCATAGCGCAGCACCACTGGGCGACGAGATGGCTCACCACTTGTACGTACTGCAGTCCCTTACACTGGGGCTGCTGGAGCAGCGCATGCGGACACCACTGGACCCCTACAGCCAGGTGGGTGCCTTTGGGAGACAGAGGCTGGGGGCAGCCGGAGCTTGGCCTTGAATCTGTGGTTGTGACCACCCCCAAATCATGACCCTCAGGAGCAGCGGGAGCAGCTGCAGGCCCTGCGCCAGGCTGCCTTTGAGCTGGAAGGGGAGTCTCCCAGTGCCGGGCTGAGTGCTGACCGGCGCCGTTCCCTCTGTGCCCGGGAGTTCCGCAAACTGGGCTTCACCGTGAGTGACCCGCCTCAACCCCGGGCTGCTGTTGTTCCAGAGGACTGGGGCCCTTCCTCAGCTGCCTGTCCTCGTCCCCCAGAACAGCAACCCTGCTCAGGACCTGGAGCGCGTGCCCCCTGGCCTGCTGGCCCTGGACAACATGCTCTACTTCTCCAAACATGCACCCAGTGCCTACAGCCGGGTCAGTGTTGGGGTGTGGGCAGTGCAGGATGCCTGCCTGTGATGGGTCCCCATGGGCTTAGCTGTGACTCCCTGCCCCTTTCTCTGCGCCCACCACCCCAGTTTGTGTTGGAGAACAGTAGTCGTGAGGACAAGCATGAGTGCCCCTTTGCCCGGAGCAGCATCCAGCTGACGGTGCTGCTGTGTGAGCTGCTCCGTGTCGGGGAGCCCTGTGAGTGGGATTGGGCAGTGTGACCGGGAACGGGGGACGGAAGGGCAGAGAGGGCCAGGGGCTTCACATACTTCCTCCCTGAGCCCCTCCTGCCCCCCTGCTCCAGGCTCCGAAACGGCCCAGGACTTTTCACCTATGTTCTTCAGCCAAGACCAGAGCTTCCATGAGCTCTTCTGTGTGAGCATTCAGCTTCTGAATAAGACCTGGAAGGAGATGCGGGCCACACAGGAGGACTTTGACAAGGTGGGTGGGTGGGAGCTGGAGACCTGGGCCAGGGCAGGGGGCTATGCAGGGTAGGGGTCCAGAGCTCAGACCCTGAACTGAGCCTGGGGTGGCCCCAGGTCATGCAAGTGGTCCGGGAGCAGCTGGCCCGTA
>NW_006295183.1:1263927-1265818 GCF_000327345.1 Myotis davidii | reverse complement strand
TTGCTCCTGGGTATGTGTCGAGCCAGCTGTGAACCCTGTGGGCCGAGCCTGCCTTCAAACTCGGTTGGGGCAGGAGATGTGGGCATCAGGCCAGGGCCACAGCTTGGGGCCACGAACCTGGGCAGCTACAGTTGAGGGGCTTGTCCTTCCTCAGGATGAGTCCTCAGCCTCCCTCAGTGCTGGGCCTGCAGACAGGGATGGCCTGTGTTTGGGAGGCACCAACCAAGAGAGAGCTGGTGCTACCAGCCAGGTGAGGGAGGAGGCATGGCCCCAAGTGGAGGCCTTCCTGGGCAGCATTAACAGGGGCCTAATGTGGGAGCCACGTTTCCAGAGGCCTCTGAGAGTCTGAGCTCAGTCCTGAACCTTGCTTGGCTGCCCCATGTACTTTGTGGGACTTGGAGAACCTCTGGTGGGAGCAGGACAGGAGAGATGTGAAGCTGGGCCTGCCTTGTGTTGAAGGGCAGATGTAAGATTCCAAAAGACATCCCCCAGTGGTGGGAGGATATTCTGACAAGAGGGAGTTCAGTGCAGGAAGCCTGCATTCTGATTAAAACCCACTGCAGGAGGGTGGGATGGGCACAGGAAGGCCAGAGCTCCTGGGATCAGAGGTGGCTGGGGGATTGGGCCCAGCTGGAGGTCATGCCCAGAGGCTCTGGTCATGGACCTCAAGCCTCTGAAGCCAAGAGGAGCAGCCCTGCCCACAGGCCAGACTGAAAGCGTCACCATCCACTGACCTCCTTTTCCACGCTTCTTGCTACCTCTTCCCCGGCAACTCCTCAAATGTCTTTTTAAACAATGTTAACCATCAACATGTTGCCTTGAAAAGTGATGAAATGACATCTCCTTTGGAGAATGTACTGAGCTTCCCTCCCCCAGCTATGCTTCTGACTCAGGCACCCAGAGACTTCCCACCACATTTGGAATAACTGCTGTTTTGTTCAAGGTGGAAGTAGGGGTGGGGATCCCAGATGCTGTTATCAGCAGCCGGAGACGCCAGGGTTGTTGAGGGGGCAGCGGGCAGAGAGGGTCTGGCCTGGGTCAGGGCCCCTCTGCTCACTCCTTCCCTCTTCCCCTTGCTGCCCATAGACAAGCTGTGGTTCTGCTGCCTGTCCCCCAACCACAAAGTGCTGCAGTATGGGGACGTGGAGGACGGTGCCAGTCCACCTGCCCCCGAGAGCCTCCCAGAACAGCGTAAGGAGGGCAGGGACAGGGACAGGACACCTGCTCCCCCAGACCTCCCCCTGCTCCGGGACGCCTGGCGCCCCGGTGGTCAACCCAGTCTTCTTCCCGCAGTCCCAGTGGCTGACCTCAGGGCACTACTGACCGGCAAGGACTGCCCCCACGTCCGGGAGAAAGGCTCACTGAAGCAGAACAAGGTGAGGGCAGGCAGGCCTGGGCCCCTTCCCACTTGCCCTGCCCTGCCCCCTGCTCAGTGCTCATGGTTTCCTTGCCCCCAGGACCTCTGTGAGTTAGCTTTCTCAGTCAGCTATGACCACGGGGAGGAGGAGGCGTACCTCAACTTCATCGCCCCCTCCAGACAGGAGGTGAGTGTCTGGGCAGGCTGAGCTGAATTGGGTAGATGGGCCGGGGAAGAGGCTGGCAGGTCCTCATGGAGCTGTCCCTGCCCCCAGTTCCACCTGTGGACAGATGGGCTGAGCACCCTGCTGGGCAGTCCCATGGGCAGTGAGCAGACACGGCTGGACTTGGAGCAGCTGCTGACCATGGAGACCAAGCTGCGCTTGTTGGAGCTGGAGAACGTGCCCATCCCTGAGCAGCCGCCCCCCATCCCCCCGCCCCCCACCAACTTCAACTTCTGCTATGACTGCAGTGTCACTGAACCTTGACAGGTTGGCCGAGGGCCGCAGCTGCTGCCACTGTGGTGGCCGTGAAA
>NW_006295183.1:1255512-1263154 GCF_000327345.1 Myotis davidii | reverse complement strand
GTTGGGGGATGGGGCCCAGCTGGAGGTCATGCCCAGAGGCTCTGGTCATGGACCTCAAGCCTCTGAAGCCAAGAGGAGCAGCCCTGCCCACAGGCCAGACTGAAAGCGTCACCATCCACTGACCTCCTTTTCCACGCTTCTTGCTACCTCTTCCCCGGCAACTCCTCAAATGTCTTTTTAAACAATGTTAACCATCAACATGTTGCCTTGAAAAGTGATGAAATGACATCTCCTTTGGAGAATGTACTGAGCTTCCCTCCCCCAGCTATGCTTCTGACTCAGGCACCCAGAGACTTCCTACCACATTTGGAATAACTGCTGTTTAGTTCAAGGTGGAAGTAGGGGTGGGGATCCCAGATGCTGTTAAGTCTCCCAATACTCCTTGTCTGATGGTCCTTTGTGCAGGCCACCATCATCTTGACAAGAACCTCCTGGTTTCCTGTCTCCAGTCTTCTCAATACCAGCTACCCGAGCTGTTCTAGCAAACATGAAGCTGATCTGATCACACACACTACCCCCATCCTGTATTCGTCAGTGTCTCCCTATAGTCCAGGGGGTAATGGTCATGGTACCATGATGGGCAGAGTAGAGATGGTTGCAGACATGTATGTGGTTTAGGCCCTGTGCAGGGTTCTCGGTGCTTGGCCTCTGCTGGCACCCTCCCTGTACCCTGTTGGGGCCTAGACACCCCCCACCCCAGTGTCAGCTCTGGCCTGCCATGTGCACCCCCCAGTCCCTTCTGCCTGATTGCCCCTTCTCTCGCTTCTCATTTTTTCTGCCTTGAGTCCTTCCTTGACCTCCCAGGCTAAGCTCGTGACTCCCCTGGGTCCCCAGTCCCAGGTGCTGTTGCTCTGTTTGTGCACATGGCTGTCCCCGTCTGTTGGCTGATTTGCTTCTCCAACTGCTCTGGCGGCTGGGAGAGCTTCACCACCTCTGAATCCCCACAAAAAGCAGGCACTCGGGCAGCCCAGTTGGCTGCTCCTAGAACTGGTGGACAGATGGACAAAGTGGAGGTGACGTACGGAGGGCCCGACAGACTTTCTAAGAGCTGCTGTTGAGAATCCCTTGTCGCTGTTTCAGAGGTTGGACTAGATGACCTCTAAGGACCCTTCCTACCCAGCGAGGCTATTCGCTATCCTCTTTCTTGCCTCCCTACCCGCCCCCTAAGACCACCTCATGGACTCTGGCATCGTTGATCAGTATGTTCCTGGGGTCTGGCTGGGCCCAGTGCACACAGATGTGCCTTTGCTACAGGACCTGCCTGGGAGCTCATGCTGGGAGAGGCCTCCAGACTTTTGGAACCTCCCACCATACGGGGAAGCTGGGACCTGCTAGGGGCTCCTATGGGGCTTTGGGCCACACCCGAGGAAGTTGTCTGGTGTTTCCTCTCTTGTCCCTGGACAGGGCAGGGCTGCTTCAACTGAGGTGGGGAGGGGAGAGAACTTCAGATAAAGAGGTAGAATCTGGAATTTTTAATCTTGTTTGGGTTTACAACAGAGATAAGGCTTGGCTGCTAAAGTTCAGCGCTGGTGGGGGACTGGGAACTACTAGAATAGGGAACAAGGTAGGGCACAGGCCTGGATGGAAGTAGGCAGAGCAAGAGGGGGGTCTGCTCCGCTCCAGCATCCGACCCAGCCACCTATGGGCCTGGGGCTTCCAGACCCAGGCCTGGCCAGATCATCAGGAGCTGGCATTTCCAGGGGCCTGTGGCAGCCTCATGTAGCTGGCAAGCCCCTGCCAGGCTGTGGGGCAGACTGGGGTAGGAAGCACCCAGGCTGCCCTGGATTAGCCCTACCTCCAGTCCTTGCAAAGGTGTTTATAGTTTAGGGAAGGGGCCCTGGGGTCTGTAGCAGAGGGAAACAGGAGGCACTGAGTCAGACTCCAGGTTAAGAAGCCAGGGCTAGGGACAGGAGGCTGAGCCACAGGGCCGCTTACTGACCTGGCCTCAGAGTGTTAGGGTCAGGTCAGCCCCTCCCACGAAGCGGGACTGGATGCAGATCACCTGGGGCAGTTGGGCTTGGAATTGCCTGACAGCAGCTATGCTAATACCAGGGCACATGGCGACATCTAACATCTGGATCTGCTTGCACGCCTGCCCAATGGTATCCAGCGTTCTGCAGGAAGGGCCCGGTGTGAGTGCCTGACCCGAGGCTGGTCCCAGCCCAGCCCAGCCCCTGCACTGGCATTGTTGGACACTCACTGCTCTGTGAGCCGACTGCAGCTGGACAGGTTGAGGTGCTGCAGCCTCGGCCAGGAGCTGGCTGCCTGGGCCCAGCCCTTGTCACTGAGGAGGCTGCAGTGACTCAGCGCCAGGCGCTCCAGGCTAGGGCAGCCCCTGGCCACAGCCACCAGGCCGTTATCTGTGAGTGCTGGCAACAGGCTCAGTGACAACTGCCTCAGCTGGGGGAACTGGAGCACCTGCCAAGGATGGAGGATGTGGGGCTGGGGCGTAGTATGGCACTGGAGCCAAGGGCCAGGGGCTCTTCTAGGTTCCCCACCCCCAGCAAAAGGAGAGGCCATACACAGCAGAAGCCAACAAGAAAGGAACTATTTCTAAACAAAAAGGGGGTGGGCCCAGGCCCCTGGCTCTAGCCCCGGATCCTCAGCCTATCCACACCCCCAGCCCCACACCTGTGCCAAACTGGCATCAGTCAGCTTGCTGCAGGCTGTGAGGTCCAACTCCTGTAGAGCCTGCAGCATGAGCAGGGAGGGGCCCTGTGGCTGGGGAGAAGGGTCCATGGGGCCTGAGGCCTGATGCTCCAGCTCTCGGTGTGGCTGTGGGAAGAGACCCCTGCTTCTCAGTTCCTCCTGAGTTTGGCCCTCAAATGCTCCTAGAGAGAGACTCAGGAGGGCAGGCGAGCCCAGGGACCACCCACCCTTCATGACCTTGAGGGTCCCACACCTGGGCTTTCTGTGCTGGCTCCTCACTGGGTTCCCCCAGCCCCAGAAGCCCCCAGTCACGAAGCTCCTTGCACCAGGCCAGGCGCAGGACTGAGAGGGGAGTGAGGTAGGTGCAGATGGCCTGCAGGGTCCGGTTGGTGAGGGCCACACAAGAGGATAAGTCTAGCACTCTGAGACTCGGTCCCAGCGCTGGGATCAGGGAGAGCACTGAGGTGTCCTAGGAGGAAAGTGGAGAAGGGAGAGAGTAATGGAAAGATGGCAAGGGTCACTTAGAAGGTTCTGGCCCGACAGGCAATAAGGAGCTAGCAGAGGGCCCACGGAGGGAGGCGATGATGTCCCTGTGCTGGTAAAGGTTGGAGTGGACATGGGGAGCCATGGGGCTAGGACACCAGGAGGAGTTTGCTGGAGGACAGCGCTTGGCGGGGCAGGAAAGATGCTGGTAGAAATGTCTCAGGTATCTGCCCTGTGCTCCCAGTCCCTGCTGAAGGGGTGGGCTGAGGCTGCCCTCTGACCACAGCTTATTGGACTAGTGGTGGCCATCTGACCCAATCAGATATGCTCCCTCTAGATTGTGAAGCAGAGCTGTGAGGTCACAGTGGGCACAGGGCTGCTACCTGGCAGAAGCAGTCATGGTGCGGGGAGTGGGAGCTAAGGGCGGAGGAGAATAAGCTGGTGTGTAGAGAGATACAGAGACACAAGAATGTGAGGCTAAGAGACAACAGTGATAAAAGGAAGATGGAGAGGGGCAGGGGAAGAGAGGTGCTGTGGGGAAAAGGTTAAGAGGCGGTTTTCAGGTTGGGAATACCCTGGTCACATGGATAGCCTGAAGGAATAGCCCACTAAACAAGACTGCCATTGCCGAGACAGGGACGCCACCCGAGGGACAGGGCTGAGCCCTATTGAAGAGGCCGGCTTCAGATAGAAAGTGACTCTGCTGCCCCCACATCACATTACCCTCCTCAGGCCCTGCCTGAGAACCCTCTTCTGTGTGACCTCGGTGCCGCTCCCCACAGGGCTCAGTTCTGTCACCTCCTCCTCCAGCCTTCCTAGCCCCTGGAACACCTGCTCTTAATGCCTCCAACTGCAGTGGTCACTGAGCACTTGGCATGCCCAGTGGGTGCCACCTCCTGGGCTGGGCCTCCCTTTACCTGAGCCCACAGTGGAGCTGCCAGGAGGGTGCTGGTGGCTGCACAGCCACACTGTCTTGTCTAGGCCCCTTTCCCCTTCCAGAATGTGTTCCAAGTTCAGTTCTAACTACTTGGACACAAACACCGGGCGGTTTCTCCCTCGTGCCACACCTCCACTTCTCCCAGCCCTGGCCCTGGGGAGGGAGGGAGGGTGGTGGCTCACCTTGAGAGAGGAGCAGTAGGCCAGGCTCAGGGAGGCCAGTGGGGGTGGAGCTCTGCGCACTGAGCCCAGAGCCTGGGCCAATGCCCGCCCGCTCACTAGGCAGCACTCAGCCATGTCCAGGCTCTGCAGCTTCCGCAGGCCCCCGAGGGCTGTGCACCCCGCATCCGTCAGCCGCTGCAGCTTCCTTAGGCTCAGGCGCTGCAGGTGCCGCAGGCCCCGGCTCACAGCCAACAGCGCCCCGTCAGCCAATTCTGAGCAGCCGCTGAGGTCCAGGGAGGTAAGGCCTGGCTGCTGGCGGCAAAGGGCAGCCACAGCCTCTGTGGAGAGGTCCCGGCAGCTGTGCAGGCTCAGCTCCTGCAGCTGTAGCCCGGCCACCTGGCCCAGGGCCTGCAGGGCCTCGGGTGGCAAGCCAGTGCCACTCAGGTCCAGGCCGCGCAGCCTAGCAGCCCGCTCCTTCACGAACTGCAGCAGGTTGTGGAAGGAAAGTTGGGACGGGGAGGAGTCCTGGGGGTTGATGGAGCCCCAGGCTGGGCCTAGCTCGAAGGTGAGGTGACAATAGGCCAAGGAGAGGCGCTCTAGGCTGGGGGCGCAGCTGCTTAGCCTGTTGAAGCTGAGGTCGGCCAGGTCTCGCAGGCCAGCCAGGTTGAGCTCGCGGAGGCCGCTCAGTGCCTGCCGGACCTGCTGTGCCGTTTCGGGTTGGGCTAGCAGTGTGCCCGATGCAAAGAGGCTGTTGCAGCCGCTGAGGTCAAGGCTACGCAGGGCTGGACAGCCCAGGATCAGGGCCACAAAGGAGGCCTCTGTGGGGCTGCCCCCACCGAGGCACAAGCTCTGCAGGTGGGGGCCCAGGTGGTAGGCAATAGACTGCAGCACCTGGTGTGAAGCTGGTGAGCCATCCAGGTTGGTCAGGCTGATGCAGGAGACGCCCCTGAGGCCCAGGCTCTTGATGGTTGGGAGAGAGGCCGAGGACACAGGGATATTGTACCGCACATTTATCTAAAGGGCAGCAGCAGACTTGGGTTAGTCCTTTGACCTCAGAGGGTGCTGGGCATCAGATCTGGTGGCAAGTTGCTGGTTAGAGGTTCAGGTCAGGGAAGGACCCTTCTACACAGGGGCCCACTATGGTATGAAATGTCATGTGTGGTTGAGGGGTGCTGGTGGGAAGTGAGAGCTGGAGGACAAGTCATACTAGGGCCCAAGGGGATTGATGACTAAGGGGAGGACAGGAGATTAGTGATGGATGGGTCTAGATGCCTATGGAGTCCTGTGAGGAGTGGGGAGTTGGCATGCAGGGTACAGGAGGGGTAGGGGATGGCCTGGAGGAGGTCCAGGGAGCAGGAGGACCCCAACCTTTGGGACTAGCAGAAGGTGGCACTGAGACCCATGGACTCAGCCGCTGGTATTAGCTAATAAGCAACCAGCCTCCGGTACTTTCTTAAGGGCATATAAATAGCCCTCAGATCAGCTGAAGGCGGGAAGAAGCGAGGCAGGTGTCACTCACCACAACCTGCTGTGGCCCAGATGCCAGAGATCTGGGGCAGGCAGTGAGGCTGACGCCCCCTGGTGGCTTCAGTGTCTCAGCCACATGTTTGCAAAAATGGGTTTTGTGTGTAAGTGAAAATGTGTGCATGCATGCATGTGTGTACGTGCACACACTAACTCGTGTGAGCTCCACAGGCTCCAGAGTTTGAGAGTGCTTGTGATTCCCGAGGATCTTCTCTGGAGGGTCTGTCTTATCCAGGTAAGGAAGGAGAGCCTCCATTTCTGGGGGCAGGAACCAAGAGAATGAATCTTTGCCCAGCCGGTGTGGCCCAGTGGTTGAGCATCAACCTATGAATTCCCGGTCAGGGCACATGCCCCGGTTGCCGGCTTGGACCCCAGTGTAGGGTGGACAGGAGGCAGCCAATCAATGAGTCTTTCTCATCATTGATGTTTCTACTTCCCTCTCCCTCTCCCTTCCTCTCTGAAATGAATGAATGAATCTCAGGGGTGCCAAGGCAGTTGAGCTGGCCCTGCCTTGGAGGAACAGGTGAGTGAGAGTGGGGAGCAGACAGCTGAAGCGGGGGAGGTAGGAGGCCAGCTCAGGACTAAGTCATTGTGGGAATAAGCTGGCTTGTGCAGGAGCTTGGGGAGCCCCCAGCTAACGAGGTGTTTCACAAAACCTTCCCTGACCTTGTGCCAGAGGGAGCTAAAGTGCAGTGGGTACAGGTCTTTGTGGAACAGGTCTGTGGCAGAGGGAGAAGAAGGTTTGGCTTCTAAAATCCTAGCCCTGTTCTCTACCTGAGGATGCCCAGGTTGCAGGCAAGTGGTACTCAGAGAGGCTCTTGTCTTAATGTATCAACACGATCCTGATGCAGGAAAGCAAGCTCCCTGGAAAACTGCCCTGTCAGCAACTGTAGAACCCACATTCCCTGTGGTGCCCCACAGAACAGCAAAGAGCAGAAAGGTAGACATGGCAGGTAACGTGCACTCCTGTAAGATATCTGTCCACAGGCTCCTCCCAGGAAGACACATGGAACTCAGCCCCAGGTGCGGAGAAACCAGCCCGACTTCTGCCAGAGAGAAGCAGTCATCTATGACTACTGTGGTGTCGTCATGGGGAGGAGTGGGTGGTAAGTCATGGGGACCAGCTCCTGGCTGCTTCCACAGGGATTGGGGGGTCAAACCAGGTTTCCTTTCCACACCCCCTCCCCTGAGCGAGGTACAGCAGGCCTCCCGCCATCTCCGTGCCCTGCGTGCCAGATGAGCCAGTCTGATGATGCATGGAGTGAACTGTGGCTGGGGGAGTGCAGAGCCTGCTGGTTACCCAGGCAGCACCCGCCCCCTCGGCCACCCCCGCAGGCCCCAGCTCCTCTGCCTTCAGTCTTCCTTCTTTCCCTTCCTTCCTGAGCCGGGGGCTGTGGGGTGTGTGTTTATGAGGTGGGGAGGGGTGGGGTGGGGAAAGGTGGGGGGAAGGTGTGGAATGTTCTCTTCTCTCCCACTGCCTCCCTATAAACAAGGTAGACAAACAGTGAAGGAAGGCACTGGCAGTCAGCCCGGGGTCCAAGTTCAAGGCTGGTAACAGTGAAAGCCACTAGATAAAGGGGCAGGGCCTGGCCTAAAGGACTTCCAGCTCAACTGCCTCCCTGCTCTCCACCATTTTTCTTAGTGGGGAGGGGGCAGCCTCTAAGTCATCACCTGGTAGTGTAGCCTGGATTACAAGTACAGGAGCCCAGGAGCAGCCTTTTAGGGACATGTATCACCTGTGGAGGACAGAGCAGCCGGCTCCTAGGTCCTTGTGTTTGGTCCTGGTATAGCAAAGCCCCCTCCCCAGGCCCTAGAGCAGTGACGGCGAACCTATGACACGCGAACTCATTTTTTTGGTTGATTTTTCTTTGTTAAATGGCATTTAAAT
>NW_006295183.1:1252460-1255359 GCF_000327345.1 Myotis davidii | reverse complement strand
GAGAACCGCTGTTCTAGAGGCTCAAGGGAGGACTATAAGGGTACCTACTCCAGATTTAGCCGCCCTATCCACAGAGGGGCCAGCTAGCCCTTGGTCTCCTCCTTTCCCAATGCTGGTGTCTTCAGAGTAAATGCAAAGTCCTTTAGGAAATGCCCTACACCTGCTAAAAGTGACACATGTCCTTTGACTGTGAGAGGCCAGGACTTCGTTGTACCTCCTGAAGCCCGAGCTGAGGCTCCAGGCCTCTGTGTGCAGACTTGGAGAGCCACCTGATGGAGGAACGGCCTTCTCTCTGCTGGTACAGAAGCCCAAAACGAACTCACCTGTTCTCTATTCTCTAGGAGGCCTTGGGGAGACAGGCCCTGGAACTCAGGGGCTTTGGTGTTTAGAGAGGAGTTAGATCTCCAGGTGAAGGCAGAGGTGAAGGCAGAGGAGGGCAGAAGCTGAAATGTCCTAAGTTCTTCACAGTGACCAACCCAGCAGCAGGCAACTAGCCTCCAGCCCCCACCCCTGGGAACAGGCAGAGCCTGGGTGTATGTCGGGGGGCTGCTTTGTCTACTTTCTTATTTGAGAAAAATTGGGAGTAAATGGGGCAGGTCAGGGAAAATAAGAAGCCACTGAGTCCAGCATCCTAGCCTGGCCTGGTGAGCCGGAACCTTCCATAGCATCTACTCGCTGGGCACTACCTCCTTATCATCCTGCCCGGAAATCCAACTACCAACTAGATTTTACCATCCAGATGTCTCATACTTCAAGTTTTAAACAGGTCCAAATCAAATTCCTTCCGACAGTAAGCTCAATGACACTGGATAGGAAACTCGGCAACAGGCTCTCCACATTTAATATGTGACAAATGCGGATTCCAATCCAGCAGGGAAGGGGAAGGGAGGATTATACATAAATGGTATTTGGGCTAATTGAAAACTAATCAGTTTAGCTTCTATCTCATAGCATAAATCAAAATAATTTCACTGGTAGAAACAATATAAAGATTCACGCTGTAAAACAGAAGAAGCAATTTTGCTGTGAGCAAAAAGAAAGTCTAATAAAAAAACAAGAAAACACGAGTGTATATTTACCAAATCTCTGAAGAGGCAAGGGATCCCTAAGTTTAAAAAGCAATGGAAGAGCCACCGGTGTGGCTCAGTTGGTTGAGCATTGTTCCATGCACCAAAAGGTTGCCGGTTCTATTCCCAGTCAGGGCACATACCCTGGTTGTGGGTTTAACAGGAGGCAACAGATCAATGTTTCTCTCTCTCTCTTTTTTTCCTCTCCTCCCTCCCCCTCTCTCTATAAAAAATCACTAAAAACATGTTAAAATAAAAAGCAATGGAAGAAATAAAAGGATGTTCAAAATCAACAACATCGAAGTTTAATCTCTGTATCTCATAAATATACACATATCTACAAATAAAATTAAAAGGCAAACATACTAGGAATATATTTCAATAAATATGTAAAAGATTAAGCTCTTTAATATATAAAAATTGTATACAAATAGATAAGAATACTGAGACCCCAATAGTTAAATGGATAAAGAACATGAATAAACAAAAAGAGGGAAATATAAATGGTCAACTAATGAGAAAACTATTCAATCTCAGTAATAAGTACAAATTAAAACAAGGAGTTACCATTGCTTGCCTTTCAAACTCGGACCGATGTCTGCATTCACCTCCAAGCTGGGCTGTCTCCCTATTCTCTGCCTCCCCTTCTCTAGCCCACTCTGCACTGCAGAATTCTAAGAAACAAATCACCCTGTGTCACTCCCCAGCCTTAACATTCCTTTAAAGGCTCCAGGATGGTAACCAGGAGAAAACCCCAGCAATGCCACCTGGCACATCTACCAGCTTGTAGCCTGACCCCTTTCTGACCTCATCGCTTACCACTTGTCCTACACACATCTACGCTCGTTACTGGGAACCACTGCGGTTGTTTCCAGAACTATTTCACACCTTGGTGCCTTCACCTGTGGTTGCTACCAGTCCTTGAAGGCCAACCTTCATCCTCACCCTATTCCTTCAGGAAGCCCTCCCCGAAGCTGATGGTCTCCTTTGGATGTCCTTCCTCATGTTTCCGGTGCACCCTTCATTCCAGTGTCACAGCACTGAGCACAGGATGTTATGATCACTTGTCTTTCTCCTCCCCTGGACTATGGGCTCCTCGGGGAGGGGCTATGCCTTATTCATCTGTAGAGTCCCAGAGCCAAGTATGTACGCACATAATGTATGTATGAATATGTAGGATGAATACATGGATGGACGATGTATGAGCAGGGCCATGAGCAAGCTGATGTGAGAGACAACTGAGAAAGGGCCAGGTGAGGGTGGGCACCTTACCTCCCGAAGGGCATTCTGGGCTGCGTAGTACCAAGCCCGACTCACGAGGGAGGCCTCTTTCTGATCTGACAGAGGCAGGAAGCTCAGAATATATGTGAGCATCTGAGGGGAAAAGAGAGGGCATTGGGCTGTTAGAGCTGGGGGCCTGGGGAACTTTCTCTGGCTGATAGCACAGCAGGGCTGAGGGGACGAGATCACTGGCTTCACTTTATCTTGAATCCTAAGCTTCACAGAGTCCTCATGTCCTATCTCTGCCTCCCAAGTATCTTTGCTGTGAATGAACCTTTACTTTGTCTGGATACAGGATTGTACAGACTGATAAAAAATCAAACGTCCTGCTCAGTTACGTCATAAGAGCCTGGGCATTGGAACCACATCAACCTAATTCAAATCCTTACTCTATCAACTGACCTCTCTGAGCCTTGTTGTTCTTATCTGCAAAATGGCAGTGGTATGAGGTTTAATATATATTGTGAGAATTAAATAACATATCTTGCATAGGATCTACAACATAGCAAGTCAGGTGCTGCTCTGATTTCCAGGAAGGTATACGCCTTCCT
>NW_006295183.1:1243686-1252421 GCF_000327345.1 Myotis davidii | reverse complement strand
CTTTCCCCGTCTTCTCCACTGCCAACTTCCCTTCTCAGCTGCTAAGAAATGATTCCAGCAAGACCCAGCTCAGGAGCTCAGGCCCTCGCTACGCTTATGCTCTATGAGGCTGGTGGGAGGGATGGGGGAGGCTGGAAGCCCTATTATAGGGACTGTAAAGGGAGTCGGCTGTGAAGCCAGGAATAAGCTGATGTTAACTCTTCTAATCTTCTGGAATCTTCCTTCCTTGACTCCTATGATACTCTGTTTTCTAGGGCTCTCCTCACCACTCCAATTGCCCTGTCTCTGGATCTTCAGTGGTTCCCAGGGCTCAGACCTGGGTCTTTCCATCTGTTTACTTTCTAGTAAACACTTGCATAGTTATTCCTATAGTTACCTCTATAGGAATAACCCACAATTCAATATCCTCATGTTACCTTATTCATGTCCAGTGTTGCCAACTGTCCACAGAAGCCTTCACCCAAATATTTTTACCATCACCTTCATCTCAACCAGAATTCATATTCTGCCCTCAGTCCAAAGCAGTCCCATCTCCCAACTTTCCAGCACCTGAGCTGGAAATGCCAACCACGCAACTCCTCTGAAGATCCTGATAATACTCTGTCCTTGTCATGCTCTTCTGTCCCTTGCTTGCAGACACAGGTGTCAAGCACAGGCTTTAGGCCAGGCCAACTTACTCATTTAAACCCCAATTCCACCACTTCCTAGAATGGGGATATTAGAAAACATATGTCAGTCTGCCCTAGCCGGTTTGGCTCAGTGGATAGAGGGTTGGCCTGCTGGCTGAAGGGTCCCAGATTCGATTCCGGTCAAGGGCACAAGCCCAAGTTTTGGGCTCGGTCCCCAGTAGGGGGTGTGCAGGAGGCAGCCAATCAGTGATTCTCTCTCATCATTGATGTTTCTGTCTCTCTATCACTTTCCCTTCCTCTCTGAAATTTCCTCTCTGAAATCAATTAAAAAATATATATATATATATAGCATATGTCATAGTCTTATGGGGATTAAGATATAGTTATATTGGATATGATGTGCTTGATACCTAGTAGGTGTTCCATAAATGGTTGCTGGATTGCTGTTACTAATATTTTTACCTTTGAAACTTTACTTAGTAGCCTAGACTATCATCATTCTAAACCTGGATTCCTTTTACAATCTTCCAACTGACTCTCCTGCCTCCAGGCTCATTCTTGCTAATCATTCTGCACACTACAGCAAGGTTAATTTCCCAAAAAATAGCTTTCAGTCTCAGCACACCCCTGATGAAAACTTCTAGGGTATCCCAGGACCCTCACAATACAATCTCCACTCTTGGGTCAGCACTGCCAGGACTCCATGCCCAACTAGACCCCTGATCCCAGAGCTTCCCCACCCCAGTCTCCCCACCATCCTACAAACACAGCTCCACCTCGTCTATTTCCTTTGTCCACATGAGCCTCTTTCCTAGAAATGCCCTTCCTTGAGCTTGACCTCATCAGCCCATTCTGATCTCCTCTCATTCCTAGCACACAGAAGGTGCTCAGCCAACACTCACTGGATTGAATTAAGGATGGACAGTCCTCTACCTCTATTTTCACCAAATGTTTGCTCAGGGTGGGGCGATAAAGCAGATCAATTATTGAGAGAATGACTGGGGAGGAGGCTAGATGCGGGAAAGAAAACACTGATGGGGACTGGGAATGAACAAGCCTCCAACCCTCAGGGAAGGCAGATACCTTATCTCTGAGCTGAGATAAGATAGTGGCCATTCCACCTTCTGGGGCTCAGCAGCCAACCCAAGGGTCAATGAATAGTAGAGGGCAAAACCCCTGTCCTCACGGAGGGGATTCTTTGAGCTGGGAAGGGAAGAGGCTTTCCTAGAGACCAGAGCAGGCAGTGATAAGGGTGGATGGCCATCCCAAGGAACCCCATCCCAGGAGGCATGACTGGTCATTCCTGGGACCTATGTGGGTGAAATGGATAACCTCTGGGGCCAAGGGGAGACAAGATGCCACGGCAGGGGGCTCAGTGGGGTGGGAGCAGTCCTATTTTTGCTAAGGGGAAGGAGAGCCATTCCAGGGCTGATGGGGAAAAGGTGTCTAGTCTCCCGGAGGCATTGAAAGGGCGGCCAACTCTCAGGGCAAAAAGGACGGAGGAGTCATCCCAGAGTCTCCTGGGGACAAAACCTGTGACCTGCTCTCGATAATGGCGGCAGAGGGGTCTTGCTTCAGGCTAAGGAGGGCGGGCAAACATCCCTTGGGGCCCAGGAGGTAGGGGCGGCGGCCATCGCTGGAGGCAGAGGGAAGGGGGAGCAGGCGGGTCTTCGGGGACAGAACTCGGCGACCCTGCCCGGAGTTGATGGGGAAGGCAGTCTCCCGCCGCCAGAGGCTGGGGACTGCCATCTCTCGGGGTGGAGGGAATGAGCCGATCATCCCAATGGACCAATGGAATGAGATCGGTTACCCTTCGGGGACGATGGGATGGAGCAGATACCTTCCAGAACTGAGGGGGAGGAGCGGCCATCACAAGAGAAGGTGGGCAGGCAGAGGCCCCGTTCTCTCTGAGGTGACAGAACAGCCATCTCCGGGGGCCGATGGGGAAGAAGAGGATGTCCCCCAACTAAGGGGACGGAGTAGCCTAACGGTGGGGCCGTTACCCATAGCTTGCAAGTCCTCTCAGCTACCGGACGGGTCATTTCCGCCCGGCCAGCGGGACTCGGCGAGCGGTCTGACAGCCCCTCCCCACAGCCCAGGACCCTGAGGGCGGGGCCTGGCCCGAGCTGGACCTGAGGGCGGCCTCCTCTCACCTCCAGGGGCAGCGACTCCGCCATCGCATCCCCGCCGCCTCCGCCCCCGCGCAAGGCATCTGGGAAGTGTAGTCTCACGGGCGCCGGGGGGCGGGGCTAGGAAAGGAAGTGTCCCACTCACTTCCGTCCCAGTTGTGACGATTTGGGTCTGCACCGGAAGTGCCTGTGCTGCCGATGTGGGACTCGGTGATTGCGGTTTCATTCGCTATTCCTTGTTCCCCCGGCTGGGTATTTGCGTCGCACCATGGCGGTAAGGAGAGCGGGTAGGGCGGGGTCCGCATCGGCAAAGCGCTCCCAGGGCCTGGGAGACTGAAAACAGAGGGAGGACATCAAGAGAAGCGGGTCGGCCAGAGGGGGCGCCATTCGCTGGCCGGGCCGTACTAGATGCACGGGGGTGGAAGGGAGCGGCGCTGGACCGTACCAGAACGGGTGCCGGAGTGGGGGGTGGGCGTCAGTATCACAGAGTAACCGGAATTGGCTAAAGATCTGAGGGGCCAGAAGGGTGTGGGCGTCAGCCGAGATCTTGCCCACTCCAGCGGAGGCCGGAGAGGGGCGCTATTCAGCGCTACCCAGGAATTCCCCGTGGCGGGGTCATCGGCCCAAAGCCGTAGCTTACCTGGGAAGCCAGGCGGTGTCAGCCTAGTGTTGTATTGTCCGAGGGTGTGCAGGAGGCGAGCATTGCTGAGGTTGTTGGAAGGATGGTTTCTGCCTTAAGCAGGATTGCCTGGAGGAGGGGTAGGCATCCCGAGGATTGGCTGAGGTGCAGCTGGGACTCTGTAGCTACCAGACTGGTGGGGAGGGGAAGAGGACCCTGCTGAGGAGGGCTCTGACAAGCCTCTCACCATTCTTCTGCAGCCCAAGGGCAAAGTGGGGACAAGAGGGAAGAAGCAGATATTCGAAGAGAACAGAGAGACCCTGAAGTTCTACCTGAGGATCATACTGGGAGCCAATGTGAGTGCCTGGCTCTTATTTCTGTGGCCCGTCCAAGGTCCCAGAGTCCTCAGTTCTGGGTGGTGGGGGCTGCGGCAGTGGTGTGGTGGTGGTGGTGGTGGTTTGTGAGTCAAGGCTTTAGAAGAAAATTCCAGAAATCAATCAATCAATCGGTCCTGTACAAAGGACATGTTGAGTAGTCAAAACAAAACAACAAAATGAGATGGACTCGAGAGCCTTGACCACTCCAAGTACAGAGGCTTCTTTCCTAGGCTGATGAGTCAGAGGGTAGTCTGGGTACTCAGACCTCTGTTTCCCCCATCCTATAAGAAACAACCTGTCTTCTTCCACAGCCTGGCCAAACTCTTGGTCAGAGTCAAGGGAGGTCCATGGTTTAGGGGTAGCTTTGATCCCAGCCTGATCCTGTGTCTGCTTGCAGGCCATTTACTGTCTTGTGACCTTGGTCTTCTTCTACTCATCTGCCTCATTTTGGGCCTGGGTAAGTGTTCCCCATCCTGGGAAGTGGGTACGCACATAGGGTTAGTGGCTGGCCTTTGATACTCCCACTCTTGTTCGCAGATGGCCCTGGGCTTTAGTCTGGCAGTATATGGGGCCAGCTATCACTCAATGAGCTCAATGGCACGGGCGGCCTTCTCTGAGGATGGGGCCCTGATGGATGGTGGAATGGACCTCAACATGGAGCAGGGCATGGCAGAGTGAGTGTCCCCCGCCGCCAGCTCAGGTGAGCGGCCCCAGGGCTGTGGTGCTGGGGCCCAGATAGCCTAAGACCCACAGCTGCCTGCAGCTTGAAGGGGTGGGAGGTGAATTGGGGCCCATCTACTATTTTTGGCCCCTGCAGTCTCCCTTCCATCCACAGGCACCTGAAGGATGTGATCCTACTGACAGCCATTGTGCAGGTGCTCAGCTGCTTTTCCCTCTACATCTGGTCCTTCTGGCTCCTGGTGCGTGGGTTGTTGGACTCCCAAGAAGGGGCTGGGGCATCTAACCCATCTCTTCCTTCATTTCCTGAACCTGGCTTCAAGTTACCTTTTCTCTCCTAGGCTCCAGGACGGGCCCTTTACCTCCTGTGGGTGAATGTGCTGGGCCCCTGGTTCACGGCAGACAGTGGTGCCCCAGCGCCGGAGCACAATGAGAAAAGGCAGCGCCGGCAGGAACGGCGGCAGATGAAACGATTATAGCCACTAACGTTGTGACCACTGGTTGCTGGGCCTTAGGTGGCTCTATCAGGCTGTATGGCCCATGCTAGGAGTAACGAGGGCCTAGTCCAGGGGCCAAAAGCAGTCTAAGGCATAGGATTGTTGAATAAAATGGTTTAGAATGTGGCTAATGGCTGTGTGATGATGATGAGGCGTGAGGCAGGAAGAACCAATTCTTTGGTATTTCCCTACTGCTATAGACCTTGAAAGCAGGGGTCTATACCTTGAAAGAAAAAGGCTCTTGGATTGGCTAAGAAAACTTTATTATGCTCCACGTGTTCAGGGAGCTCATGCATACACACACACACACACACACACACACACAACACACAAACACAGATAATACTGCTCAAGGCACTGGCCACTGGGTACAGAGTGACCCCAGCGTTGAGAAGATGCCCAGAATTCTGCTCTGGCCCCTCCTCAATCTATATAGTCTTTTGCATGCAGGCTGTGGCCCAGGTAGATATTCTGGAGGCTGCGGCTTCACACCTCCAGGCCAGGTCCCTTGCTCAGTCCCAGTGCCTGCACCAGGTCTTCTCCAAGTCCGCTCTTCAGTGTCCGTCTCACTGCAGGGACAGAGCAGGGTTGGAGGGGATTGATTGCTGGGGATAAAGCGGGCAGCGGGTATGTGGGGAGTACTCACAAGATTTGCGGTTGCCACGGGAACGCTTGCGTTCCCGAGCAGCTAAGGCACGAGGACTGCTCTTGGTCACTGACTGCACCAGCAGGTCCATGATCTCATCTGAAGTGTCACTGGGTGAACTGGAGCCTGGGGATTCTTCTGGGGGTGCATTGGAGGCCCTCACTGCTGTGGGCACTGGGGAACTGCTCTGGACCAGGCCTGACAGAGACCAGATAGGAGGTCAGGCCAAGGTGGCCCCAAAGCAAAATCCGTTCCCCTAGCGGCCACAGGTCCCACCTCTGCTGCGGCGGCTGTGTGTGGCCTCTTCAGGCTTACTGGTCAGCAGACTCTTCATGCTGGCGTGACTGTCTGCATCACCCTGGCCTGGCCCACTACCCACAGCCACTGGGACAGATGGGTTGCTGGGGGCTTCCCCAGCCACTCCTGAGAACTTCTCTGTCTGGAGAGGGGAGAATGATGAGCTGGGAGCCAGGGAAGGAAACCATGGGAACAGCAGTCAAAACCTGGAAGGGGCACGCACCTCAGTGATCATGCGTCCCCGGGTCTTGTTGCGCTCACGGTATGTGGCCCGCTTCTGCTGCTGCTGGAGCACCCGATCTCGGCAAGTCCGGTACTCCAGCGAAAACTCCCGCAGCGTGTGGCAGAACTGCATGATGCGCACTTCACGGGCTGCCTGTGCGGTGTACCCCAGGTACAGCAGGAAGGCGTGGAACCTAGGCAGGTCAGGATAGGAAGGGATGGTGAGTCCTACTTGGGGGTGAGGGACAGTGGTGGCGGTCCCGCCTCTCGGGCCCACAATCCCACCTGTTGCAGACACGGCGGTGCACTACTCGCAGCATGGTAACGCGTCGGGAACAGTGGGCCAGGAACTGGGTGAGGCGGGTACGCAGGGCCGGGGCCAGCTCATGCTTGGCCAAGCTCCGCAGACTCTCCTCAGCTGCATGGCTCCGATGCTCCAGCTGCCCCAGGTTCTCAGCCAGCTGTTCAAAGTCCACCTGGAAAAGCAGGGGGGTACACAGGCTGTCCCCCCACAAGAAGGTACTGCCTGAGGCTGCCTCTGTGCCAGGCTGGTGAGCCAGGCCAGAGGAACACAGAGGAGATGCAACCATTGCCCTCCAAAAGTTCACGGTCTACCACAGGAAACAGACAAGTCCATTTGGTCCATTGGAGAACAGAGAAGGTTTCTTGGGGAAGCGGCAGCTAAACTGAGACCCAAAGACTGAGTAGGGATAGCCAGGCCAATAGAGGGAAGCATTTCTGGCACAAACATCTGTAGCTGAGCCAGCCCTGGCACAGCTGTTGAAATGGGAAGGGAGAAGCCAGCCCCAGGAAGCAGCACTCCCTCATGCCCTGGCCAATTTTATTCAAGCCCCTGGCTGGTGCTAACCTTGGCACAGCGGATCAAGCCGGGGATTTCTGAGTAGAGGTCGGAGGAATCAGGCCGCATCTGGAGCACCAAGGAGCAGAGATGGTGCAGCAGTGATTGCCTGCGCACGGTGTCCTTCACCTCTGACACTTTCTCCAGGTAGCTCAGCTCAAAGCCACTGCTCTGAAAGGACTTTGTCTGAGCCTGGGCCGGGCTGGCTCCAGAGCCTGGCTCCCAGCCCTCATGCGCTGTCACTCACCTGGGAGCCATTGAGGAAGTTGCCCACAGCCAGAAGGGTGGCCAGAATGCAGCGGAAGGTGGCATTATGCACCAGCTGTTCCATGCCCACTTTCAGGTCAAACAGTGGCTCTGCGATTTCCTGGTGTGGGAGGCCAGGGACTCAGACTACACGGTCATCATACTCATCTACCCCCACTGCCTGTCCCACCCATGACCCAGGTACCCGTTCCATGCTGTCATAGTCCAGCTTGAAGGCCCAGAGTTGTAGGCGGGCAGCCAGGCCCCCGATGGAGGCAAGAGTCATCAGGAAAGTCTCAGCTGGGGCCAAAGGTATGTCAGGGTTGGCCAGGTGGGCCTCCTCGATCTTCTGCCGCTCCTCTTCCGTGGGCATCATGGTCAGCAGTTTCTGAGGACACAACACCACCCCATACAGGCCAGTAAGTGCTGGCCTGAGGCCTCAGGTGTTGGTTTTGACTCCCCCTAGGCCAGTGGTTCTCAACCTTCTGGCCCTTTAAATACAGTTCCTCATGTTGTGACCCAACGATAAAATTATTTTCGTTGCTGATTCATAACTGTAATGTTGCTATTGTTATGAATTGTAATGTAAATATCTGATATGCAGGATGGTCTCAGGCGACCCCTGTGAAAGGGTCGTTTGACCGCCAAAGGGGTCTCGATCCACATGTTGAGAACTGCTTCCCTAGGCTATCTGGGGGAGCCCCAGGGTCTGGGGACTGCTATGCCAAGCCCCTACCCACTACTAGAGGGTCAGGAAATGCCCACTGACCAAAGGAGAGGGCTGGACCTCCCATTCCCTTCCACACCCCCAGCTGGCTATCCCTACCTCAATGCCGTCCTTGCTGACAGCAAACTCATCGAAGTTGACCAGGGCAGCCTTGATGACATGCACCGGTGGCAGTGTGGTTAGACCAATGTTGATAGCGTTGCTGCGCTTGGGGTCCAGCACTGTGGTCATTGTCCGGCGGCCCTCACCAGCTTTCTTTGAGGTTGAGGGAAGGAGAGTGTAAGTTTGGGAAAGGGACTAGCTGGGGCAACATCCTAAGAGGACACTTCAAGGGCCCCCCCAAATGGCGGGGTCTCCACACAGCCATGAACCTGGGATGTTTAGAGCCTTGGGATGAGCGTAGATGCCAGTTAGGGCTCTGCTGATCCCTGTTGAGACCTCAGACAAGTCCCTGCTCCTCTCTTTGCCTCGCTTTCCCCATGTGGGAAATGAGCGGCAGCCCCAGTAGTTAGGATCCTTGAGCTCTGATTCCCTCCCCTCGCCAGTGGGGTTACCCTGCAGATGAGGGTGCATTTACCTTGGAAGGTAATACGTCCTTGGCACGGGACTCAAACAGGTGTTCCAGCCGGGCTGTGTCCACAGAGACAGGCTCCAGGGAGGCCCACAGGGTGGAGCAGGGCCCATAGCGGCTCCCAGAGCTTCCATGCCCCCCAGCCAGCTTCAGCTCCCGCCAGAAGAGTTTGACTGTCTTCCTCTTGGTGGGGAGGGCTAGGCCGTCAGGCGCTGATGGGGGAAGAGGGGCAGCTGGC
>NW_006295183.1:1231740-1243612 GCF_000327345.1 Myotis davidii | reverse complement strand
GAGCAAGGGCAGTGGGGGTGGTGGGGGCGGGACCCCTTTCCCAGCCTCTACAGTCTCTATGTTCAGTATGTCCTGGTCTTCGTCCTCCCTCAGATCTGAGAAGTCCAGGTCCCCAATGCAGAGCTTGGGTACATGGGTAGAGAACTTCTGGGTGGGCTCGGCCTTGGGGCTTGGTGGAGCCAGTGGCTCCTTGGGCTCTGGCTCAAGGCTCCTCTGGGACCTGAGCAGGACTCGGGGGGCAGGGCTCTGGGGTGTTTTGGGTACAGAAACTGGGACCGGTTCAGGGGAACTCCACAGTTCGCGGGCATCTAAAAAAAGAGAAGCAGCTGTCAGTGTCATGCCCTCTGTGGTGCAACAAGGAGACATGGGTAGATTCTGCCCACCCACCCGCTCACCTGGGTGTCCATCAGCCTCATCGGGCACTGCCCCAGCCAAGGCCTCTGCCCGGCCCTGGGCCAGCGCAGCCTGCTTCTCTGTTTCTGCTGCTGCCACATTCTCCAGGAACCGGGCTCTGGGGGGAGGCACTTGTCAGTGAGGCTGTCTGACACACCCCAGCCCAGGGTGGTGCACATGCTGGTCCCCTGGGCACTGCCCCTAATTGCAGGCACACACAGACACACAGGAACAGACCATGCGCCAAGCAGACCCAGGACCCGATCCCCCAAGTCCAGCCCCTGTTCAATCCTCCACATCTGGGGAGAGTCACTTCCAACCCAGCATTCCAGGTCAACGTACAGAGAGAAGTTCTACTTAATGTCTAACTTGCAACCTTGCTATTCATGTTAATTTTCCTGATTCTAGACCAGGACCCTTAGAGCAGGGGAAGGGGATAGCTGTGCCAATGGGCACATCCCTCCCGTGGCATGTCTGCAGCTTCTGAGAACCATGACCTATGCCCAGAAAGGGGCCTGGTAGAGACAGGCACTCAGTTTATGTTGAAATAATGAGTGATCCAATGTCTCTTTCTGGGCCCCTCTAGCCTCCAGTGGCCCTCAGTCCCGGCCCTTATCTTAGCCCTAGGTTGTTGCTCTACCTCCACACTGCACAGCCCCCTAATTGCCCTTCCCGCCCTATTCCTGGCCTATGCCTGGGAGAATGGGTTCCAGGTTGGGAGTTCATGTCCTCATCTCTAGGCAAAGCTACCAAGGTATCATTATGGAAGCACAGGGACCACTATGACCTCAGGGAACTAATCCCAATCCTTAGTCCTTAGGTAACCGAGGAGGCAGAAGTCTGGGAGAAAAGGGGCCCGAGAGTCCCCGAGCTCTGGCTGCATCAGGCGAGTGGAGCCCCGCTGGGAGAAGCAATGCTGAAGCCCTGAGCACATGGCAGGCCTGGCAAGCTGGCCTCTACTTACTCCAGCCTGGCCTGCCCAGTAGGGGGCTGGGGGACAGGTGGGCTCTCAGGGGCGCTGGGTGGGGGTGGAGGGGGATGAGAGAAGAAATAGTAACTGTGGTGTCTGCTCCACCTGGAAGCCCAGTGCTCACACCTACTCAGACCTGGGCAGTGCTATCAGGGATTCCTTCCCAGCCACAGTGGGAAGAGGAGGGGGTTGGGGAGGGCATGACGAGAGGAAACGGTAAGTGGAGGGGAGAGACTGACATGAAGCCGGACAGGGTGCAGTAAGAGACAAAGAGCAGAACAAGAGTCAGAGACAGTGCCAGAGAAACAAAGACAGTAGGGGTCAGGGAGACAGATAACATTGGCCAAGACCAGACGTAATGCCAGAAGGAGATGAAGAGAAGCCCCAGGGGGAGGCGGTCCGGTCAGAGCCGAACCCCACCCCCCCAGCAGTCACTTACCAAATAGGAGCAGTTTGGTGAAGTCTGGAAAGAAAGAGAGAGAAAGCACGCGTTTGGGCAGAGGAGGCCGAGGGTCCATGGAGGGGAGCAGAGCAGGAGGGACAGGTGGGGAGAGGATTCCAGGGGGGTAGCCTCTATCGCCCTACTTACTTGTAGATGCTCCTCTCACAGGAGCTGTCAGCTGAGGACGCCACAGAGAGGGCAGGAAAGAGGTTCGCAGAGGTACAGAGGCCAGAGGCAGGGCCCATGGGGCTGTGCACTGGGCTTGTGAGTGGGTCAGGGCTGGAGGAGGAGGAGGAGGGCCCTGTGGGGCTGGAGGCGGGGTCTGTCAGGAGACAGGTTACTCCTGGTGCATCCATCCCTCTTCCCCAAGTGCTGAGGCATGTTCTTACCCAGGCTCCGAGGTGCGCACATGGCAGGCCCCGCCTTCTAGAGATCGGCGGCTCCTCTTGCCTTCCTCTGAAGAGGGCTTTCTACGCTCCCGCCGCCCACCTGCGGCGGCTTCCTCGATGTCTCCATCCTCCATCCGCAGGGCACTCTAGCAGACATGGGTCCAGATGTGAGCAACTGAGGTAGGGTGGGTGCTGGGAAACTGTGCCCCCCTCCCTCCCTTCTTCTGATTCCCTGTTGGGCCCTGGCGGCCCAGCCCAGAGCCCACCTCATAGAGCACAAGCTGTGCACGTAAGTCGATGTCAGTGCCCGCAGCGCCCAAGTGCCGCTGGACCAGTGCCTCCATGCCCTGCTGCTCCAGTGCATCCGTCACGTCATAGAAGGAGTCCTGATCTGGGAGCGCTGCCAGCGTCTGGAGGTTGGGGATAGGAGGCTAAGGCTCATGGGAGCCTGAAGGCAGGAGCCTGAAGGGCTCATACCTGGCCTTTGGTTCCCCCTCCACACACACCTTGTTGATGAGGGTGACTGTGTACACCAGCAGCTCAGGGTCTGCACCATTCTTCTCCTCTAGGATGCACACCAGGTTGGCCCATGGCAGAGCACCTGCCACACAGAATGGGGAGCAGTCATGAGGAGGAAGGTAGGAGAGGGCTCTGAGCGGTGGGGAGGGAGGGACAGTCTCTGACCGGTGGTGCTGGCCACAGAGTTGACTGCGTAGATGAACAGCGGTGCATTGCTCTCAGAGTATTCCACAAACACCAGCAGCAGCTTCAGAGCCGTCTTCACCACCAAGCGGGACTAGGGGAGGGATAACCACATATGAGTGGGGCTTGGGCCAGAGCTGGGCCAGCTCCTAGTGCAGTGGGGGAAGGGCTCCCGGGGCTGGACCCAGACAGGAGAGTCTCAACAAAAAGACCCTGGCTGTCGGCCCAGGCATTGAAGTGCTTTTAGGCTTAGAGGGGCCACAGACTCACTCCATTCTTGCCCATTTTATAGGAGAGAAAATCGATGCCCAGAGAGAGGCAGTGGGAAAAGGGTGCATGGCTGGGGGGAGGGCCATTTACCAGGCTGGCACACAACATGTACAGCCACTGCACGGTCTCAGAGTGGGCCACCACTCCCAGCATCCCATCCACAAAAAGCATCACCTGGCCCAGTGCTGAGGACACAGAAACAAGAGATCAGTAAGGGGTCATTGAAAGCAAGGGTCCTGGGGGAGGAGTGGGGCTGACCTCGGAGGATGTAGCTCTGGTAGTTGTGGTCAGCAGCAGCACCCACACGGATCAGGCAACTCAGCCCCTCTGAGTGCACAAATTCAGGCACCAGGTCCTTGTCCTCCTGGGGGCACCATGGGGGAGTTTAAGGGGGCTGAGGCTAGGATGCCCACCCCCAGCCCACCTCAGGGCCTCACCTGGAAGATCTGCTTTAGTGAGAAGAGAGAGCGGCGGAGCTCAGGGCCACTGGAGCCATATAATTTTTCTGCAAGGGGTGGATGGACATAGTAACCTCAAGGGGACATGGGCAACCTCAGAGAATATTCTAGTATTCTTGGACCCCCCCACCTCCTCCTCTACTTACTCCCTGGCTCTGGGCAGCCCCCACTACAGTCTATCTGCAGCATTAGCCTTGGCCCTAGAAGGAAAGGTCAGGATAGGAATGGGGAGCAGCCACATATTCTATCTCTGATCTGTCCTGTCCACTGTCCAGTACATGCCTGAAAGAAACTGAGCCAGCTGGGCTGGACATTGATGCCCTCACACACTCACCTAAGATGGCATTGACTCTCACGGAGAGCTGGGTCCGCAGGATCAATGTCGGCTTCCGCCCTTTGCTGGAATCAAGCAGCACAGTCAGCACCTCCCAGCTCATTCTGCGGGGTCCCTTCCCCCACACCAAGGCAGCCAAAGACCTCCCCACATGCCAACTGAGGCCCAGCTCCTTCCTCCCCAACTGCTCCTCTAAGCCCCAGGGTTGGCCAGACAGAAGGATTTATGCAAATACGGGTATCTCAGATATGTGGGAGAGCCCCTGCTCCATCCTGGGTAGCAGGTAACACTGGCCAGGCCTTGGGATTCCCCTGGCACAGTTCCCTGGGGCAGCAGGAGGTGACCTGCATGTGTCCTTGGCTAGAGATCAGGTGTCGTGGCTGCTGACACCTGAGCCAGCCTCTGGTGGGGGCAAGGGTGTGGCCAGCCTTATGTTCCTGGTCTCACCACCTCTGACCTGATCTCTTCATAGAAGCCCTCCAGCATTTCCCGCTGCTCTTCCAGGGACAGCTCAGGGTCCAGGTAGTATCCAGAGGGAGACACTTGCAGGGCACAGTCCTCTAGCTGGGGGCAAAGAGAACAGCTGTCAGGGATGGGGTAGAGGTGGCAGGGGTAGGTACGGAGACCTCATGACCTCCTACCTCCTACTCAGGGTGCTGGCAGAGAGGCACACCACAAGGGCTGCACCGTAGCCAAGTATTCCTTTAGCAATCCTTCATGTGCCTACTATGTGCACTGCCTTTGTATGTACTATGTCTTCTCCTGGCTAGCACTTACCGGTTCTTTAGGTTTCAGATTACATAAGGCTTTTTTGAAAAGACTTCCTGGACTCTTCTGCTATGCAATGCTATGCAACCCACACGATGCCATGTGTGTACCCTACTCTGAGGCCTTCCCCAGGGCAGTATAATATCCTAGACACTAGTCTTCTTCCCCTTTAACCGTGTGTTCTCTGGGTTCGGGCACCATGTCAGTCTTGCTGCATGCTATATCCTCAGAGCCTAGCCTAGCATTTGGCACATTGTAAGTTCTCACTAAACATGCATCGAGTTAATGAACATAAATGAGGAACGAGAATGGAGAGAAGATGGAAGGAAGCGCCTGCCTTCGAGGAAGTTCACAGCCCCGTGGGGTGATAAGCTGTAGCCACAAGCATTCAAACCCTGGGAGGAAGTGTTAAGGGAAAAAGAAAAAAAAAAGAATGCTGGTGTTATTGGTGGAAGTGGGGTACCCACCTGGTGAAAGTGGGGGATTCCTTTACCCACTGGGTGTTGGGGATCGGGTTCTTACGATATCTTGAGAAAAAGGATTTTCTAAGATTTGCATGGGAGAATGAGTGATTTTTACTTGCGTGGACTATATCCCTGGGTTTCAAAAGTCCCATAGCCCTTAAACCAGTCCAGGAAAAGGTGCAACCAGGGATTCAGCAGAGCCAAAGCAAAGCCAGTGTCCACAGTTTCCGTTCCACAGTGGAGTTAAGTCCGGCACAGCATCAGGCTAGTCACGGTCCGTCAGTCCATTAGTCCATTGTGTGGGGTCCACAAGGCTGTGGGCCATGTGGACAAATATAGGGGGGTGTGCCCCTGAACAACTGGACCAGGGGCCCAGCATGCAAGAGAGGGAACCTGCTGGTTTAGGAGATTATATATCTCAGATTTTGCGCCCTTACAGTGGCCACGCCTATTCTGGCCAATGACCTGGCTCCTGGGTGTGACTGACAGATAATCACCTCTCCTATGTCACCCAGACCTCACTGGGCATGCCTAAATACTCGGTCTTCCCTTTGTTCCTTTCCAGTTAATTAATAATTGGGTTAAGTACAACGATATCACTGGGAGGTGCAAACCCAGCTGGGAGGTGTATGTGTGTCCCTGAATTAAGACAGTGAGTAGCAGGGGCTAATACACAGGCTCCAGTCCCTCCAGGCCTGAGGGTCTTTGCCATGTTCTCACGTGGGCTACAGTGACCATGGTCCTACCTGGACCTCAGAGGCCTCCAAGGGGCCTATTAAAAACCAGATTTTAGGGTCTGACTCAGTCAGACTATAGTGGGCCCCTGAAACCTGCATCGTAACAAGAAGGCACATGCTTCCCACGTCTCTCTCCCACTAAGCCTGGCTCCCCTCCACTACTGGGCAGGGCACTTGGCTCCTTGAGAAGTACTTGTAGAAGGGCCTAGTAAGGTGATTGTGGGAGTCTGATGGCAGCACTGTGCCTCTCCTGGACACCTCCCCCACAGCAAAGTCCCCTTGACTCGAGTGGCTCTCCTCCTGGAGGTGCTATGACCCAGAGAGAGCCCCCTCTGCAGAGTCAGGATGCCTACAGTCTCCACCTTACTGGGAATAAAAGTCCTGTTGTTCTGTCAGTCCTGCCTTGCTCTGGACCTAGCCCAGGGGCTTCAAGCTGCCCTTGGTCCCCTGAGGGGAAAGGGAGTCCAGCTCCTGCCCCCACCGCTGCCTCTGCGTAGCATCCCTGCTGTGCCTGAGAGCCTGACACAGCTCCTTCCTGGCAGTTCAGGCCCTTCCTGTGAGGCCCTTGGGTGACCACCTCCCCCCACGGACTGGGGCATGGGACATAGAACAAATACTGCAGCCTGTTCTGTCCCACTTCCTGCCTGGCTGCCTGCCCTTCCCTGGGCGCCTTGGGCGGGCCTGGCCTCTCTCTCCTCCGTAGGAGCAGAGTCATCTTCTCCAGGGCCGACTGGGAATAGGCCTGAGCTGGGAGGGGGTAAGGCCCCTGGGCTGGGGTACCTTGTCCAGGGCCAGCTCAGCCGAGGGCAGCCCCACGTTCCTCCTGATCCCTCTTCCCACAGATGACTCAGCAGCCTACCCTCCCTACTCCCATCCAGGCACAGCTGCATCTCCTTCTGGGACCCTAGAGAAACATATCTCCCCCAGAGCTGCAACCCCGCTCAGAGACCCCCCAAATCACACACATAGAGAACAGCTCATCCAAACATTCATGAACTGGGGCTGGTTTTAGGTTCTGAGGACAGAGCAGAGAACAAAACACTGCCTCTGCCTTCCCTGCTTTCCAGCTAGTCCTAGAGGCAGGCAGGCTTGACTCAGAGAAAGGCCACAAATAAATGTAGAGGCACAATGGCCAAGGGTGCCAAGCGAGGGGAGAGGAGGAGTTTAAAGATAAACACTGGAGGGGTGATCGATTATATGCAGTATCTGCTTACAAACTCAGGTATATATGGTCAGGTATATACAAAGTGTCCCCCCCAAATGTATACACACTTGGTATATTATAAAGGCAGTGTTTATTAAAATACATTTCATTTTCAAAATGTAATAGAAATTACCTGTTAAAGTGTGTATACATTTTTGGGGGACACCTGTATATACATGCTCACTGGCCAGGCACAGGCCCAAGAAGCACACCCACGGAAAGCTCGGGCCCAGCACGCTTTCTTCCTCTCCTGCACGCATACTTGCACACTCTAGTCCCAAGTGTGCGGGGTACCTGGGATACCTGTATCCCTGTGGGGCAGGGGGTCCCCAAGACTAAGTGCTTACCACCCCAGCCTCCTCAGATGAGCAGGTTTAAACCCTGGTGGTCAGTGGCTTTCCTAACCATGTCACCTGTCTAATTCTGCCAGTGCCCCATTTATGGAGAGGAGACTCATGGGTAATTGGCAACCCAAAGCCTATAGGACAATGCCCCCTTCCTCCAGCTGTTTGTCTTGGATGGAGATGGGGAAGGGGGTTCAGGTCAGGCAAGCAGCAAAGAGCAGAGACTTCCGCCAGCTGCGTGGTGCTTGTCCCTCACACCCCTGGCCCCTTCCTGGGGTCACCCTTCTGAGAGCCAAACCTCTGGGCCTTGTTTCTCACACCCTGGGGCTGGGCCAGGCCTGAGTAAACCCAAACCCTGGCCCCTGCTGACAGTGCTTAGGGTCAGCACATGGTCAGTGTAGGTCTACGTCCGTGACTCCCTCCTGGCTCTTGTCGTCCACACTTCTCTGCTGTCTGTCTTGGGGTGGTGTCCCTCCTCCGTTCTTCCCAGGCTCAGCCCCTCACTTCAACCTCCAGACTACGTTCCTTTGGATTCTCTGGGCTCAGGTTTTGCTGGCAGCCCTAACTAGTTACATATGATTTTATATGCAGGGCCAAACTTAGGGGACCCTGGTGTCTACGCCCCAGTATTTTTCATAGCGGTGTAATCAGGTGAGAATGAACATGCCAGGGGCAGGGTACAAAGAAGACGGAGAAGAGGACAAAATTATATGCTGGAGGACTCTTGTTTTAGGAAATAATTTAACTGCCCTTTTCTTTCCCTTTCCTATACACACAAGACCCTGTGAACTATGAGCCTCTTTTCCTGTTATCTCAGATCTCCAAGGAGACCATGACTTCCTGGTTGAGATGACATGGATGGGCTTTGAGGAGGGACACCCACTTGTTTTGCCTCCTCTGTGTAATACACTGGGCTGCCTAGTTTGATTCTGATAATCCTTTGACAGGTGAGGAGACCAAGAAATTCAGTGGATTTGCACCTGCTGCACAACCAGGAACGGGCCTAGGGCTAACTGACCTAGATCTTAATTACCCAGAGGTTCATTGGAAGTGCGCCAGGGAACCCTGAGGGTAGGTGGAATGAGGGTTGGGGCCCGTAGGGTTACCAAGTGCCAAAGACAGCCTCTCAGCTGTCTGGACTCTACAAATACCCCAAACTGGTCCTCCCAGTTCCAGCGAGGGAATGCTAATGAACACACACACACCATACATGTTGGGGTAATAGTGCCTACTTCTGCCAGGATCTAGGTCTGAGTCCTTCACGAGGTTACTTAGCCCAGAATGATCAGTGACATGCCAGCCATAGGGAAAGTGGGGAAGCCATGACTCATGCCCACATCCCAATCTTCTACAATCTCCCAAAGGAACCTCCCTATCAGGGGGCTAAAGGACTCAGTTCATCATCAGAGCCTTCTTACCCTTAAGAATCCTCTGGGACCCCTCCAATCGGTCCCTGTCCCAGTATGTCAGTTTAACGCTTAGCCTCCTAGCCTATCCTGCTTCTGAAGGGTAGACTGAGGCTAGAGCAAGGAGCAGGCAAGGTGAGGACACATTCTAGGATAGTGCCACCCCTGTCCTACTCTAATCTTTAGCCACAGCTGGGGAAACAAAGTTGCTGGTAATGGACAGATTTCTAGGGCCATCTCTGCTGCTAGGAGTAGGGGGTTCCTCTAGCCTTCACATCAGGGTCAGAGCAACACCCAGGTCCCTCTGCTCAGAGCCCAGGGAGAAGTCAGTGCTACCCCAGATGTGGCAGGGCCTTTGGGTGTAAGGGAGGGGCTCCTGAGACACCATCCCAAGAGCAAAGGTAGTAGGGAGGGTAAGGATGTGAGCGGTAGGGCCAGAGGGCCTGGTTGCCCCTGGTGCAGGGGGCAGGTTCCTGGACTGGGAGAGGTTCTGGCAATAGAGGGAAGATAGATATTTCTGAGTTTCCCTGGAGACATCAGGCATGGCTGAAGGCACTGCCAGGACCCTGCCTCACCCCACTTAGGGCCAGGAGATGAGTCAGAGGCTGTGGCCAGGAGCTTCCTCCTAGACTGAAAGGAAATGAGCAAGGCCCTCTGTGGTGTGAAAGCTCCAAGTCTTTTAAAAAGGAAGAAGCCCTAGGGGAACTCAATGGGGTGTGTGGTGTGGAGCCCCAGAGGGAAAGTGGGCAGGGTCTGCAGGGATGAGGGGGTCAGTGCCCAGACTGGGAGGGCAGACTTGGCTATGTCCTGTTCCTTTGCTGGACAACTGTACAGAGGATGAAGCAGGGAGTACAAAACCCCTCCCTCATTTCTGCTGTACAGCCCTGCACAGGGACGCCTGGATTTCTGGGTCACCTCTCCCCTCTAGAGACTATGAAGGCAGGCCTGAGTCATGTCTGTGCCCCTGGGGCACCCACTTATAGGACTAGGGAAGGAACCAGTTGTTGACATTTCTTGCAAAAAAGGGCCCTGCTCCCCCTCTCGCAGATCTCTGATGTCCCTGACCCTACCCTATTCTGAGCCCTTCTTCCTCCGGCCTTCTATTCTGGGGCTGTGGTCACAGTTTATATTTGGGATGAGCACATCACAGTGCATCTGACCATTGCTGGCAGAGCTGTCAGCCCCAGGGAGTCCTGCTCTAGGCACTGTGGTAGCCTCAGGTGTCCACCCTATATCCTGCCTGTGGAGGATATGACAGTCCCTCAAGTACACCAGGTGGGAGATCCTGAAAGTGGGGAAGCGAGGAAGGACTGAGTTGGCAGAGATGACACATTCTCTGAGTTCAGAAGTGTCCTCAGCTAGGGAGCAGAGAACAGAGGGCAGAGCCTCTATCCTGTAGCTGTCCTCCCAAATCTGCCCCTAGTTGGAAAGTCCTGTCCTAGAGTAGGGGTGGTGGTGGGTGGAATACTGTGTTCCCTGTAGAACTCCAGGCGTTTCGGGAACCTGGCCTCAGTTCAGCACCCCTCTCTCCCTAGCGCCCAAGCTGAATAGGAGGTGGCCTCCCGCTGGTGGACACGCACTTCTTCCAGGCCCACCTGTTTGCCCCTTTCAACAGAGCAGGCCGAGGGTGGAGAGGGGGGTAGATGTTGCATCAAAACTCTGGAATGGGCAGCGTGCTGACACTTTCAAGTCATGGCCTTGAATACCGGGCTTTTTCAGGGACACGTGCCATTCCCCAGGCCAATAGTCCCACCACCTCTCCCGCCCATTCTCGGAGGCGGGGCTGGCCCGCAGCGCGAGGAATGCAGGCCGGGGGGCCTGGCGCCCGGGGCACATTCCAAGGGAGACCCCGAGCCCGGGGGGCAAGTTTGCGCAACTCGGCGACCCAGCTAGGAGATGGGGATTGCACCACCACCAACTCTCTCTCCTCGTCCGCACCACTCGGTGTGGACTGGCTGGCGGGGCGGCCAGGGGGGTGGTAGTGGCCTCCCAAAGTCCTGGCCCGGAAACCCCGCGCGCCGGAAAGGGCTGCCTGCGGGGGGCTGAGCTCGGCGAGCCGGAGGAGAGGTAGGGCCCGCCATCTGGAAAAGGGCCTTCCCGGGTATTGTGCGCGAGTCGGTTCCGGGGCGCAGGCAAACTAGAGCAGGCCGGCGGTTTAAAATTAGCCCGGCCCGCCGCCTCCCTTCCAGCTGCTGGCCCGCGGCGGCGCGAGTACGGGTGGTGGGGGCGGTGACTCAAAGGGCTTTTCCACCAGCGGAGCCTCCCGCGCTCGGCTAGTCCCGGGCTGGGCTGCTTCTGGAGGACTCCCCGCACCCCGTTAAGTCTGTCCTCCTTCCAAGCCACCTCCCCACCCCCACCTGCAGGGGCAACACTCTACACAGCAGGACCCAATCCAACCTCCAGCAACCGCTCGAAGCCTCGGCCACCTATAGCGGCCCGCCCCGCCTCGTAGTTCCGCCCCCGCTTCAGGTGAGGTGAAGGCTGGTCCACACCCCCCCCCCAGCTCCGCCTCCTGGGTCCGCTACCACTCAAACATCTACCGCCACCCAATCCACAGCAGTTACCCAGGCAGACGGGCAGCTAGGAGCACCCTCTCCCCTCGACCACCTCCCCAGGGGGGCCTCACTTTAAGGGGCAGCCTGGGTGGTGCAAACCACAAGCTCCCTTCTCCCTGCTTCAGTTTCCCCTCAGTCTGAGAGGCGTTCCCGCAAGCAGGGCTGCGCGGACCTTGGTCCTCAGCCCCAAAGTATCCCGGAGGAGCGTACCCGCTCCAGCCTCTCCCCGAGGGGCACCTCCCAAAGACTTTCATGGCACCAACCCTGAACCCTCGATCGCCCCCATATTTTCTCAGGCGCCCCTCACCTTGAGCGGCGCCCCCAGCAAGCGGTGCAGCGCGGGTATCTGTGCGCCCAGGGGCAGCGCCCCGTCCAGGCTGCAGGTGGGGGCCCGGCGCGGCTCCGGGAAGTTGGCACATGCAAAGGGATCGGTGTC
>NW_006295183.1:1230808-1231498 GCF_000327345.1 Myotis davidii | reverse complement strand
CTCGCGAGCGCGCCCGGGGCCGGAAGGCTTGTTAGGGCGCGGAGCAGTGAGGCTGCGTTCCTTGGAGGGATTGAGAGGGCCGGTGGGGCGGAAATTTCCTCAGATAGTGGCTCGCCTGGTCTCCCCTTGGTTTAGGGATGAGGTGGTCCTGACTTTCCGTTTGGAGCAAGAAGAGAAAATAAATTCCACTCAGTTTGAAGGAAGCGGTGGGATCATTTTCCTTTGGTTGCGGGGAGCAGAGGGAGCGGTGCTCCTCAGTTGTGGGGAAAGGGTGGGATGACACAGTTTGAGGAAGAAGGTAGAACATGTTTCCCTCAGTTTTGGAGAAGAAGGGGGATGGGTGCCTCTCAGCTTGAATGAGAAGTGGAGACGGCCCTCCTCAGTTTGGGACGAGATAAGCCCAATGCCCCTCAGATTTGGGGGAAAAGTTGGGTGGATCCCTCTTAGTTTGCGGGGAATTGGTAGTCTGTGTTTTCCATAGTTTCGGGGAAGAAGGTGGGTCCTCTTGTTTTATGGAAAAGGTGAGAAAGGTTCCCTATAGTTCGAAGGAAATGACGAGGCATGGTGGCCTCGGTTTGGGACGTGAGGGGACTGGCCTCCTCCTCAGCCTGGAAGGAGACTGGGGTTTTCTGGGGACGTTGGGGACAGCGCTGTCCATCACGGCTTCCTGGGAGCGCCCAGTGCGCGTGC
>NW_006295183.1:1229808-1230607 GCF_000327345.1 Myotis davidii | reverse complement strand
GGCCCTCCCGGGGCGGGCTGCCACCCCCCGTGGGTGGGACGCGCAGGTGACTCGGAGCGCTGTGGTCGCTCACAGCGCGAATCCGAGCCGGGAAGGTGTCGGGTAGGCGGCCTGCGGGACCCGGGGGAGGGCTGCACTGGAGCCTTTCCAGAGCTGAGGCTGGTTTAGACGGGAGGAGCCGGGGAGCCTGAGTACGGACAGGACGCCCGGGACAGGAACTCAGAGTGCAGACCCGGCTTGGGGGTATCGGATCCGGGATTGGGGGGAGCGCGTCCCACGTGCCTGTGACGCGGGGGCGGCCGGTGGGCGGCGGCGGCGCGGGGCCGGGAGGGCGACTAGGCAGGCGGCAGGATGCTGCGCGCCCTGCTGCCGCTGCTCGGGCTGCCCCTGGCGGGGGCGGCCGCGACCGAAGAACCCACCCAGGAGCCAGGGTCTCCGGGCGAGCCTCTCCCAGGGCTGGTGCTCTTCCGCTGGCAGTGGCACGAAGTGGAGGCCCCCTACCTGGTCGCCCTGTGGATCCTGGTGGCCAGCCTGGCCAAAATCGGTGAGTGCGTAGGTCCGGGTGCTGGCCGGCAGCGGACCCGCCCCGGCCCCTGGTTCCCAAATCCGGGCCGGCTTCTTGCACGGGGCTGGGGCTGGGGTCGCGATTCCACGATCCGGGCTCTCACGGAGTTCCTGCGTTGCCTCTGGAGGATTTCCCTCTTCGCGTGGGAGCTCTGAGGATTTGCCTTTTCCCGGGGTTGCCCTAGCTCTCTGTCCCCATCCCCCTGGACTCCTTTCCCCTCTCTGCGCCCCTCTT
>NW_006295183.1:1225399-1229766 GCF_000327345.1 Myotis davidii | reverse complement strand
CCTCAGGTCTCCCTTCTCCACCAGTCCCCGGCCACCCAGAAACCGCTGGCAGTGGTGAGGACGTGAGGGGACATTGAGGGGATGGTGTTCTTGGGGGAAACCCAGGCATCCTGGTCCCTGGAGACCAGGTCCAAGTGTCCCACTCTTTCGGGAATCTAAACTGTCACTTTTCCTCTAGTCCCGGAAAGATGTCTCCTTGTGCCTAGCTGTGGGACCCCTCCCCAGCCCTTCCAGTTCAGGTCTGCAGTCTCTTCCCACTTCAGGGCATAAGAAACTTCCATTTATTGGGGCCTGACTCTGCGCTGCCAGCACTAGATGCTTCCCTACTCCCGACCTCCTTCAGTCTACACAACATTGAAGGTTATGCTTCAGAATCCTTTCCTTGAATAGTGCAGCTTTTCCTAGCCCCTGTTCCCTCCTCCCCACTGCAGAACAGCCAGTGGCCCCTCCTCCCATCAGAGACCCTCCTCCCTTTCCCTGTTGTTGAGACTGTGCTGTGGGGGTGACTAATTATAGCTGTGTTGCTACTAGCTCCCCATCTATGCTGGCACAGTCTGTACTCCAATCTCACCAGTACACGTAGGAATCACATAGACTAGAATTTGCCCCCTCCTCCCCCAGGGACACTGCTGAGAGGAGGGAGGCTGAGCAGGAACTGAAGAACTCTCGGCTCTGCTGTGGCAGCCCATTGATAATGGAAAAGGGGGCCTTAAATGCCGTCAGAGAACAGGCTTTGGTGATGGGTATTGACTTGCTGGGGTTGATGCATGCTCTGGAGATGACAATGGAATGGGGTTCCTAGAGGAGAAGAGAGGGGGGAACCAAAGATAGTCTGTGGGAGATCTATGACGGAACTTAGCTTAGGGCCTGGCAGCAAGGTAAGAGGAGCCTCAGATTTGGGAGCCAAGAATGGGGTTTGCTGAGAAGTGTGTGAGCTGTAGGAGAGTTCCAGTCTTACTTAGGCTTATGGCAATGACTGTAGTTTCCCCCATAAATCAGTGCTTTTCCTAGATTGGATGACACCTCCTCTGGAGGTAGGAGAAGAGAGCCTCCTTTGCATCAGTGAAAAAAAAAAAAAAAGCAAGGAGGAGAAAGATAGGCAGAATGTTCTGGGATACCCCCCTCCAGCTTCATTGCTAGGAGATCTCCTCCACCCTTTTTATTCAACAAATCTTTTTTAAAAATATGCTTTATTATTGTTGTTTTGTAAAGAGAGGAAGTGAGAGGGATAGAGATAGAAACATCAATGAGAGAGGAACATCATCCATCAGCTGCCTCCTGAATGCCCCCTACTGGGGGTTGAGCTTGCATGTGCCCTGACCAGAATTGAACCAGTGACCTCTTGGTTCCTAGGTTGAAGTTCAACAGCTGAGCCACACCGGCCAGGCTCAACAATCTTTATGTAGATCCCACTATGTGCCAGACACTGCCCTAGGTCCTTTGGGGGAGGGGCTCCCAAAGGGCACTGTCTTGGCATTGAATCTCACACAGGCTAACATGGAGACCTACCCCACTACCCACCACCCCAAGGGCTTGCATGGGGAGAGGTGTTCACTCATGGCCTCAGGGACCAACAGAAAGCCGGGAGAACTTACTTTAGAGGAAAGGGTAGAAGTGGAACTTCTCCGCAAACCCCATTCTTGACTCCCATTTCATACCACCTTCTCTTTTCCTAGAGACACATCTGTTATTATTTTGCCCCAGAGTCATGTTTATTTTTTATTTTTTTAATATATTTTTATTGATTTCAGAGAGGAAGGGAGAGGGAGAGAGAGAGAGAAACATTAATGATGAGAGAGAATCATTGATTGGCTGCCTCCTGCACGCCCCCCACTGGGGATCGTGCCTGAAACCTGGGCATATGCCCTGACTGGGAATCGAATCCGTGACCTTTTGGTTCCTGGGGCGATGCTCAACCGCTGAGCTACAGCCGGCTGGGCCAGAGTCATATTTAATTAACATTTGAGAACCAGCTGTTTATCCAACATCCTACTAGGCACGTTCCCACTATATCATTTTATCCTCACCCTGTGTAATGGGTTTTCCCCCCATATTATAGGAGAAGAAATTGAAGTTCAGATAAATTAAATAATATGCTTGAGATCACACAATTAGGAAGTGATAGAGACAGAAGAATTGGAGATCTAAGTTACAGATCTGTACTCTTTCACTCTGCTATGCTGCCCAATAAGCAACTGCTATAATAGAAACTTTTATATGTTCATATACACAAATTTTTTAAAATACATTTTATTGATTTTTTTATAGAGAGGAAGGGAGAGGGGTAGAAAGTTAGAAACATTGATCAGCTGCCTCCTACACCCCCCCCCTACTGGGGACGTGCCCGCAACCAAGATACATGCCCTTGACCGGAATCGAACCTGGGACTCTTCAGTCCACAGGCGTATGCTCTAGCCACTGAGCCAAACTGGTCAGGGCGAGGCCCTGATTTTTACACCTATGTTATACATAAAAGTATATTGAGTAGCATTTGCTGAGGTTCAAATAATGATGATGAATAAGGGAAATCAGAGAAAGGTGAGGTCCCCTGAAAATGAAGTGGTGAGGAGGGGGAATTCTGGAAATGGAAAAATCAAGCAATGGTCTAGGTCAGTGGTCGGCAAACTCATTAGTCAACAGAGCCAAATATCAATAGTACAATGATTGAAATTTCTTTTGAGAGCCAAATTTTTTAAACTTAAACTATACAGGTAGGTACATTGTTATTAACTTAATTAGGGTACTCCTAAGGCTTAGGAAGAGCCACACTCAAGGGGCCAAAAAGCCGCATGTGGCCCGTGAGCCGCAGTTTGCCGACCACGGGTCTAGATTACCATGGTAGGAGCACCAAGAAATAGACAACTTTGTAGCCTGGAACGTTGGAGATCTAACCCGCATTTCTTTTCTCCTTCCTTGGTCCCAGGGTCAGGGGTCCTGACCTTGGATAACCTTCTAAGACTGGGAGGTTATAGGGCAGGATGTGTGTGTATGTGTGTGTCTGTCTGTCCTGTGAGCTGAAACTTCTGGCCCTCTTCTTGCATTGCAGTGTTTCACTTGTCTCGGAAGGTGACGTCCGTGGTCCCTGAGAGCTGCCTGCTGATTTTACTGGGACTGGTGCTTGGAGGCATTGTCTTGGCTGTGGCCAAGAAAGCTGAGTACCAGCTGGAGCCAGGCACCTTCTTCCTTTTCCTTCTGCCTCCTATCGTGCTAGACTCAGGCTATTTCATGCCTAGCCGGCTGCTGTTTGACAACTTAGGTGCCATCCTCACCTATGCCGTGGTGGGCACACTCTGGAATGCCTTCACAACAGGTGCTGCCCTCTGGGGCCTGCAGCAGGCTGGACTTGTGGGTGAGTGACTCTTAAGACCTGAGCTGGCAGAGGGAGGCTTTGCCAGACTCATCACCCAGCTCTTTTCTCCTCCAGCTTTGGAGATCCCATGTTGGCAGGAGCCATACTGGAGAGCTCCATCTTGGGTCCCTCCCACCTGGAGTGTAAGGCATTGCTCCAGATGGGCCCTCAAGCCTTCATTTAGGTCTTTGCCAGTTGAATCTGGGCTCGTACAACATGACAGATAATCAGGGACCTGACTCCCAGCTGTGTGTGGGCTGCCGTGGATAGGAAGCCTGTGTCACCACTCTGCTGCCTCCTACCCTGTTACCATTCTGCCACTTGCCAGCCCTGTTCCCCGGAGGCACAGTTCACCATTCCTTTGAGGGCTTACCATCCTGACTCATATTATTATTTTTAATAAATACATAGTATACATTCACAAAATGCAAGATACTACACTGGGTGTTCTCTTTACTTATCCCACTGACTCATTATAGCAGCCCTGTTGAGGTATAATTTATCCCATCTAATGGATGAAGAAATGGAGGCCCTTAAACTTATTTGATATCAGGTCTAAGATTAGCAGGAGAGGTCCATTTTAATGAGGCTCTTTGCTGTGACCTGCTCCCTTCTTCCTCTCCCTTCTTCCTCATTTCCTGCAGCCCGCCCCCTCCCACCCCAATTCATTCAACTCTGAATGTTGGTAATTCAGCCTTCTTCCAAAGTGCAAGGAAAAGTTTGCAATTTTCACTTGAGGACTCCAACCTGGTTTTCCTAATGGGTCAGTGAACTCCCTGAGCTGTAAGAAAGGGAGGACATGAGACCGTGATATTAATAGTAATCTTAATAATGGGGTACTTTTAATGCATTAGGCACTGGCTAAATGAAGAACTTTGTGGGGAAAATACTGTTATTATTCCCAATAGATACATGAGGAAACTGAGGCTCACAGAGACTTGACATGTTCAAGTCTCACCTGTGGTGCCTTTCATACTATATTCAGCCCTCATAGATGGATAGCCTCTCCCTCCTGCTG
>NW_006295183.1:1205658-1225386 GCF_000327345.1 Myotis davidii | reverse complement strand
CTGAAAATTGGGAGGGTCACATCTCTTAGTCTGAGAACCACAGGTGTGGGAGAAAACACGCTCTTTTGTTCTCCCTAATAAAGCCAGTCAGCAGCCAGTTTCCACCTGCTGGTGGTTATGATTACTGCTGCTGCAGTGTTTATTGTCAGTGCCACTTCAGCTTTTCAGGTTACATAGAGCTTTCTTAGCCGTCTCTTAGGTTGATTTTTGCAGCAGTCTTGTGAGGTAGGCACAGGAGGAGGCATGGCTAAGAGGTCATGTGACAATGACAGTGCCAACATCACAGAGCTGGTGAGTGGCAAAACCAGGCCTTAGGCTTAAGTCTCTTGATTAGCAGGCTGATGCTCTCTATCATCCCAGGTCCTCTCTGGGTGTCCTTGTCTGAACACTGGGGTGGAGTTTGGGCTCGTCACAGGGAATGCAGTAGGAGACTCAGCACATCACCAATTACTGTCCCCCATCTGTCCCTTGAAAGCCCCTAGAGTGCAGGCAGGCTTGCTGGACTTCCTGCTGTTCGGGAGCCTCATCTCAGCAGTGGACCCCGTGGCTGTGCTGGCTGTCTTTGAGGAGGTGCATGTCAACGAGACTCTCTTTATCATCGTGTTTGGCGAGTCCCTGCTCAATGATGCAGTCACCGTGGTGAGAGTGCTCAGCTGGCTGCCATTCCTGATCCCAGGGCCTCCCGCTCTGACTAGTTGGGCCTTCCCCCCACCACAGGTCCCCTGGGGAAGACATACAGTCTTAGCGCTCACCTCCTCCCAGCAGTCCCAGTTGCTGCCTTCCCCTTGTTCCTGACTCTCCGTTTCTCATTCAGGTGCTGTACAAGGTCTGCAACTCCTTTGTGGAGATGGGGTCTGCCAACGTGCAGGCCACTGACTACTTGAAGGGAGTCGGTCAGTATCTCCCCACTTTCAGCTAGCACTGCAGGTCTGCCTCCCCTGGGTTGCTGCATTCCTGTCCCCACTGCATCAGGGCAGAGGAGGTTTTTCAGGCCACCTCATTCCCTTCCCTCCTTTAAGGAGAAATGGGCCCTGAGAAGCTAAGAAGGAGGGTCTTTCTTGGGATCCTGCTCCCCGGGGAGTGCAGTGGGCATCCTCCTCCGCTCCCTGCCAGGCAGAAGTCTTGTCAGCCCAGGTTTGGTCCAGGGGTCATGCTGACAACCCACTCCTCCCCCAGCCTCCCTGTTTGTGGTCAGTCTGGGCGGGGCAGCCGTGGGCTTAGTCTTTGCCTTCCTCCTGGCCCTGACCACACGCTTCACCAAGCGGGTCCGCATCATCGAGCCACTGCTGGTCTTCCTCCTCGCCTATGCAGCCTACCTCACTGCTGAAATGGCCTCCCTCTCCGCCATTCTTGCGTGAGTCCTGGGGAACTTGCAGGCAGGCAGGTGGGAGGGGGCACTGGAGATGGTTGGCCCTTATATGGACAGATGCGGGGCCCTGAGGAGTCCATCGGTTCCCCTCAGCCCTTGTGGTAGTGGGAGCCTCAAACTCCCCTTGGGAGACAATAAACCTCAGGTAATGTTCCAGGATCTGCCTCCAGAACTTCCCTGGGGACCCCAGAACCCAATCTTCTTCGCCTGAAGTGCTCTTTGGGGTGTGGTCTGAGGTGGAATTGGCTTCAAGGCCTGGTGCCACTGGCTGGGGTGGCCACAGCAGTCCCAAAGGTGCCTCAGAAAGTGTGCTATTCAGAGCATGTTTCTCCTACCTACCCCTTCAAGAGCCACTGAGCAGGAAGCCTGGAGATATGAACCCTTATCCTAGGACCACCTCTAGCTATTCTTGGACGGTCTCCATGCCTCCTGGCCGGGAGAGTGTGACATCCTGTGATGGGCCACACCCTCTCCTGTAGCATGTTCAGACCCCAGAACTGCGCCTCCTGCGACCCCTTCTCACTTGCCTTGTCTCTCCACTCTTCTCCCAGGGTGACTATGTGTGGCCTGGGCTGTAAGAAGTATGTGGAGGCCAACATCTCCCATAAGTCACGCACAACTGTCAAATACACAATGAAGACCCTAGCCAGCTGCGCTGAGACGGTCATCTTCATGCTGCTTGGCATCTCAGCTGTGGACTCTTCTAAGTGGGCCTGGGACTCCGGGCTGGTGCTGGGCACTCTCTTCTTCATCCTGTTCTTCCGAGCCCTTGGTATTGCTTTCCCACTCTCCTTCCTGCCCCTGCCCCTGCCCCAGCTCATCTCCCAATCTGAGTCCACGTCCTTGTCAATTCCTAAGCCTTCCCTTGTTGCTATCCCCTCCCAGGCCCTGTCAGACCTTAGCCCAGGTACTTGGTGCCATCCACTGCCAGTGCGCCCCACTCCCAATCCCCTGCTCCTACTGGCCTCCCTCCTGCTGTAGGTGTAGTCCTGCAGACGTGGGTGCTGAATCAGTTCCGACTAGTCCCTCTGGACAAGATTGACCAGGTGGTGATGTCCTATGGGGGCCTGCGGGGGGCTGTGGCCTTCGCTCTCGTCATCCTACTGGACAAGACCAAGGTCCCTGCCAAGGACTACTTTGTGGCCACTACTATTGTGGTGGTCTTCTTCACAGTCATCGTGCAGGTGGGAGAGTCCGCAAGATCGGTTGGGAGAGGGCGTGGCAGGTCCTGGGGGAGGCTTGGAGCCTTTGAGATAGGGGCTCATCTTCCTGTTGCGGGGGCGTACAAGGGCCTTCCTTCCCAGACCTTGAATGCATTGAGGTCAGGATACAGAAGCTGAAGTCTAATTATGGGGAGGGAAACACTTCAGGGAACTAGGTAGGGCAGGGCTCACCTGCTGCCTGTCTGTAGGGCCTGACCATCAAGCCACTGGTCAAGTGGCTGAAAGTGAAGAGGAGTGAGCACCACAAACCTACCCTGAACCAGGAGCTGCATGAACACGTGGGTACCAGAACCCCATCCCTCCACCTGTCCCTCTCTCCCTTTTCCTATTTTGGGCAGAGTCCTGATCCAGTCCCCCTACCCACCCCCCTTCTAGACTTTTGACCACATTCTGGCTGCAGTGGAGGACGTTGTGGGGCACCATGGCTATCACTACTGGAGGGACAGGTGAGGGAGCTGCCCCGAGGCTCCTTCAGCAGCAGCAGCCCCACCAGCCAGGGCAGCATGGGGGATGTGCCACACTCCTGAGAAGGGACACAGCGGGCTCAGGCTGGGTGACCTCTGCCTGAACCCCTTCAGTGGCATCCCAGTACTCAGGATAATACAAGGCTCCCCAGTGAGGCCTGCCCGGCCCTGCATGGTCTGGCACCTGCTGGACTTCACCTCATTGTGCTCTGTTCTGTCTTTGACCATCTGCCTGTTAATTACATGGATCCTGCCTCAGAACCTCAGGACCCACCATGCTTCTCCCACCCTGGCCACTGGGACATTTACACATGCAGTTCTCTCTGCTAGAACATTTCCTCACCTCCCTTTCACCTGCTTAATCTCTGCTCATCCTTCAGATCTCACCACAACCATCAAGTCCTTGGGGAGGCTGTCCCTGGCCTCCCTGCTAGGACAAATCCCTATCACTCTCAGTAATTATTCTTTGTAGTTCTTGTCACGGTTGCAGTTTCATAGTTATTTGTACTAACTTCAGTTAGTGGCAGGCTTTCCCATAGCACAATAACTTCCATAAGAGCAAGGACTAGCTTCAAGATTTTTCCTGACTGAGGCCCATACGAAGAGAGCCAGGCCAGCACTGGTAGTGTCCCTGCCCCATTTGAGGAAGGGCCAGCTGGCCGGGCCATGGGAATGGCACTCAGGGCCGGGCCTGGCATCCTCTGTAGGTGGGAGCAGTTTGACAAGAAGTACCTGAGTCAGCTGCTAATGCGGCGGTCAGCCTACCGCATCCGGGACCAGATCTGGGATGTATACTACAGACTCAACATCCGGGATGCCATCAGCTTCGTGGACCAGGTGGGTCTGCAGCCTGTGGTGGGTGAGCAGGTGGCCAGGAGGGCAAGGTGGGAAGGGGGTGACTGACAGGAGACAGGCCCTGAGCAGGAAGTCAGGCACTCCTAGCAGACTCAATGGTCTTGTGGAGTGGCTGCTGCAGGAACCAGCCTGGCCTGATGCTGACATTCGGAGTCTGGCCGACAGCAGAGAAAGGTGGGAATCAGCTAAACTCTGGGTGACAGTTCAACCCTATCTCATCTCCAATGTGGTTCAGTGCTTATCACTAGGCTTGGGACCTTGGGTAAGTCACTTACACTCTCTGAGCCTCAGTTTCCTCAACTGTAAGAAAGTGGAACTAAGAGTGCCTGTGCCACAGAGTTTTGAGGATTCATTAGGTAAAGTTGAACCTTGAGCATCAAAAGAACGGAATGTGTTAACTTGTTATTCTTTTTGTTGCCCTCTGACACCTTCAATCTGATTGTCATCTGACCTTCCTCTTGGTCCCTCCAGGGAGGCCACGTCTTATCCTCCACCGGGCTCACGCTGCCCTCTATGCCCAGCCGAAATTCTGTGGCAGAGACCTCTGTCACCAACCTGCTGTAAGTCCTTGAGCCTGTTTCCCCTTCCTCAAGCTCCTCTCCATTGGGCCCTCTCTCTGAACCACCTCTGGGAAAGTCTGTGAGCACCTCGGCTTCTGCCCTTCCCCTGGCCTGTGCCTGCGGGCCCTTCCTCAGCGTGTGCATGCCCTGCCTCTTGCAGGAGGGAGAGTGGCAGTGGAGCGTGTCTGGATCTGCAGGTGATTGACACAGTACGTAGTGGCCGGGACCGTGAGGATGCTGTGATGCACCATCTGCTCTGTGGAGGCCTCTACAAGCCGCGCCGAAGGGTGAGAGCAGCCAGGGAGTAAGAGTTCTGAGGGGGTGAGGGTGATCTGAGGAGGCCATGATCGCAGGCTTAAGAGATGGTTGGCACCAGCTGTGGGGAGTTATAGATGCCCAACTGAAGAGTAGGGGCTTCATCTTGTCAGTAATAACTTTCAGCTTTTCTTTTTTGCGTAAGGGTTGGTCTGATACAAGCACTGTTTAAAGATGTCTTCTCTGCTAGCAGAATGCAGATCACATAGGAGGGGGTGAGTTGAAAGGCTGTGTGAGCCAGTTGAGAGGCTGAGTGAGTTAGTCAGGAGGCTGGAGTGCAACAGAGCTGGGTGGTGGGAGGGAGAGGAGCATAGGACTGGGTGATTGGCCCTGGAGGGGAGAAAAGGAGATGGAGAACAGAGGGCTTGATGGGGTCAGTCAGAGACAGAAGCAGGAGTGCTGAAAAAGCCTGCAGGACCAGCTTAGCACGGAGAAGGCAGACATCCATTTTAGGTAATGTGAGTTAGTCCGGTGCAGGTTGTGAAGTTTGGGGGCTAGAAAGGCCCATCCTCGTCCTGGAGGGAACCTGTCACAGCCCCAGAAGGGGGCAGCAAGCCGTTACCTTGAACTTTCCTGCAATGGGAAGCCAGCTGTTACCATTTCAGGCAGTTTTAGCAGTCAAGGCTGTTTCTACCATTGAGACAGAATTGGCCTCCTTTTAGCTTGCTCCCACTGGTCCTGATTTAACTCCCCGCAGCGCTGCAGAATGTGTTTGCAAACGTTTCAAGGCAGTTCCCTTCCACAGGCCTTCTGCCTTGAGGCCAGCATTTCTTCTTCCTGCTGTGTCTTCTCTGGTCATAGAAACAGGCCCACAATGGAAGGTGCAATTCTAGCTGCCATTAGCTGTGGCAGGACATGGAGCCTCTCTTACCTTTTCAGTTCTAGAACTTGCCATTCTTTTCTTGTAGCCCAGAATCCCTCCAGCTTTGGCTCACCACCCTGCAGCCCCATATTGTCCTTACAATCAGACAAACCCCAGTGTCTTCTTCAGTGGGTGTGTAACCCTATCTCATCTAACTTATTTTGTTTACTTTAAAAATATATATATAAATATATATGTGTGTGTGTGTATATATTGATTTTAGAAAGGAAGGGAGAGGAAGAGACATGGAAATATCAGTAATGAGAGAGAATCATTGATTGGCTGCCTCTTGCATACCCCTATCTATTGGGGATCAAGCCTTGACCCGGAATCGAACCATGACCTCCGGGTTCATAGGCCAATGCTCAACCACTGAGACATGCCTGCTGGTTTTGTTTACTTTTTTCTAATGGAAAATTTCATTCATCCACAAAACTAGTGAGAATAAAATCACTCATTTATCTATCACCCAGCTCCAGTAATTATCAGTGCATTATTTAATCTTATATTCTGGACCCCCATACCCCATCTACACTTTGTCGCAAAGAGAATTTCATCATATATCATATCATATCATATCATATATCATCTCTAAATGTTTCAGTATGTATCTAGGTGCAAAAACTCTTAAAAAACACACAACATACTACCATATCACTTATAATAGTTAACAATAATTCCTTCTCATATCAAATATCCAGTGTTCCTAAATATCTTTTTCCAGATGGTTTGTTTAAATCAGGATCCAAATAAAGTCCACACATTGCATCTGGTAAATTTGTCTCTTTATTTTAAAAAAAATATAATACTTCCTTCTTCCTCCTTTTATCCCCTTGTTATTTATTGATTGAAGACACTAGATACTTTGTCTCAGAGAATTTTCCATTTTACAGATTTTGCTGGTTATATTTCAGTGGTGGTTTTTAATTTGTTCCTCCCTCCTCTATGCTTCCTGGTAGTTTAGTCGAGAGGCGTGGTCATATTCCAGGAACATTCAATAAGTATGCTATGTGTTTCTTACCTATCACATCAGGATGTACATAATGATTGGCTGTCTATGGATGTGTGTGTGTGTGTTTAAGACTGGTCAGTGGGGTCTGTCCAACCTGTTCTTGCGTAATTAAAAAAAAAGAAACTGGAGTAAGATTGTGCTTATCCCTGTTAAATGTCATCTTATTTGATTTAGCCCATCATTCCATCGTTTGGATCCCATGTCTGCCACCAAATATCCGCTCAGATTCACATCTTATGAAAATTTGCTAAGCCTGTTAACTCTGTATTCATCCAAGTCAACATAAAAATGTTGAACAGGATAGAGCTGAGGACAGAGCCCTGTGGCATCCTACTAAAGACTTTCCTCCAAACTGACATGGATCAAGCATTTTTGGGGTATGGTTACTCAACCAGTTCTGAATCCGCTTAGTTATACCATAACATAATACGTAATTCCTCATGTTCTCCACAGAAATATCATCAAGGAGAGACAGGAGTGTCTAGTATGCAGTTAGAAATGTAAGATTATAGTTTAAGAGAGAGATAAGGGCTGTAGATAGATTTGGAAGCAGTCTTTATCACAGGTTTCCTCACCTGGCTACATCAGAATCCCCTGGGGAGCTTGATGGAATACACATTCCTGACTTCACCTCCTGCAGATTCTGATTCTGTAGTATGAATGCAATGAAGAAGCTGTGTGTTTAAATTTATATATATATATATATATATATATATACTGGCCCAAGTATTATTCACAAGACAGTGAAAAGGCTGTATACAGCTCTTCATCTCCCATGACTGAGTCACATCAAAGGAGATTTTCATACAGATGCTGACATAATGAGAAAGGCACTGGTCTGGCGTAAGGATGCCTGTGATATGATATACCATTTCCTGTGAAACACAGACATACACATGTGCTATTTATTTTGGTAGTACTTGATCTGTGGCAACTGCAGAAAAAAACTTGCTACAGGGCCCAATGAGATGGCCTAATTATTAGACAGGAGGCCTTTGTATTTTATTATTATTTCTTTAAAATTAATTTCAGAGAAGTAGGGAGAGGGATAAAGAGAAAGAAACATCAATGATGAGAGAGAATCATTGATCAGCTGCCTCCTGCACGTACCACACTGGAGACTGAGCCTACAACCTGGACCGAGAATCATTGAACCATGACCTCCTGGTTCATGGGTCGAACCTTAAACACTGAGCCATACTGGCCAGGCAAGAATCTCTGTGTTTAATACCTCAAACGCTACTCTCTATCAGAAAGGTAGAAACATAGTTTAAAGATTGACTGACCTGCGTTGATTTTTCCACATATATGAGCCTATTTTTAAAATCCTGTTCTTCAATACAAGAATTACTTAATATTAATGGTTAACTATGATGTACGTTTGCTGGGGAGAGTATTTAAAAGGGACAGAGGAAAGCCAAGGACAACACTGTTAGGAATGCACATGGAGGAAAAGAAAGGGGGGGCAGCAAAGGAGGAGAGAGAGGGAGTAGCAGCTGGTGTCCTGGACGCCTGGGGCAGAAGTGGGACTGGATGCCGCACAGAGGTCAGGCCAGCGCCTAACTAGGGGCTATGGCACTAGTGACCAGGCAGAAGGTAGCACTGGGGAGTTGCAGACCCTGAAGTTGTATTTCTGGTATTTAAGGGAATAATGGGTATGAGGGAAAGTGTCAATCAAAGTATAAAAGTCTGGCAGCAAGTGGGAGGCAGTGGGAGTCAATGGAAAAGTTTTCTTCGAGGAGGTAAGGGGGCAGTGGTGAGGGAGGGATTGAAGAAGCAGGAGGGGAGAAATAGGAGCAGGGAGCTGATGGAGGCAGCAAGGAGTGAGCTGAGCAAAGCGGAGGCTGGGTTGGAGAGCAAGGACCCCTCCCTCTACCCCCGAGAGAGGGGCACCTCTGGGTGAGTATGTAGAGGAGAGCAGGTGGGAGACTTTCAGGGAGCTCTTAGAATTGGTTCAGGGAAGCAGGAAATGTGAGGTATAGGAAAGGGGACAGACTGGGAATGGGAGGCAAGGCAAGATGATCTGGAACATGGTGGAAGATTACCACTAGAGAATGAAAAGACTGCCAGAGCCAAGGGCAGAGATGGGGGCAGTCTGAGGCGAGTGTGTAGTGGGTTTTTATGAGAAGGAGTTGGAAGGAGCAGTTGATGGGATTAGTCCTGAACTGGGCACGGGTGGTTGTTGGACTGAGAGGGTTCGGGGTGTCAGGAGAGAGAGATATGGGATTTCAAAGTGCTGCCTGAGGTATCATGGAGGTGGTTGTAGGAATGGCGAGAGTTCCACCTGGAGAGAGAATCCTGTGTAGCCAGAAGGGGGCGTGTGAGCCAGGCAAGTGGACAGGTTCATAACTGGAGGTGCAAAGCAAGAAGTGTTCCCCATGGACTCATAGGAACCCCCTGCTTCTGGTCACTTTAAATCAGAGAGAAGTGGGGAAGGGCAGTAATGGAGACGGGAAACCAGATTTGGGGGAATAGGTTCTGGGGTAAAGGAAAGTTTTCCCCCAGTGAACTGAAGATACAGACTGGCTGGATTCCTATTATATTTTTTTGTTTTGTTCTTGAAAAACTGGGCTGGCAAAGCCTCTGGTGACCATGGGGCTGTGGCCTGGGATTCCTGTGGGAGGCCAAGGCACCCAGCCTCATGGCAGGGTGGGGCTGTCGTTGCCAGTACAAAGCCAGCTGCAGCCGCCACTTCATCCTGGACGACGCGCAGGAGCGGCAGGACAAGGAGGTCTTCCAGCAGAACATGAAGCGCCGGCTGGAGTCCTTCAAGTCCACCAAGCACAACATCTGCTTCGCCAAGAGCAAGCCACGGCCCCGCAAGGCTGGCTGCAAGAAGGCACGTGCTGGGACCTCTGGGGCTGGAGACTGATGGCATGCAGTTTTGAGCCCCTCAAGTGTTGGAGTCCAGCCCAGGGAGACCCTTAGTTGGATAACACTCAGGGACTTAGTGGCAGCAGCACGCTGGGTTCCCTTTTGCATCTTCCTGGAGCCCCCAAAGGGCAAGGTGAGGCCTTCAAAGGGAGATCAGCCTGTTGGCCATGCAGTCACCTGCTGGGAGGCAGCAGGACTTCCTACCAGAAATGAAATGAGCAGGAGAAAGGCAGATTCCTTGGAGGGGGCAACTCCATAAGCCCCTAACTCAGCCCAGACTGGGGTATGGGTTACTCAGACTCCACATGTGCCTGGGGGGCCCAGGGATGGTGGAACCACTGGGACTGACACAGATTCCATCCCCTGCTACGTCAGGAAGACAACAGGGTTGGGGTTGGAGTCAGGACCAGAGGCTTAGGGTTTTTTTTCTTGCTTCTTAGAAGAATGGTGTGGCTAACACTGCAGCTACAAATGGGAAATCTCCTGGAGACCTGGGCTTTCGGGACACAGGCAAGCAGGGAGTGGGGGTAGAGGGAGGCTGAGGATGGGAGGGGTAGGGAAAAGGCAGGGACCCATCAGCCAGAATCCCAGAGGATCTACTCTGTGCTGTATTCAGTGCCAGAGCTGGGGTGCTTCCCTTCAGGCACGAGATGGGCACACTTGATTTTAAAGCTGGATGTGTTCAAAGCAGTTATTAGACTACTAGAAGCCTGGTGCATGGGATTCGTGCACTGGTGGGGTCCCTCGGCCTGGCCTGTGGGGATCAGGCTGAAACCGGCTCCGACATTCCCCGAGGGGTCCCAGATTCCAAAAGGGTGCATGCCAGGCCGAGGGACCCCACCAGTGCATGATGGGGGCCAGGGAGGGATTGTGGGAGGGCTCCAGGGTGTGTCCGGCCCCGGCTTGCCCAGTCCCTGATCAGGGCAAATTTGGCCGGCGGGTTAGGGAGGGACTGCAGGAGGTTGGCCGGCTGGAGAGGGACCTCGGGAGGGCTCCAGGGTGTGTCCAGCCTGTCTCGACCAGTCCTGATTGGCCGGACCCCAGCTCCAAGCTAACCTACTGGTCAGAGCGTCTGCCCCCCTGGTGGTCAGTGCGCATCATAGTGACTGGTCGAACAGTTGAACGAACAGACACTTAGCATATTAGGCTTTTATTATATAGGATTCGTGACAGGGGGTGTCTGATAGCTAACTACAGGTTACAGGCCCTGAGGACTTGGAAAAGGTGTCATGGAGAAGGGGAGAGCTTGGTCTGAGCCTTGAAGGATGGGGGACCCTGGGGCCCAGTGTCCCATCTTCAAAACCAGGATGAGCTGAACATTGATGGGCCTTCCAGCTCTCCAAATGCTCATGTTTTTTTCTTTTAATGTTTTTACTGATTTTTAGATAGAGAGGAAGGGAGAGGGAGAGAAAGATAGGATCGAACCTGGAACCTCTTGGTACATGGGATGATGCTCAACCCACCAAGTCATACCAGCCGGGCCAAATGCTCATGTTTTCAATTGATGGGATCTGGGGCTGAGAGGAGAAGATGGAAAAGCTAGAAAGTGTGACTTCCCTGATGGCTTCCTCTGAGGACTCTGCTTGCCCAGTTTTGCCTCCTTGGGATCTGTAGCTCCACTTCCCTTCCTTGCAAGCACCCACCCCGCTAGGCCAGGGCTGAAGCAGCCAGAGGAGAAGCAGGTGCCTCTGCCAGCTGTGGGCTCTGCTTGGGTGGAGAAGGAACTGGCTTGTGCAGTACCAAGAGGCAGGTGCTGGGCTGGCCATCCCGACTCAGCTCTTGTCCCTCTCCAGCTGCTGTGATCTTAACCGTGGAGTCGGAGGAGGAGGAGGAGGAGAGCGATAGTTCTGAGACGGAGAAGGACGACGAGGGGATCATCTTTGTGGCTCGGGCCACCAGTGAGGTTCTGCAAGAGGGCAAGGTCTCAGGTAAGGGCTTCCTCCCTGCCTCCCTCTCCTCTGGAGCAAGCTGAGCTGTGCAGTTGGCCTCTCCCTTTTCACTCACGGTCTCTACCCCAGACAACTCCCTTTCCCCATTCACTCATTTATTCACCACCAGCATTTACTGAGCATCACCTTTATATCAGACACCTGACGGACATGATTTGATTCAACCCTCACAATGACCAAGATGGGGAAACAGCTCAGAGAACCAGAACTTGGGACTTGTCCAGTATCCCACAGTAGGTCCAGAATGTGACTCCAAAGCCCACAGCCTTTTCACTGCCGTGCTGCCTCCCTTTATAGTCTGGGGCGGAACATGAGGTGCCAAGCTAATACCTGGCTCTGTGGTGACGCATGCTCAGCACACCTGCCCTCAGGTAGAGCCCCTGTTGAGAGTGGCAGCCTTTCTGGAGGTAGGAGCCTGAATTCATAGAAATGGGATTATTGTGGCTAAAAAACACTATTTTCTTGTTTCCGTATATGGAGAACTAACCCACTCATAAATATCACTGTGAGTTGGCCCAAGCACCCTCAAGTGTCTTTAAAAAATTTTTTATTATAGAAAATTTCAAAATATACATTAGATAAAATGGTAAAGTGAACTCCCATTGATCTGTTACCCAGCTTTAAGAATTACCTACTTCTAACCAATCTTATTTCATCTGTATCATCATTATTCACTGGATTCTTTTTAAAAAATGTATTTTTTTATTGATTTCATAGAGAGGAAAGGAGAGGGGGAGAGAGATAGAAACATCAATGATGAGAGAAAATCATTGATCAGCTGTCTCCTGCATGCCCCACACTGGGGATCAAGCCTGCAACCCGGGCATATCCCTGACCAAGAATCGAACTATGACCTCCTGGATAATAGGTTGACGTTCAACCATTGAGCCATACTGGATGGGCTCAATGGGTTCTTTTGAAGCAAATCTCTAATATCATATCACTTCATCAATAAACACTCCAGCATGTATCTCTAAAAGATGAGGATTCTTCTTTAAAGATACAACCATAATAAAATGTTCAAATTTTAAATCGTGGTTATCAAATATCCAGTCAATGTTCAAAATTCCCTGATTGTCTTAACATTTGTTTTTTACAGATTTCTTCAAATAAAAATCCAGATAAGGCCCACATACTGCATTTAGTCGAAAAGCCTTTTTTAACGTTTAGCAATGGTTCTCAAGTGGGGTGGAGGTGGAGGGATTTTTGCCTTTAGAAGACATTTGGTAATGTCTGGAGACATTTTGGGTTGTGATGACTGGAGGGGTGTACTTGCATAGAGTGGGCGGAGGCCAGGGGTGGTGCTAAACATCCTACAATGCACAGGCCAGCCCCCACAACAGAGAAAGATCTGTGCCAACATGTCAATGGTGTCAAGTTTTTATAGGTTCCCCCAAACCTCTGCCACCTACCTTTTCCCCCCTTGCAATGTATTTATTGAAATAACCTGGTTATTTTGTTCCATAGTCTTTCCTTGTCGGGATTTTGCTAATTGCATCCCAAAAGTGTCATTTTTGTATCTTTCACTGTCCCTTATATTTCCTTTACTTATTTTTATTGGTAAAATATTTAAAAACAAAAGGAATTATTTCTTGACATTGGCCAGAGAGCTTCTCTTTCCCAGGTTTCCTCTTTCAGAACCTCAGACTTCCTGTCCTACAGGGGCTGAGCCTTCCATCCTGGCTGCCAGCATTCTGGGATTTTCAGCTCATGTCCTCCGTGCTCTGGCACTTCCTTTTTGGCACGGCTTTAGTCTGCTATTAGGTTTGTATGAGCTCACACTCCTGGGCTCTGTCCCACCAGAGGGCTGTGGTGGGTGCTCAGACAGGGCTCCCAACAGCAAAGCCTTTGGCTGGAGCCCTGAGATCTTCCTCACCCTCGCTGCCATCTCACCCTGGGATGGGGCTTGGCAGGAGACGGCTAGTCGGGTGAGAGCTGATTACTAATGGGGCTTTTTTCCTGCCTGGCTCATGCTTTCTCTTGCTTTAGTTACTTTCATTTTTCAAAGGGTATTTGTTGAGCAACTACTATGCGCCCAGCCCTGTGCTAGGTGCTGGGGATACAGTGAAGAGTAAAAACCAGCTGTGGAGCTTCCCTTCAGCAAGGCATTCATCAAATGATCACACAAGTGGATGTAATATGGCAACCGTGGAATGAATTTATTGATGAAAATGTAGAGTTGAGAATTCCATTGTGTTGGTACTGAGTATGTGTGTATTCTCTGTTCCCAGGGAGCCTTGAGGTGTGTCCGAGTCCACGTATCATACCCCCGTCTCCAACCTGTGCAGAGAAGGAGCTACCCTGGAAGAGTGGGCAGGGGGACCTGGTGGTCTACGTATCCTCGGAAACCACCAAGATTGTGCCCGTGGACATGCAGAAGGGCTGGAACCAGAGCATCTCATCCCTGGAGAGCCTGGCATCCCCGTCCTGCACCCAGGCCCCAACTGTGACGCGTCTGCCTCCCGGCCCGCTGGCTGCTGAAGAGCCCCAGGCCCCTCTTGACCCGCGCCCTAGCTTCGCCTTTCCCCCGAGCCTGGCCAAGGCTGGCCGCTCTCGCAGTGAGAGCAGCGCTGACATCCCCCGGCAACAGGAGCTGCAGCCCCTCATGCAACATGAGGACCAGTCGCATCTTAGCCCAGGCACTGCGAGCTCTCACTGGTGCATCCAGTTCAACAGAGGAGGCCGGCTGTAGCCCAGGGACTCGAGGGGGAGCAGGAGACTGGAGTCCCTGTGGGAAGTCTCCGCACAAAGGGCAGAGGAGCCCACTCAGCCTGACATTTAGAGGGGCCTGGACTGAAGTAGCAACTGGGCTCCTTAAGGGCAGGTCAGAAGGGTCTCCTGGGCTGGTCCTTAAAGGGGCCCTTTTCACCACCACCGCTGCTTCTAACGCCTGCCACCTCCCCTTTCGGTGAGACCCTGACCCTGGCTCAAGACCCAGTCCAGAGCTAGGGACCAGGCCCAGAGTCTTGGATTGCTGATGTCCCTTCCCCAGAGGGTCTCCCTGGAGGCACTTTAGGCAGTTTCCTGCCTCCAGTGCAAGGGCATCATTCCTCAGCGGACACTGGCCTTTCCTGCCCTCCATCCCCTCCTTAGCACCAGCTCAAGGACAGTGGCAATGAGGTTCCTCAAGGGGCTGGTCCTCAGAGGGCTTGGGTTGGAGGTGGAGCAGGTCTCAACCTCGGGCTTTGCTGCCCTGTTACATCAGCTACCTATAACCAATTTTTTTTTTTAGGGCATTGGGAATCTGTCTTCACTTTTTGCTTTATCTCCTTCCGTTTGCTGCCAGTTATTGGGGTGATAGCTCCTTCTTTTCCAGGACTAAGGCCACGGAGCTGGGCCAGGCTTCAGGTCAGGGCTGCTGTTTAGCCAGGGTCACTCTGAGGCTCTGCTGCTCTGTGTCCAACTCTGGACCTTTCAGGTCCTTGGGTCTGGTTTTCTAAGGAAGGGAGACACTGACTACTTTGACATTTCGCAAACAGGAATGGAGCCAGGGCCACTGCTCCACTGCTCTGGGGGCTGACAGGGTGGCAGGTGACTTTCCTGGGGTTAGCACCTGCCCTGTGTTTTATACCTTGAACCGAAGCTACATTAAACGTCCCTCAGATGGATGGGTGTCCCGTGTCCATGTGTCTGGGGATCTAGGGGCATGGGTGACAACAAGGGCATTTAGTGAGGGAAATGGCAACTTCTAGCTGCCTGTCCCAGGGCTTCTGGGCTAGAGACTGGAGGGGGATCCTGGGAAGGACTATTAGGCCCTCTGGCCTCCCCTCCCTCCTCTCCTGTACCTTCCCAGTATTGTCCCCTTTCAGGGGCCTGCAGCGACAGTCCAAGATCACTATGGGCACAGGGTCACAGAACTGGAAGTCCACAAAATGGTGAAGGCCAGCAGAAGAGGCCCCAGAGGTCAGGTGCCATGGTGTCCAAGGATGCAGCCACCACACGACCGATGAGCCTGCCTTGAAAACGTGAAGGCAGGTGCAGGACAAATGAACAGCAGTGCTCTGCACATGGTGGGTGGGAGGGCAATCTCAAGGGAGCTGGCTACTGTGAGTGATTTTGATGCAAATCGGGTAGTGTGGGCTCCAGAAACATCTAGGGAGACATTCCTGGTAACAGCAGTTCCAGATTCAACTTCCTTAAAGGGGAATTGTGTCTGAAGGACTTTTAAAAATTACATCTGTCTTGCTCTGGCCAGTGTGGCTCAGTTGGTTCAGTGTTGTTCTGTGCACCAAAAGGTCCTGGTTTGATTCTGGGTCACATACGCAGGTTGCAGGTTCCATTCCCGGTTGGAATGCATGCAAGAGGCAACTGAGTGATGTTTCTCACATTGGTGTTTCTTTCTCTCTCTCTCTCTCTCTCTCTCTCTCTCTCTCTCTCTCCTTCTCCTTTCCCCTCTCTCTAAAATCAATAAAGAACATTAAACAATACATCTATCTTTACTAAGATATAACATACATACCTTAAAATTCACCCATTCAGAGGTTTTTAATATATCGAGTTGTGCAACACCACATTCTAAGTTTAGAACATTTTCATCATTCCCAAAAGTTACTCCTTATCCCTGGCTCAGCGCTAGGTAATCACTAACCCACTTTCTGTCTCTAAAGATCTGAAGGACTTGATACACTGCCAAGGTTACAAATAGAGTCACTTTTCCTGTTAGGCATGGGGAAAGTGGGAAGAAAAGAGTGATGCAAACTTTGCACTCAAGTTGTTTACAGATGGCAGTGATAAGGCCTAACAGTTAACAGTCCCAGCTGTCATCTTTTTTTAATTTTATTGATTTTTTACAGAGAGGAAGGGAGAGGGATAGAGAGTTAGAAACATCGATAAGAGAGAAACATCTATCAGCTGCCTCCTGCACACCCCCTACTGGGGATGTGCCCGCAACCAAGGTACATGCCCTTGACCTGAATCGAACCCGGGACCTTTCAGTCCTCAGGCTGACGCTCTATCCACTGAGCCAAACCGGTTAGGGCCCAGCTGTCATTTTAAACATGTTACATACTCTCTCTGAGCCTCAGTGTCTTCATCTCTAAAATGGGATAACAATGATATTTATTTCATACGGTTGCTATCAGGATTCAATGGTAAAATGAGAAGAATCTAATACAGAGCCTGGCCCACGGGGATCACAAATGTTGGTCATTATTGATCTTATACTATAAGGCAAAGAGCCCTGACAGGAGGAGAGATGAGAGTGTGTGTGTGTATGTGTGTGTGTGTGTGTGTGTGTGTGTGTGTGTGTAGGGGCTCAGATAATAAAGGCAAAGTTGGATGGGTGCATTCTAGGTAGAAAGAGCAGCCATAAACAAAGGATGCTTAGAGCACACTCAGCAAAAATCAAGAAGCAGCGGGTGATGTGGTTGGGAGAAACCAGCCAGGGACCCAAGGCTTGGGTAGGCAGACTCTGCTGATGTGTTTGTTTGTTTTTGGCAGATGGCTACCTGCTGAGTCTTGGGGGTCTTCCAGAGAGAGCTGGCCTGAGAGAATTTGGATCTGGGAGTGGTGTGGGCACTGATGTGCTTTAGGAAGCACAAATGTAGCTGAGCCAGATGGAAGATATGTGAAATCCCAGGATGGGTTGGTAGGGGAAAGGCTAGAGGAGACCTGTTGGGAGGCAAATCCAGCAGCCCAGGGACGTGAAGGGGCTGGTCCCGGAGAGGAGGCAGCCATTCTCAGACTTTAGTGTCAGCATCATCAAGGAGCTTATCAAACATGCAGAGTCCCGGGCTGACCAGAAAGGTTCTATGGCGTAGGGGAGAGGGTACAAGGGGGTCCTGGACCTGGTGCTGGGTAACTAAGAACCGGGACTGCAGGCGGATAGGGTTGGTCAGAGGCAAGGGGGCTGGGGGGAAGAAGGCAGGTGAGCACAGGCAGGGGAGACAGGCATCTGGATTCCAGGAGAGTGAGCAAGTCAAGAGCTCATCTATGGGTTACCACCTGACTGGGCAGAATGGCAGAAATGGCCTTCAGTGCCACCTGAGCTGCATCCGGGCCTTGAAGGAAGGATTTTGACCTGGGGAGATGGGTGTGTGCATTCCAGGTAGAGAAGAGGTAACTAAGACTTGTAATTAGATCAGTTTTGCAGGCCAGTATAGGACCTGGACAAGGAAGGCTCGGATGATGCCTCTGAATGGCCTTGAATGCCACACTAAGGAGATTGGAGTTTATTTAGGTGAAAGGTGAGAGAGGTCTAGAAGGTTAGGGGTGTATGTCACCCTCGCTATCTGGGGCAGTATTGAAGAAGAGTATGTAAATTTGGGATGGAGTAAGGGTAATGAGTACAGGTCTCTTATCACTAGGTCCACTGAGGCACAGAGCATTTTATTTTTGATTTATTTATATTGGCAAGGAATGGGAGGCTGAGGGAAGGCTGGGGAAAGGGCAGGGGAGGGAAGCCCATTCCCATTTTATGATCTCAGTGGAAAAGGCTGCTGTGAGTATATTCTGCTGCCAGGAGAGCCACCGAGATGGGCCCCATGAGTCACTGCTCAGTCCTGCAATCTCAGCCCACAGAGCCTGCTGTGGTCAGCAGCCCAGGCTGGCTCCGGGCCCAGACCCCAGTATTCCTCACTAGGCCTCAGGCTGTCCCCATTTCTATCTGTATCGTCGCCATCCTGGGGCCGCGCATCCTGTAGCTCTCTGCCTCATTTATGTCCCTTTCAGATGAAGCCTCTGAATCTTGTCTCCATTTGTGAGCCTGGCTTACATCTGGCTCATGGATGGAGAGCCGCGGGAGGGCCGGGGCAGTGTGACCAACCTCAGGCATCCCTTAAGCATTTATTATTGCTGGAAGTACAGAGTGGACAGCACATAGTCTCTGTTTTCATGAAGCTTACAAGGCACATTCTATGTGGAGTGAATAACCCAAGCCCTGGCCCTGGCCCGAATCTGTTTGCCTGTGCTCAGTGGTGCTGGGTTTAGCTATGGCCTGTGGCTTGGGGCCTCTTATTTACCTCTGGCATTAAAGGGATATGTGTGCCTGCCAGCAGGTTCCCCCCCTCAGCTCTTAGGGCTCCTAGGGGGCCTGGCTAGTGGGTGGGGATGGGTAGACAATGGGGAGCAGAAGGGGTGGGAGGGAGCAGGAGGCAGTGACTCAGTGGGGCGGCCCTGGGACAGCTGGGGAGGGAGCCAAGGTTGGACCTGATGCTCACTGAAGCTAGAGGAGGGTGGGATGAGAGGACCCACTGGGGGCTGGGGATGGAGCAGGACAACTCCAAGGCTCCTCTCTCGCAGCCAGATCAGCTCATGAAGGAGGCTCCTTGGTAGCTGAGAGTCTGGGCTCTGGGTGCTGATGGGACAGCTGGGAGGAGGGGGGATTGCTGTTCCCACTATGCCTGCTTCTGATGCTCGGCTTCCCTCCTCTGGCTGCCTCCTTGGGCTCACAATGCCTTAGAGTCAGGGAAGCCATTGCACCCAGGAACCAAGGGCCTGAGCATGTTGTGGGGCATAGTGCCTTCTTTTGGCCACGATCTTCCCACAAATTTTGGGGAGTGTTAGGCTAGGCCCACAAGTCTCAAAGGGACCTCACACTTCAGAACGGGGAGGGATCTCACAGGCCAACTATCCAAGTGACTTTCACCAGTTGAGGATCCATGATTGAGGGTGAAGTGAGGGGCAGGGCACCAATACAGGCCAAGTGCTGGCAGCAAGTGGACGTACGACATACGGGGTCTTCCCTAGTCCTCATGGCAATCCCAAGAGAAAGAAATGACTTTTTTTTTTTTTAACAGGTGAGTAAGGTGAGGCTCAAAGAGAACGGAGTTGCTGGAGTTCACCCAGCAGGTAAGTGGAGGAGCAGGCGGGCGGTACTATCTCTCTGCTCTAGGACCAGGCCTCATTCCTAGCCTCCTTGGCTGGACTTCGTGGGGAAGGGGTGTTGGCTGAGGAAGGAGTGTATGTGAAAGGAATGTTAGGGAGTGGAGGGGCTGGGCCTGGTGGATGAGTGGATTCGGCCAGGCCTGGGTCAGCTCCCACCCCAGAGACCTCCCTGCCCCTTCCCTCTTCCCATCATGGGACCATACAACTTGTCTCTTGGGGCCTGGTCTTGGGGCCTGGAGGGAACATGGGGGTTGCAGTGGCGGGGACCCTCCCTCCCACCCTCCATGAAGATACCCTGACTGGCTCCTAGCAGCTCATCTGGGCTTAGGGAGTCTGTCTTCCTAGGGGCCGCCTGACTAGACCCACACTTTTCTCCTGGCTGAGAGAAATTAGCGCTCCTTGTTTTGCTTAGGGAGGCTGG
>NW_006295183.1:1191776-1204974 GCF_000327345.1 Myotis davidii | reverse complement strand
CGTGAGCGGAAGGGAGACCCCTGCCTTTCCCCCCCTCCTCAGGCCTGAACCGCGGCCGCATCTGCGCCCCCTGTGCCCGGGCACCCACACTGGCACCTCCTCCGGCCTGGTGCCTTCCGCCTGCATTGCCACCGCGTGCTACCCTGCCGACCGCTTGGAACCCTTTTCCCGGATGAGCTGAGGCCTCCGTTCACACCGAGGCCCCAGCCCCTCCCCCGCACGCCATGAGCAGGCCCAACCTTCAGGAGTGGGTGATGGAGGGGTCCCCGGAGGATGGGCAGGAGTCTCCGGACTCCCGGGACCAAGCCACCGACTGGAGGTTTGCTGTGTGCCGTTTCAGGGATGCCTGGGATGAGGAGGAGCCCGCTCCCCAGGTGCAGGTTAAGGACCCCAGTCCTCCGAGACCCCCCGCAGGGGCAGCTCAGGGTGACGGGCTGCAGGGCGGCCCCCTGTGTGGGGAGCTGCCACCAACCCCAGGACAGATGGCTGTGGATGGGTCAGGGGATGGCCAGAGGGTCGCTTTAGGAGGTTCCTCAGGCGAGTCAGAGGAACCAGTCCCCTCTGAAGTGAAGAGCCTCCTGTGCCTAATGTCCTCCCACCTCAGCCTGGCACAGGGCAGTAGTGCCAGCCAAGGGGGAGACTTGGCAGGAGACCCAGATTCAGGCAGGGTACTGACCACTGACTTGGACCCTGGGGAGTTGGGCAGCGATTCTGTGAACCTGGGAGGCCCGTTAGCTGAGACATCACAGCGGCTGGAGGCAGGTAAGGGCTGGGCAGAGATGCCTGGGAAGGGAGTAGGAGGGCCCCAGCCCTACTCTGGCCGAAGCCCCAGGTCAGAGGAGGGGCTCTTTGGATAGATGGGCCAATGCAGACCCAAGCCATTTCCGTTTCCAAGACCCTAGTGGATCCAGCCTCCCTAAGCCCGCTGACTACCTTCTGGCCCAAGACCTCGCCTGGGAGCTGCTGGCCAGTGGCATGGCTGCCCTGCCAGGTAGCAGGAGGGACTAGAGGTGGCGGAGGTAGGGTGACTTGATTGGGACGATGTTCACTGTCCTCTCCCCACAGGGACTCGGGATGCAGACGGCCGGGCAGTGCTGCTTCTGTGTGCTCATAGCCACACCTGGCTTCATCCCTTGTGCAGCAGCCAGGAACTCGTCCGCCTCCTGCTCTACCTGCGAAGCATCCCCAGGTTGGGGGAGGAGCAGGTTGTGGGTAGAGCCTGAGCCCAGAGATGGCAGGGCCTGGGAATTAGGTCCTGAATGAAGCCTGTTCCTTTAGGCTCGAAGTACAGGCCCTGGGACTGACTGTGCTAGTGGATGCCCGAATTTGTCCCCCGAGCTCTTCCCTCTTCTGGGGGCTCAGCCAACTGCAAGTGAGTACTGGACTGTGGCTCCCCACCCCTAACCGTTCCATTTGTGTAAGGTTGGGGCAGGGATGAGCTCAGATTTCTTTCAGGAGGCAGTCCCAGGGTCGGTGCACCAGGTGCTGCTGGTGGGAAAAATGCCCAAGGAGGTGCCTTCAGGACTGCAGGTACTGAGCCATGTTGGCCAGGGGTGGCGGTGGGATGCTTCCCCCCAGGCCTGGGTCACAGCACCATTTTTGGTTGCAGGTAGAGCAGTTGTCCTCTCTTCAGAGCTTGCTGACCCACATCTCCTCTTCATGGTTACCGGCCTCACTGGGAGGAGGCCTGCCTTACTGCCATCAGGCCTGGCTGCACTTCCGGATGGTCAGTGCACAGGGTGGGGCACAGAGCGGGTATGCAGGCAGCCTGGCCAGCAGAGGGGAGACTTGGCAGGGGATCCAGATCCAGGCAGGGCAGTGACAACTGACTTGAACCCTGGGGAGTTGGACAGCGATTCTGGGTCGGGTGGAACATCCCAGAGCTGGCTGCAGCATCCTGGAACCCAGATGGGACCAGCACTGTGCACCCCTCTGTCATGCCTGCCCCTACTCACAGCGCCTAGAAGCCCTACTGCAGAGCTGCCAAGTGGTTTGTACCCTGCTCCAGGGGGCCATTGAGACTGTGAAGGCTCTGCCCCAGCCCATGGAGACTGGGGTGAGTGTCTCCTCCTGACTCTTCCCCAGTGCTTCCTGTCTCCCTCTTTTTCTCCCATGCTCACATCTACTACCTGTTGCCTTTAATCACAGGAAGTTGATCAGCTGCTACAGCAGGCACAGGTCCTGATGCAGCACGTGCTAGACTCACCACAGCTAGCATGGCTACAATGCCAGGGGAGCTTGGAGCTGGCCTGGCTGAAGCAGGAGGTCCCAGAGGTGACCCAGAGCCCAGACTACAGGTAGGTACCAGCCCAGCTCCCAGATCTTGCACCAGCACACCATATCCCATGCCAATGCCTCAGCTGGCTCAGAACCAGCCAGGATTGTGGTCTCAGGACAGGGTGGAATGGAGCAAGGCACCTGGCAGGGGCCCTGAGATGGTGTACCTTGCACTAGGCCAGCGGTGGACAAGGTTGATGAGCTTTATGGCTGCGTGGATGGGCTGCTGCACGAACTGACCCTGCATAGTAACCGTCGAATACAGGCACTGGAGTTGATCCAGACATTGAAGGCCCAGGAGGGCGGGCTGCACCAGGTGGGAACTATCCGCCCAGATGGGCCCACCCCTGATCTCAAGCATGACCCCCCAGCCCATAACAGGTGTCCTTGCCCTGTTTGTGTCCCTCCAGATTGAAGTGTGGCTACAGCAGGTGGGCTGGCCAGCACTGGAGGAGCCAGGGGAGCCCTCAATGGACACCCTGCTCCAGGCCCAAGGCCCTTTTCGGGAGCTGGACCAGGTTGCCCAGGTGAGTTTGGCCATTTATTTATTCTGTAGGTCCTGGGGCATTTTGCCAGGGATTGGTAATGCAGGGTGGGTGAAAGCAAATCTATACTCTCTTAGGATTTTGTAGTACAGCAGAGAAGTTGTATTAAAGGTTCAAAGTCATAAATGTGTGTTTGCAAACTGAAGCAAAAAGCTCTGGAGAGAAGCAATGCAGGTGGTTCTACCTCAGTATATAAGAAAGACATGGCCATCTCTCTCCCAATTTTTTGGGGGGGAGGTAACCAAAATTTTTGGGGGCCTTGTTTTAACAAGGCAAGAGAGAGGGGCAGAGAGAGAGAGAGAGAGAAAGAAAGGAAGGGAAGAAGGAAGGAAGGGAAGAAGGAAGGAACGGAAGGAAGGAAGGGAAGGAAGGAAGGAAGGAAGGAAGGCCAGAGGGGTATTGGGCAAACTTTCTGAGACATTCCAGGCTGAGGGAACAAACAGCATGTGCAAAGGTCCTGTGGCAGGAGGGAGCATGACTTGCCTGAGGAACTGTAAGGACAGGTTGAATTGCAGAGCAGAAGAGGAAGGGAAAGGTGGGTGGGATGAGGTAAAACAAGGCTGGAAAAGTGCTCAGTGGCCAGATCACTGGGCCCTGTAAAGGTGCACAATTTAGGCAGGAAAGTCACATATTCAGATCGTGTTCTAGAAAGATTACCCTAGTTTCTGGGTAGACAACGATTTGGAGATTTGGAGGATGGATGTGGAGAGTCCATTGAAGAGGCAGTTGCAGTGATTCAGGTGGGAGATGGTTACTCTGGCCAGGATGATAGCAGAGGGCATGGATTAAATGGAATTTGATGGTGGACACATATGAGAGGGTAAGAGGGAGAGGAAGATAAGAATGAATGGGTTCTGTTTCCTGAGAGATACCAGGAGACAAGGACTTTTTGGGGGAAGGGCATTTGTGAATCCAGTCTTGGGTGTACTTTGGAGATGGCCATGGGGAATGAGAGGAAGACCCATAGGATTGGGCCTGATGCTTAGAGGAGAGATCTGGCTGCAGAGGGTCACTTGGTGGATATGGGTGACATTTGAAGTGTGGTTACACAAGATTGCCTGGGGAGAGACAGTGGACTGTCTTCAGGAGCCTCAGTGTTCAATGGCCCAGGTAAGGGTCTGGGAGCAGGAGGAGGAACCACCAGAGACAGATGAGGAAAATCAGGAGAGTGAGGAGGGGTCAGGAGCCAGGAGAGGGTTGAATGTTGCTGAGCTGCGGAGTCAGACGAGTCCTGAGATACGCTGGGAGTGGGATTGGAGGGGGCTGATGAGGTGAAGACACGGTGATTGTGAGGATAGGTTTGGCTGTGGGGCTAAGGAAAAAGGAAATGTGTGGGGAGTGGAGAGAGGGTCTTTGACAGGTGAGACTTGATGATGATGTGCAATGTCAGTGCAGGAGACCTGGGCTTGGGGGCTAGACCATCAGACCTCGGCTGCTGAGTCCAGTCTGTGTCTCCAGGAGCAGGTCAGGCAAGGGGAGAAGTTTCTGCAGCCGCTGACTGGCTGGGAAGCAGCTGAGCTGGGTCCCGTTGGGGCCCGCTTTCTGGCCCTGCAAGCCCAGCTGACTGAATTCTCTAGAGCTTTGGCCCAGCGGCGGCAGTGGCTGGCAGATGCTGAGAGGCTGTCGTGCTTCTTCAAGCAGGTGTGTGAGGGTTCTGCCCCTGGCTCTGGGTGGTCAGTAGGGCCCGAGGGGTGGCTGCCCAGCTCCTCCACAGCCTGAGCTCTTCCTGGTCTTTAGTCTGACCCCTAAATCCAACCACTGGGGATGTGGCCTGGGGACAGCACCCTGTGGGGATGGGGAACAGGGAGAAGCCTCAGCAGTCTTGGTGCGTTCCTCCCTCAGTGCCTGTGTCGCCTTGGTGTTGTAGGCCTCGACATGGGCTGAGGAGGGGCAGCGGGTGTTGGCAGAGTTGGAGCAGGAGCCCCCAGGGGTTGTGCTGCAACGGCTGCAGCTGCACTGGACTAAGCACCCTGAATTGCCTCCTGCCCACTTCCGAAAGATGTGGGCTCTGGCCACGGGCCTAGGCTCTGAAGGCATCCGCCAGCAGTGCCGCCAGGCCTGGGCACAGTGCCAGGACACCTGGCTGGCCCTGGACCAGAAGCTAGAGGCTGCACTGAAGCCACTACCGACGGGCAGCACAGCTAGCCCGTGTGTCAGGCAGGTCCCACTTGTGCCTGCCACCCCTCCGCTGAGGAAGGCATACAGCCTTGATCGGAATCTGGGGCGGAGTCTCAGAGAGTCTGTCTACCACTGCCACCAAGCGGCCAGTGTGGCTGCCTGTCACAGACCAGAGGCTGGTGCCCAGCCTGGGTTATCCCCCACCATGCTTCTGTCAGGCAGCTCTGATCCCAGGAGTCCCAGCAGGTACAGGCATTGGGCAGGGCAGGGAGGGCAGTGGCAGGGCAGATGGCAGGGTCTTGACTTCTCCTACCTGGTAGGCTCCAGTTGGTGTTGGCAGAGATGGTGGCTACGGAGCGGGAGTATGTCCGTGCCCTTGACTATACTATAGAGAACTACTTCCCTGAGCTGGATCGCCCCGATGTGCCCCAGGGCCTCCGTGGGCAGCGTGCCCACCTCTTCAGCAATCTGGAAAAGCTGCGTGACTTCCACTGCCACTTCTTCCTGCGTGAGCTGGAGGCCTGCACGCAGCACCCACCCCGGGTGGCCTATGCCTTCCTGCGCCACGTAAGCCCCCTAAGTCACACTGCCCCCTACTTACCCTGCCACACTCAATAAAAGCTGTTGGGCACCTGCTTGGTGCCAGGCCTTGTGCTGGCTATATCTGTGAACGAGACTAACAGGGCGCTGCCCCTCAGGGTGCTCACAGTTAGGGAGAGGAGACATAAAAGTGAAAAAGGTAATTCCAGGTTATAGTTGGGGCTTGGAGGAAAATAATCAGGAGAGAAGATTGAGTTACCAGTGGGGCAGGGTTTGGAGCAGTGAGGCCTGTGAGGAGCTGATGTTTGAGCTCAGGCCAGAGGGCGGGGCTGGAGTCATGGTGTCCCATCAGAGGAAAGAGCAAGTGCAAAGCCTGTGGCAGGAAAGAGGCCCAGTGGTCCAGGAAGAGACGGGTCAAGGTGGCTGAGTGTAGTGAGCAGAGGAGTAAGTCCAAGGTGAGGTAAGACCAGAGTGTTCTCAGAGCTGTGGGAGGAGCCGAGCTGGGTACAGGACTCCTTCGCTGTGAGCAGTCCCCCTCTGCATAGGGCAGCTCTTGCCAGATCACCCCTTGTTCAAAGCAAGGGCAGCTTTTGGGAGCTGGCCCCCTTGCACCTGGGGCTGAGTTACGTGTCCTCACAGAGGGTGCAGTTTGGGATGTATGCGCTGTACAGCAAAAATAAACCTCGCTCCGATGCCCTGATGGCTAGCTATGGCCACTCCTTCTTCAAGGTAGGCGAGCCTGAGTGAGGGGGCGGGGGGTGGCGGGAGTACCCTGAGGCTACCTGATGCTCTCCACCCACCTGGCAGGACAAGCAGCAAGCCCTGGGGGACCACCTGGACTTGGCCTCCTACCTGCTGAAGCCCATCCAGCGCATGAGCAAGTACGCACTGCTGCTCCAGGAGCTGGCGCGGGCCTGCGGGGGGCCCAGGCAGGAGCTGAGTGCTCTGCAGGCTGCCCAGAGCCTGGTGCGCTTCCAGCTGCGACATGGCAACGACCTGCTTGCCATGGACGCCATCCAGGGCTGTGACGTGAGTCATGCCAGGCCGTGGTGGGCAGGTGCAGTGGGTGTCAAGGTGCAGTGGGGCCAAAGAAGCTGGGCACCCACTGGGCCCCAACTTGGCAGGTCAACCTCAAGGAACAGGGGCAGCTGGTGCGACAAGATGAGTTCACAGTGCGTGCTGGGCGCCACAAGTCCCTGCGCCGAGTTTTCCTCTTTGAGGAGCTGCTGCTCTTCAGCAAGCCGCGCCGAGGACCCACAGGCATCGACATGTTTGCCTACAAGCGCTCCTTCAAGGTAGGCCCACCGCCCCACCCTGGGCCCCTGCTTCCCATGCCTCACCACATCCCTCTCCGCCACACAGATGGCAGACCTCGGTCTCACCGAGTGCTGTGGGGATAGCAACCTGCGCTTTGAGATCTGGTTCCGCCGTCGCAAGGCCAGGGACACTTTTGTGCTGCAAGCCGCCAGCTTGGCCACCAAGCAGGCTTGGACGGCTGACATCTCCCGCCTGCTCTGGAAGCAGGCCGTCCACAACAAGGGTAGGCCCCTGTCCCTACTTCACCCTCCGCCCCCACCCCCAAGTTTCTGTTGTCCCACAGGGGCCAGAGGAGGCCTAGGGACCTGGAAGTGCTTGGGAAGGGGGGAGGAGGCCCAGCAGCAGCCAGCGTAGGGGAAAGCACCCCCAAGGCAGCAGTCCTGCTGTCACTGTCTCTGACTGTGGACACAGCTTTTTTTTTTTTCTTTTTTAATATTTTTAAATTGATTTCAGAGAGGATGGGAGAAGAAGAGAGAGATAGAAACATCAATGATGAGAATCATTGATCGGCTGCCTCCTGCATGCCCCACACTGGGGATCAAGCCCACAATCCGGGCATGTGCCCTGACTGGGAATTGAACCATGACCTCCTGGTTCATAGATCAACACTCCACCACTGAGCCATGCTGGCCAGGCCATGGATACAGTCTTAATCTCTTTGAGTATCAGAGGCCTCGTCTCTAAAAGGGGAATTATACCTGCCCACAGGATTGTTGGGAGGAGTGAGTCTGGCACCTCCAAGGCTCAGTGCATGGGATGGTTTATCTGCTGGGAATGGGTGTCAAGGAAACACCTATTAATGGGGAGGAATAGTAGAGGCCGAGGGGCAGGGTAATGTCACAAAGGGCTCCAGCTATGCCCTCTCTCCACCCAGAGATGCGCGTGGCTGAGATGGTGTCCATGGGTGTGGGGAACAAAGCCTTCCGGGACATCGCCCCCAACGAGGAAGCTATCAGCGACCGTACCATCAACTACGTTTTAAAGTGCCGAGGTAGCCTTGTGGGTGGGGTAAGGAAAGCTGCGCGGGAGGCAACAAGGACCTCTGTCAGCCCCAGTCTTCGCTTCCCTCAGGACCTTGGTCCAGGTGGGCTCTCACCTGTCCTAACCTGACCCTCTCTCTTATGCAGAAGTTCGTTCTCGGGCCTCCATTGCTGTGGCCCCGCTTGACTGTGAGAGCCCCTATCTGGGGGCCTCGAGCGCCCTTCCTGCAGACCCTGCCTCTGGCTCAGTACTAGGGTCCCTCAACCTGCACCTGTACAGAGACCCGACTCTTCAGGGCCTCCGCTGGCCCCTGTATTCCACCAGCTTCCCAGAGGAAACATCGCTGGAGGCTGAAGAGGAGCTGGGCAGCCAGCCATCCTTGAGTAGGTCTGGGCTTAGCCAGAGGCAGGAGGGCATGACTTGGGCTCTGGCCACCCCTGCTCACAGCTCACCCACTCTCCTGCCCTAGCTCCTGAGGACTCAGAGGTCTCATCCCAGTGCCCATCCGCTAGTGGCTCCAGTGGCTCTGACAGCAGCTGTGTGTCAGGGCAGGCTCTGGGCAGGGCCTTCGAGGACTTGTCCTATGTGAGTGTCATTTTGCCTCATACGCACCAGCCCCTCCCCAACCCAGTCTGGGCCTATGGCTGCCTTTCCTTTAGGTGGGAGTGGGGGTGGGTGGACCCTGAGCTGGGGAAATAGGCACTCATGCCTAGGTTGGCACCACAGGTCTGAGCCCAGGCTCGAATGTGAGCAGTGGATCCAGCAGCCTATAACTCCAAACATCATCACCTCTGTCTGGATCTACTGTGACCAGGGCATAGCTGGCACCTGGGCCACTTCCAGCCCACATGCACTGCCCTGTTGACTACCCTTTCTGACATCTGTACCCACTGGACTCCAGGGGACTCTGCTGCAGAGCCTGAATGAGCACCCTGATCCTGGGCTCCTGGCTCCATGTCCCCTCCTGTCTCTCCAGTTCCCACCCAGTTGTGGGTTAGGATTAGGCTAGAGCAGAGCGTGGGTGTTTCCATGCTCTAGGCTGGTGGGCACCAAGTAGCCACAGCAGCTGTGTGTCAGGGCAGGCTCTGGGCAGGGGCCTCGAGGACTTGTCCTATGTGAGTGCCATTTTGCCTTATACGCACCAGCCCTCGGGAGGAGCACGGGCAAGTCCCAGCAGCTGCTTCCCAATCTTGGTCTCAAAGCCAAGCTCCTCAAACTAAGGGACAATCCTGTTGGGCCCTTACTGTTGCCTGCCCTGGCTCCCCAGGCCCAGCCCCTTCTTACCTGGGTCAGTTTGGTTCTATTGACTCAGTGCCTTTTGAATAGCTTTCAATTAGATTTGTTGTCTAAACTTATTTCACTGGTGGTTAGGTTTTTGGCATCTCAGAGAGAGATCCTAGGACTTTGACTTGTTATTTACTCTTTTATTTGTTTATAATAAAAAACAGACTGATACATGAATTCTGGGACATCCTTGGTTCAAATGAGTCTTAGAAGCCTGGGACATGTGGGGGTAGTGTCTCTGGGTACCCTAGCCCTCTTGTAAGTACTTGCCCAAGATAGAGTAAGAGACAGACCTAGACAGGCCCCTCTGGACGAGCAGGTTCACGCAGCAGCCATATTTCCTGGCGAAAGGCAGTGTGAGCTGGAAAGAAAGGTCATTCTTATCCCTGATTTCCTGTCCAGTTGTCTGCTCTAGCTCTGTGCGGGCAGGTCTTCCTGGCTGGGCAGGGGCAGGAGCAGGGACAAGGTAAGGCCAGTAGTTGGGAAACTTTAATGTTCTTGGGCTCAGTTCTGGCGAAGGACATCTTACAGGGCTGTGGCTAAGAGTGGCTACCAGAGAACTGGCTAAAGGGTCAAAAAATGCCGCTATTTTCCCACTTTCTAGCTGTAGATGCTGATTTCACCTTTCTAATGACACCAGAGGCCTAATGATTTGGCACTAGTGTGTTTGTGATAAGGTGTTAGAATAATGTACTTGATTACAGAAGTACCAGATTAAAGCTAAATCTTTTTCACCTACAATGTTAAATATAAATATAGCCTAAAATCATTTTAAGGAAGACAAAAAAAAACAAACCCTGGGTCATTTCTTTGCCCTTACTGAACATTTTCATTTTCCATATAAAAGTGCTTTAAAGCTGCTTAGCTATAAAAGGAATGTACAAAAGTGGTGACATTATGGTTAAGTAGGTGAAGTGGGTATCACATGTTGAAAAGGTCTGACTCCCAGTAGTTTCTCTGATGTCAGTATCCCAAAATCTTGGGCTTGTATGATGGGCTTTCCTGAGAGTGGCCATTGTTAGTGATGAAGGCAAAATTAGTATCATAGGAGGAAAACTACAAAACCAAGTAGCCTGAATACTGCTTTTTGACCACTCCGGACTGGTTAATTTCAGCTCTCCCTCCTCCCCACTCCCGATTGGACCCAGGGATCTGAGGTCTAGCTGTCCAGCTTGCTTTCTGGGAAGCAAGACACAGTACCCATCTGAGGCATCCTGCATCCCAGTGGGTGCAGGTGGCTCTCACCTCCACCCAGCTGTGCAGGCGTTCCTGGGTATGCCGGTCATTCTTGAAGCCAGTGATGGCCAGCAAATCCACCACAAACTGCTTGGGGCTGATGTGCAAGGTCTGCCAGGAGAGCCCACAGTCAGGCCGGGCCGGGGTAGCTGTCTGACATATTTGCTCTCAGCCCCTCAGAGTGGGATGTACAGCAGGGACTCCCTTGGGCCTGCAGTAGCTGCAGGGACCAGGGGGCACTGTCACCCCACACTGCCTTGGCCAAGGCTTGGTCCAAATGATGTTGCCCTGTCTTCCTGTCCCCGTTTCTCTTGCCACCCTTCTGTCCCTGACCTACTCCCCACTTATTGTGGGGTAAGAGGACAGGAGGAGAAGGAACCTGTCGTGTACATACCCACAGTCGGTTGGCCAGGGAGACCACCTTGGCTGTGATGGCTTTGGGGTCCTTTTGTCTGATGGAATCCAGGATGATGTCAGTCAGGAAGCGGTGACATTTCTGTGCATAAAACATCTCTTCCCAGGACAGAGAGAAACTCAGGAAGGTCACCTCTATAGAGGAGAGAGTGGATGTGGCCACTTCTGCCTACATCTAGGGCCTTAGAGGCAGCCTGTGGTAAGGGCTGCTGAGGGATACTCCCCCTGGAGGACCCTCGGGGCTCAGCCTCAGGCATCCTCACCTCGGGGCCGGGGGCTGGCTGAGGGCAGTGTGTGCCTCACGATGTCCATCTGTGTGGTGTAGACGATGCTGTCCTCAAAGAACATGCAGGAGCCATCATTGCCCACCACAGGGGGGTGGCTCACCTTGAGGATGACCCCTGCGCTGTCTAGGTCACTGGCCTCAGGCAGAGGCTGCTCAGGGCCAGGGCTTTCTGTAAAAATGTGGGGGAAGCGTTCTTAAGCCACCTCAGAGCTCAGGCAGGGAGGGACTCTGGAGTACAGTCAGTCACTCCAGCTTCTCGGCAGGGGCACCCTGGGATGGCAGGGGGCTGTCCGGCTCTCCTCTCTCCATTGCCCTGGGATCATCAAGCCAGACCCTAAATTGCAGGACTCTAAGGAACTCGCCAAATTTCGCTGCTGAACTAAGACTGGTATCAGATAAGGCCGACAATAACCCAGCTGGGGACTGGGAACCTTGGTAAAGTTGTAAAACGAGAGGAGCTTTTGGGGCGAGTCTTTGATGTCTGTCCACTCTGAAAAGTGTGCTTGGCAGAGCAGAGGAAGTTGTCCATCATGGCCATTCTTGGCACATGTGCTCTGCACCTCCCCCCAGACACAGCACACCTCACTCTCCAGCTCGTTGCCCTGTCCTCCCACCTCAGTAACCATCCACTTCCTTGCAGTCACCAAACCAGAAACCTGACCCCTCTGACCCAATCCTTACCCCTTCTGCCCCCGTCCTGTCTAGCCTGTTTCATCTAGAATGACCTCCCAACTCTAACACTTCCCTTCCTGCTGCTGCCTTTCCTCTGCCTCTGGAGCCAGCTTTCTGAATGTACACCTGACTGCTCCCCTGTTTGTTTTTAAATATATTTTTATTGATTTCAGAGAAGGGAAAGGGCGAGAGAGAAAGAAACATTAATGATGAGAGAATCATTGATCGGCTACCTCCTGCTCTCTCCCTACTGGGGATTGAGCCTGCAACCCCAGCATGTGCCCTGAGCAGGAATCGAACCATGACCTCCTGGTTCATCGGTTGACACTCAACCACTGAGCCACACTTGCCGGCTATTTTTAATTTATTTTACTCCCTTGTTTAAAATGCTGCAATGGCTGCCCACTCCCCTTAGAATCAAAGCAGAGTGCCAGGTCCTGAACTTGGGCCACAAGACCTGTTCTGATTACTTTGTCTTCAGTCTTATCTCCCGCTAGGTGAAGCCTGGCCTCCTAGACTGATGACCTGCTTCCACAAGCACCAAGGCTTCTCTTCCGTCCTCTGTGACTCTCCAGCCCCCAGCCTCCTCTGTGCTCCCTTACCGTAAGCTTTATGTGGTTTCTCAGCCCCTCAAGCCATGCCCCCTTCCCTTACGCTTTATGTGGTTTCTCAGCCCCTCAAGCCATGCCATTGTGTAGGTCACATATCTGTATCTGCTGCTTGGCACAGAGTGGACTCACCTCTCTCCTTTGACTTTGGCTTGCCCCAGTCCTTCAGGGTGACAGCTCTTTTTGTGGGGAAGTATGGTTTAAACGTTGGCTCTGGCCCTTTGTCTTTGGCTCCAGCTCCAGCCCCTGCCTGCAGACCTGGGTCCTTCTCTGGGGCTGTGGCATGACCTTTCCAGGAAGCTGAGGTACTGGGCTGGGAAGCAGCCTCACTCCCCGAGGGGAGCTGCAGGGTGGCCTCCTCCAAGGCGCTGCTCCGAGGAGCCGGCAGAGGCTGGAATTCCCATTGTTTGCAATTGACCATGTCCCATTCCCTCACCAAGGAGATGAGTTTTTGCATGGGTGTGACAGGAGGGTCTTTGGTTTCACATTTCTGTGTGAGGTTGACTGTGGTGGACTTTTTCTTGGGAGGACTTTCAGGGCAGGCCCCCCAGTGTCTGGGGTTGGCACATAGGCTGGAACAGTGGGAGTATGTGCTGGGATTGCCTGCCCGCTTGGCACCTCGGCACAAGGACATCTGGATGGTGCGGGAGTACTGCTCAGTCTCCTCCATTTGGCTGGACCTGGCGAGGGTCCCCTTGACCTTGTTCCAGGGAGTCCTGTCATTGCAGTCCTGGAAGTCCCCAGGCATGCAGGCTATGCTCTGGGGAGGGAGGGCATAACAGCTCTGGGTATGTTGTGCTTCTACATTGGAGCCTCCCCAGGTCTAATAAGCTGGGCCTCCGAGACTTTACTTGCTCACCCAGAATAATCCCATTCCCGCCCCCCCGCCGTCCCCCCTCTCTCCCTCCCCCCGTGGTCAG
>NW_006295183.1:1173160-1191763 GCF_000327345.1 Myotis davidii | reverse complement strand
CCTGCCCTGAGCTTTGTGGGCGTGTCCTTTGAGGACACCACTAAACAAAGAGGGCTGGGCCTTACTTCTTTGGCATCTCTACCAAACTCCACCAGCGACTCGGGCCCTTCCGTCACCACATGCAACCTCCTGATGGGAAAAGCTTCTTCATTTTCAGATTCCTTCTCCTGGGTCCATGACCTGCAGACTCCAAGGAGGATTGGTTAGTGAGCAGAAGCTTCTAGCCCATTGCCCTGTTGGGCAGGCTGGCTGAGAGTGAACTCTGGACAGTAGGGGAGAAGGGACGTCTAAAGGGTTTTGGCATAGGTCAATGCCCAATCCTGGCCTGCCCCACCCCCTTAACCCCAAGGAGAACAGGTCTTACTGGGAGGTGGGACTTAAAACAGGATTCCCATGAGGAATATAAAGGAACAAACTCCAGAACGTGGGGCCTGGAGCAAAGTCCCTTACTTGTACGCCTCACACTGGGCAAGGGCTTCTGAGAGGGATGGGATGTGGTATTCCTCCACCTCCTGGCAGAAGAGGGGCCACTCCCTGTGGACGATAAGGAGATGTCCGACTGGGCAGCTGGGTGGGAGTGTGGGTGGGGCACAGGCCTGCAGAGCTGCTGCCTCCCACAGTTCACATGTTAGAACTACTAGGCCCTCCTCCCTGAAGGCTGCAGGCCTGTTTCCTTTGATACAGAGGAATGGGGTTTCATCATGCAATGTCCTCCCTTCGCTTACTTAAATTCAGATGGTAAGAACAGTTTTCCAAGTCTCAGGAAGTTGAGAACGTGTCGAAACATTTGGCCATCTCCGTGGATCAGCAGGGTCTGCCCATACGTGATCCAGTACGCTCTCTGAGGGTTGGACAGCAGTTCTGGATACTGCAAGGGATTGGACACCAGATTGTTAATCTGCTAGTCAAAGGGCTTGGTCTTTAGTAAAACAGATCAGCCTTCTCTCGCTTCATTTTCCCGACCATTCTAGAGCAGAGGCTTTGGGATCTGTTGGCCACAGAGAGCCATACTGGGGAGCAGAGCATCTGGGGAAGAAGCAAGTGGTCTCTGCTTCAAGTTTTGCTGGTCCCTAGACCACCCTCTTGAGGCATTTGGAACCCCACCCTCCCTCTTTCCTGGCCTCCTCCCTACCCACACTCTGGAGGGCCTTCCCGGCTGTTCCTATGGAAAGAGCAGACAGAAGGTCCTTGCTCTACGCAGGTGCTGAAGGCTATGGAAGTGTCAGGTAACCAGTTCCAAAACTGCTCAGCTACAGAAGCCTGGGGCAGCAGTACCTTCAGCAGGGTCTGCAGGGTGGTTGCATACCAGTGGCTTCCAACGTAAACCTTGATGATCTGTTGGGGGGAGTACACAGTAATCTCTGCCATCCACTCCTCATCTAAGGAAACCAACAAGAGAGGACACATCACTTGGGCCAGAAGGTAAATTTTGGTCAACAGTGTATTGCATGTTAAGACTCCATACCTTCGCCAGCCATACTGTGTTGCATCCTCTGAGAAGCAGCTGGAATCCCTGACACGAACCTTCTCGGCTACTCAGGGCTTCCTGCGGCTCACCCTTTGGTTTCCTGGTTTCCAAGCCAGGGACTTGGGATGGGACAGGTAAGCCCTTTGGAATCCCAACCCCAAGGGCATCGCTCCTCCTCCCCTGACCCACCGCTCTCAAGAAAGCTGAACTGAGGTTCATGTCTACTCACATGCTACCTGCCTCTGGTTTCTGGCTGGCGTGTCCTGGGTAGGAAACTTTTCATGTGGTTACTTTGACTGGAGCTAGGAGTCCCTGGTTATGTTTGCGCTTATGGTTTGGTGAATGTCATAGAGCCAGCTCTCATCAGTTCACTGTCACTTCTTTAGAGAACAGGCCTCTAGACATGTCTGGAGAATGGGGCTTTCTTCTGGGGGTGACCAGATATTTGGGAACCAGTTTCTAGTGAGCTTTGTAATGAGTGACAGGTATATAACTAGACTATAATTAGATAAGGGGCAAGAGATACATAAAAGATTGTGAGCTCTATGAAGATAAGGCCTGCATTTGTTTTGGTCACGTTTGCACACCCAGTGTCTACTTTTGTCCTGGTATATGGTAGGTGTTCAACAAATGTTGTATGCTGCAGAATGGCAGTAATACAGACTAAACTTGACCAGAAAAACTAAACTTCTGTTAATAGGAGGTTAGAGGCAGATGGTGAAAACAAGTGTCTTTGGACTCAGACTTCAACTCCAGCTCAGTCAGGATCTAACTCTATGATGTGAGCAAGTTACTCCCCTGAGCCTCTGCCTCATTGGTTAAATAGACTCAAGGACTGTTTCTCCCTGGATGGCAGTGAGGATGGATGAGCACAGCATGTCAGCACCCAGCGCTGGAGCAGGCATGCCTTGGGGACCGTGTAGCCCCACAAGGGTCAGTCTCTACTGCCCAGTCTGTACTGCCCGAGGCTACTTAATGGGCTTGGGGTAAGGAGGGGTCACTTCACATGAAAGTTTCCCTTGAGGCAAACCCCACAAATGTGGGTCTGTCTGGCTTTCCTTTTTTCCCCCATGTACAGTTCCTGGCCCTGGCCAGCCTCATCTTTCCCCTCTGATCCTCCAGACCCTCCCCTGATGCTAAATTCAAAACAAGAAGCTTCTTCATTTACTGAGCACATCCATGGGTGCCAGAGTCCTCGGCTCCAGATGAGTCTTCAGAGCCACTTTCATTGGCTCATAGGTGATGTCCTTCTTGTCCAGGAAGGCACAGAGCTCATACACTTCAGAAATGGTTTCCGTCAGGGGCAGCCGGCAAGTCCCCAGCCAGTTCCTGCCCAGGGGAAAGGCCTGTCACAGAGAGCCCCAGTCCTGCACCACTAACATCATTTCCTTGATTTAACTGGGAATCTGGTGTTACCTGTAGGACAGTAAGCTTGGACACACACTCACCCTTTCGGAGCTGAGCTTGACCTATTTCAGCAGAGCCCTCTAAATCGACTAATTGCAAGCCTCCAGGCCTTATCTCAGGTTGAAAAGCCAGGCCAGGACCCAGCCACATCTTTCCTGTCCTCATAATTATCTGCCCAAGACATCCAGTCATGTGGTAACCTGCCACGGACTTGGTAGTTGACTAGTACCCTGTGTGCCCAGGAAAGTCTGAACATCTACCCCCTGCGTCCAAAGGCACTTGTTTTTGTCTTCTGTGACATTAGGGGTGGGCCACAAAGGCCCCAAACAACGATACTGGGATAGGACAGCATTGAGGGTTGCTGACCTTCTCTCCAGCACTCAGAAAAACCTAGTTCTATCTTTAGTTTTGGTACCAATGTATTTTGTGAACCTGAAAGAATTGTTCACCTTGGCCAGGTGGCTCTGTTGGTTGGAGCGTTGCCCCTTACACCAAATGGCTACGGTTCGATCTCTGTCAGGGCACATAATTAGGTTGCAGGTTCAATCCCCAGTCGGGGCACATACAAAAAGGCAACTGATGTTTCTCTCTTACCGCTCTCTTTATCTGTCTCTCTAAAAATCAATAAAACATATCCTTGGGTAAAGGTTAAAGAAAAAAAATGTCCCACTCCGAATCTCAGCTCTCCTGTAAAGCAGGATTGGAATCCATGCCCCTGCACTAATGGAGACATTCTGAGCTCATCCCTCAAGGCAAAGGCCAGGTATCACCTCCTCTGTGAAGCCTGCCTCGCCTTCCTTCGCGGAGACTCATCCCTAGCTCTGGCCTCTGTGTGTGTCCAGTGAACCTCTAGAGGGTTGGAGAGGAGGACCTTTGTAGGAGGATCTGCATGGTTGGTCGGTAACACTTAGCATCCTGAGGGCTGTGTCTGTGGCTTGGTCACCTCAGACCTAGCTTAGGGCTAGAACCAGAGCAGTGGTTTGCAGAGAACAGGAATATGGGCCAGTTTGGGGAACCTTTGCACTTTGACACCAGCCCTCCCCTCTGAGTCTGGGGTTCAGTGATGGTGGCGGGAGTGGCTAAGATGATGGGTTTGCCCCTCAGGACACTACCTCCCTCTGGCTGGGCCCAGGCGGTTCCTAGGGAAAGGCAAAGCCCACCCTGCGTGGGCCGAGCTGTGCTGAGGAGGCCTTACCTGACGTGCTGGAAGAGAACCCCATTCCCCGTGATGTACAGTCTACTTCCGTCCAGCGTGCTCTCGATGCGGAGCTGTCCCAGTGCGGAGTCTGGGTATTTGACCAGCACACCCAGGGCCATCATGTACAGCGGCTTCACAGCCTCCAGGCCGGCTGCGCGGCCCCCCTTCCCCGGGCTTGGGGGAGGACAGGAGGTCCGGGAACAGCCACCTGTGCAGGGAGAAAGGGTGACTCCTAGACCCCCTCACAGTCATATCTGTATTGGGACCTTTGGGTCTCCTTCCTGCTGCTTTGAATTAGCACTGAAGAGGTTTAGAGACAGCTTAATTCCTTGCACAGCCCAGGTCTGGATCTTCTCAAAATCAGTACTATTTTTCACTTCTGAGTCAGGTTTAGAGGTCAGAACTGTTAGTTGGGAGGGGTGGGGAGAAGGGAAAAATCTGCCGCATCAGTAACATTTGGAGTTCAGAATTTTCGGCGCAGCAGCCACCTGGCCCTGCCTCTGCAGGAACCTCTAAGTCTCAGGCCCTGCTGTAACCGGCCATGGGGAAGTTCAGCAGCCAGCGCATAGAACCCAAGGCGTGCCACAGTTTCCCAGATTCAGTATCTCCCTCCTGGGCAGAATTTCCCCCAAAGACACAGTAGGTGGTATTACTAGCAGGTGGGCATTTGGGTTGCTGGCTCACAGGCAGGGCCTTGTGCTCCTGCTGTGGGCACAATGCACAGTCTACAGTGGCCACAGTGGGCTGCTGGGCAAGCTGCTGGGTGATTTTCATGCATCTTCTCTAATCCCAACAGCAGTCCCACAAGAGGGGTAGTGCCAGCCTCACATCACAGCCGAGGGTACTAATTAAGTCCCACTGTGCTGAGAGACTAATTCAGCACCTTGCCCGAAACTGCAAAGCAAGACGGGAGCAGAGCCTATCTCCAGGGCTACTGGAGCCGTTTCCCTTAGGTGTTGTGCTTTATAAAAGGCAAAGCCTGCACTGTGTTGGGGACTGCCCGCGGCCTACAGAGCCTACCTTCACATAGCTCTGGTGGAGTAGGCACCTCTCCACCCATCTCTCAGTGACCCGAGTTCTCTGAGGAACAGAAGCCCTTGGGGGAGGGGTTTGAAGTCACACCCCCTTCAGTGGATTGTTAGAGCCTGGGCCAGCCCCCCCAGACCTGCTGCAGGATGCCATGGCCCCCAAATAGGATAGGACTTCATCTGCCAGGAGGGAGGCTGGGAGAGCTGGCCCTGAAGACAGGAAAGGCCCATTCCCATGATGAATGTCTGGTGGTGTGCAGCCCTCACTTCACACGTGCTCTACATGCTCGGTTCCATACATTCTCAGAAGGCCTGCTGAGGCCACACTGAAGCAGCTAGCTCCTGAAACATGCACAGAAGCTTCAGTGGATGTGCAGGAATTGCGGAATGGGAGGAAAAGCAAATAAAAACTGAGGGGCAGAGCAAGCTGGAATGAGGAAGCACCGAGAGCATGAAGGCCTGGACTGGGTCAGGGTCAGGGTCCGGAAGTGTCAGGTCAGGGCAGAAACAGACACAGCAGCCAGGGGTTTTGAAATAGGGGACAAGGGAATTTGGAGGTGGGTGGGAACACTGAAGCACTAGTGAGGAATTTGCTCAAGCATTTCCCACCCCCCACCGTGCCTGGAAAACAAAATTCAGGAGTGGCAGGTGGGTGCTCTAAGTTTCCAGTGTCTCCCCACTTCCACAAGCAGAGCAGACCTGCCTGGCCCCTGGGAAGTCTGGCATCAGGCCCAGCCTCCCTTCCTAGCACATTCTGGCTTGGTTTCCCCATGTGGGCCGAGCTGGGCTACCTCCAGCCCCTGCTGGCTGTAAGCCATCCACCCTCAGTGGGCAGGCTGAACAGAGACCACACGGGGCTTCAGATTGACATTCCTCCTCTTGATTCTAAGCCCAAATGCCTGCTTCTTGCACAACCAGCCAAAGCCCAGAGTAGTTGTGGGAGGGGAGATGTTTGTTCTTGGCTTTTCCAGCTCAAGCCTGACCACCCCGAAGGTGAAGGGGAGGGCACGTTTCCCCGGTGACATACCCATGTTCATCCGGTACAACCTCACAGCTTCAGTGAGTGCAGGGATTTCTAGAATTTCCACTTCTGCTTCTAACACATCGATGTTGGAGAAATTATCTGGTAGTAAAATCTTCTGTGAGCGAAGAAAATTCACTTGAAAAGCAAAGGAAAACCAAATGAGTTAATGAAGCAATTTCTAATGTCACTGACGGTCCAGGTTTTGACAGGTGTTTGGTGCTGCAACTTATCCTAGGTTCTCCTTGTTCTGAAACGTTTGAACATACCTGGTTAGATTAGCTTTAATTCTGTGGTTTTCAAGGTGAAAGACCACAAATTACTTTGTCTTCCCGTATTTGAGGCCATGGGTGTGGTCTCCCATGGCCTGGCCTGGGGCTCCCACGCCAGGACCTCCTGGTGAGCACATTGGCACTGAGACTTACCCTGTGGGTCTTGACCCAAGAGCAGGTCATTCCAAAAGAGGGAGTTGTCTTGCTGCTTAGAGAGGAAGGGCCCAGCTGAGGCTGGGCTGGCAGGTGGCACTTGTAGTCTGTCCCTGCCTGGACTGCAGTGTAGGAAGCAGAGATGCAGCCCACGCTAATGCCCTGTGTGAATCAACTTGGAGACTCAGAAGCACATCACAACAACTTTCCAGGTGACTATGAATATGAATGGCTGGGGTTCCAGGCATTTGGGCCCCTAGATCAACTTGGGTGTTTCCTGCCCTATTCATCTAGGCAGCGGCACCATCTTAGAATCAAAGGGGTCATTCAGTTCACATCCCCGCCAGAGCTTGTCCTGGGGCAGTGAGGGGAGGGAGGCTATCTTCTGTCCAGGGCTGAAGATCTCACCCCTCCTTGGGTCACTAATTCAGGTGGATAATTCCACAAGGACTCTGGGGAAACTCCCACCATCCACCTTCCTTCCCTTTTATTCTGATTTAATGGAAGTGAGAGCAGGTAGGGACCATCCTTTGAAATACCCCTATTTTCTCATTTGATGAACCTAGGGTTCCTTGGTGAGGGGAACCAAGGCCTGGAGCCCACTTGGATACATAAGGACAGAACAAGATGAGTAGCTGACCTTGGAGTCCAGCTCAGGGCCTTGCCCTTCACACCAACTCCTGTGGTCCCTGACACTGCAGGTAGTTTCCAGTGCCCCCTTGCACCCAGGCCACTCCCAAATGAACAAGGAACAAAATAGCCCTGAGGAAAATAGGAGTCTAAAGCTGGGATTCTGCTTGCCTCCCCACAGACTTTGTCATGCCCCCTCTACCTCTGCCCAGGGAAGCCCCTGAGGTCCTAAGCACCAAGATGGGCCTCTCCATGGGGAGGAGTGGATGCTCTCTATCAGTCCACCCCCTCCTCCCACCCCTGCCCCCAATGTTGCCCTCTTCCCGGCACAGAGCAATCACCAATGAACCGGAACTCGCTGCACTCGCACTCGATCAGGGCCACAGTCTCAGCCAGCCACAGCAGGTTGTCCTCAGTCACCAGGCTTGGATATTTGGCCACTAGGTCTAAGGGCAGGAAGCAGTAGTGCACTTCCTCTTCCGTGTCTAGCAGTGGTGTGTCCATGAGCCCCAAAGGTGCCTTATCATGTAGGCCTGGAGGAGAATGGGCAAAGGGTGTCACCACCTCCAAGAGGCCAAGGCTCTTAGAGGCCACCAGGACTCAATGATCCAGGGGTCCCAGAGGAAGCTGAAAAGATTCACCCAGGAGATGGTCCCTGCCTGGTGCCTCTTTCCTCTGTATTTAAATGTAACCCTAAGGTTTGGCAGGAGTGTGGTGGGGAGCAGGGCATGGACATCTAGTTTTTCTCTAGTGAAGGGCAGTGGGACATGTTATAAAATTTTGGCTTATGTATCCAAAGTTATTAAATTCACATTGGTTATCTATTTGGTTCATTCTAATTGATCAAACCAACCATTGTGACCTACAGGTAAAAATAGATCCTTTTGACTCTCCTGGAAGCCCCAAACCCATCCATAATCATGAATGGTTGTTTGGTGTCTCAGATTGGCTAATCTATACTGCAAGGCACACATCAGACAGTGACCATTTGGGGACATTCCTTGTGTGGTGGTGAGAGTGACTTGAAAGGATGCCAGAGTTACCAGGCGACTAGGAAGCGTGGAATTCAGCCCAGCTCTGCCCAATATGCAGAGGAATGAATGTGGAGGAGGATGTTTGCTGCCTGTGGGTGAGCAGCCATGGAGAGGGCATCTGACAGGGTACAAGATCAAAGGAGATGACAGTGAGACAGAGCAGTCATTCAGAACTAGTTCAGAAATCAGGGCACTCTCTGGATGGAAGCCACTTCTGTTAGGATGAGAAGAAAAGCTGGCGGGGGCTTCGGGAGGGTCAGCCTGTGCTTGTACCTGTGAAGGCTGGGCTTTTTATAGGAAATTCCGAGGGTTTGCTGATACACTTCCATGTTCGCCAGTAGTTGAGAGATGCTCTCTCGGCAACAGGTATGTCTGCAGGCCGCACGCGGAGATGGTGTTTCCCTTCCTTCAGATTATCTAGAGTCTTGGATAAAGAAGATGGCTGCGTTGAAAATTCTAAACCAAGTAACTATCTACCAGCTCTAGGGTAAAATACCAGAAAAAATAATAGATGACTTACTTTGATAAATATTTTGGAATAGAGTCAATCACACAAATATGTAAAAATTTAGGTCTGTAAGGTGACATGCTGATATTAAAAATCTCAATGATGATTTCTCTCCTGACTTTTGAAATACTTTTTGGATTATAATTTACATGGATTAATAGACATTTATTTTACATAATCTTTAGGGTAATTTCTACTTAACTATCAAAAACTCGTGATTTTCTGTTATCATTTCCCCTCAAGAGTTCAAAAACCCCTTTACCTGTTATAATTGTTTTGTTCTGCTTGTTTGTGCTCCTCCTAACCATGGAACCTGGTCTAACTAGGAAATGGAGGTGGCACGGGGTACGTTTTTCCAAGTGCTCGCACTCATTCGCTCATTTATCCCAACACAGCTCTGGCAGGCAGATGTGATGTTTGCATTCCGGTTTTGCTGATGTGTCAGTTGTGGTCAAAGGATTTGTGACTCGCCCAAGCAGTCTTCCAGTCCAGAGCCTCTCCGCTTCAAGGATCAGGTGACAGGGGTGGGCTGAGGCGGGAGTGGAGAGCCCCAGCTAGGCAGAGCTGAAGCCCAGGCAGGTGGGCTGGGTGTCTTCATGCCGCCTGAACTCAGGAACCCATTCTCCCTCAAAAGTCCTGCTTAGGGGGCAGGTTATCATAACATCAAGCCCATTTTTTTTCTGTCCCCAGCTTAGAAGAAAAATTTCTTAAGGCATTTTTGGATATAGCTGGAAAAGTCATCCTGTTAAAGGCATCACATGGCCAATTTTTCCTCTAAGGGCTTCATAATGGATAAAAAACCTCAGATTCAGGATGAAACTAATAAAAGAACCTGCTTTTAATTCCTATCTACCCAGGTGAGGCTTGTGAAATGATTCATGGAAATTCTGAGATTTGAGAAGAGCCCTCTGGTGGCTATGGCTATAAACTGCACCAACATAACTAAAGATCTGCAAAAGGTGGGGACCAGAGTGAGGCTTCCCCATTTAGAGTGGCTGGTGGAGTTGTGGAAGGACTGGGGTTTGAGTCTTGACTCTGTTCCTTAAAAGCTAATATTTATTGTCCAAGCACTTTTAAACTAAGTCCTCCTAATGTACCCCCGACCCACCAAGTAGGCTCTAGCACTATCAGTTCCATTTAGCAAATGGGAAACAAGGCCCAGGAAGAGGAGGAGTATTTAGTGCTCCAATAAGTGGAGATGCTGGGAATGGAACCCAAGATTCTAGAGCCCATGTTCTTAACCACTGCTCTTAACTAGCTGCCTCCCTCTTGTCACTTAACCTTTCCAAGCCTCAGGCTCCTCACATGCAAACTGGAAATAGTAAAATCTGGGAGGTAGTGTTGTAGGGGTTAAAGGATATAATGTTAAGTTTAATTTCATTTCTCTTAGTGGTCAGAATCCAAGCTACCTTTCCACCTTCATCTTCCACCATTATTTCATCCCCACCCCATCATCAGTGACATAAACGCCACAAAACTCTAAATGGAGGAAGGAGGTAGGGAGGTAGGGAGAGAGGGAAGAAAAGGAGGGAGGGAGGGAGGGAGGGAGGAAGGAAGAAAGGAAGGAAGGAAGGAAGGAAGGAAGGAATGTTATTCTGAATGATAAAGAGGAAATCTCAAACTTCCAGAGAGAAACAGATCATTGCATTAGACATTTCATTAGCAACAGCAGGAAGGCAGTGGGGTGCTACCTTCAAAATTTGGAGGGGAAATTATTTGCAAACTGAAATTCTATATCTAACTAACAACCATCGTTCAGGTTGAGGGAGGACAGAGGAATGTTCCAACCTATGTGGCCTGAAAAACGTGCTTCCCCTGTACCCTCTCACAGGAGCTACTGTAGGATGTGCTCCCCCCAAATAGGGGGGAAAAGTATAAAAGAGGAGGACCTAGGGTCCAAGAAAAGCAGGGACCTAAGACACAGAGGGGCAGGGCAGGAGAAGGAAGGAAGGAAGGAAGGAAGGAAGGAAGGAAGGAAGGAAGGAAGGAAGGGAGGAAGGAAGGGAGGAAGTGAAGGAGAGAGGCAGTGAGGGACGGGGGAGGAAAGAAAGAAAGAAAGAAGGGAGGGAGGGAGGGAGGGAGCTTCAGAGAGCTAGACTCCCAGCTGTCCTTTGCCTTTGCTAACCAAAGTTGCCATAGTGTGTGTGGTTGGTATTCTATGGACTTCAGTTCCACTTCAATCTGCCTGAATATTACTTCTAGAATTTTTATTCTTCATATGACCCAGAAAGTTATTAGAAGGAAGATTTCTTAAAGGAAAATACAGATTTGAATTCAGATGGATAATTGTTAGCACAAGGATAATTAATGTTGTTTTTGGCTTAGATAGTAATGAAAAACAAGTCAGTCAGAAGCAACATAAGATTGATGGCACAGGAGCAGTGTGTGTGTGGGGGGGGCTGATTGCCAAAAGATGGCTGACAAATGCACTGCTGGCAGAGCTTTGGGACTTAATGGAGGTTTTCCAAAGGAGCAACAGTGCTCAGAGATGCCCGATGCTCTGATGTGGCCTGTTGCTCTACTCTTTTTTTAAAAATATATATATTTTTATTGATTTCAGAGAGGAAGGGAGAGGGGAAGAGGGAAACATCAGAAGAGAATCGAAACATTGATTGGCTGTCTTCTGCATGCCCCCTACTGGGTCCATTGGGTTTCTTTTTATATATTTTCCTTACTTATTGATTTCAGAGAGGAAGGGAGAGGAAAAGAGGGAAACATCAATGAAGAGAATCTTTGATCACCTGCCTCTTGTACGCCCCACACTGGGGATTGAGCCTGCAACCCAGGCATGTGCCCTGACCAGGAATTGAACTATGACCTCCTGGTTCACAGTCGACACTTGACCATTGAGCCATGCCGGCCGGGTGCACTGCTCTATTCTTTATGACATTTACTTCTGCCATTGTATCACTGTATGATTCATTCTTATATCTCTAGTGCTTGATCTGTGGTTGCTGCTCAATTCACAATAAATGTTACATTTAGAGTCAAGGCAATAATAGGTATCAAGTGTGCCCTTCGGAGGCCAAAGCTACAGACTGGGGGGAGATGGGATAGGCAGGTGAGTGGGGATTGGTAGAGAGATAAGGGTTGCAGATATGCAGGGGTGTGGAGGAGTGGAGAGCAGAGCAATGTAAACCCAGGTGCCTGTCTTCTAGAAGTTTCTCATCTCATTCTGTTTGTTGGCTCCTTCTCATGGCTTCCCAACAAAGCCTACCATGTTACAGATAATCCCGAGTTGGATACTCCACCTGTTGAGTGCATGGGAACTTCAGTTAGTGGGAGGCAAAGTCCCGTTTTTATTGCTAGGGGCTAAATCTGAAGGACTTTACAGTGAAGAGCACTAATTGTTTAGGACAGTTTTGTTATGTGCTGTCCAATGTGGTAGCCATTAGCCACATGAAGCTAATGTGACCATCTGAGATACGTCATAAGTATAAAACACATCAGATTTTAAAGACTTAGTACAAAAATAGAATGTGAAATCTATCAATTTTAATATTTTGATTACATGTTGATATGATAGTATCTATATATATAAAAGCCTAAGTGACCAAATGACTGAACGACTGAATGACTGGTCGCTATGACATGCATCAGCCACCAGGGGGCAGGTGCTCAATGCAGGACCTGGTGGTCAGTGTGCTCCCACAGCCAACCTCCTGTGGTCCCTCCCACCAGCTGGCTGGCCCGGATTGGCCTTGATCGGGACTGGGCGAGATGGCCCCGATCGGCCCCATTTGCTGGCTAGGCCAAGGGACCCCACCCATGCACAAATTCCTGCACCGGGTCTCTAGTTTTAAATATATTGGGTTAAATTTAAAAAATTGTTAAAATTAATGTCACCTGCTTTTTTATTTTTTTAAATGTGGCTACTAGAAGATTTAAAATTACATGTGTAGCTCACACCTGGTGGTCAGTGTGACTGGCTAGGCCAAGGTTTTTTACAGAGAGGAAGGGAGAGGGGATAGAGAGTTAGAAACATCGATGAGAGAGAAACATCGATCAGCTGCCTCCTGCACATCTCCTACTGGGGATGTGCCCGCAACCAAGGTACATGCCCTTGGCCGGAATCGAACCTGTGACCCTTCAGTCCGCAGGCTGACGCTCTATCCACTGAGCCAAACCGGTTAGGGCTCACATTATATTTTTATTGTATCCTCTCCTATTATCCTCAAAGTTCATAGGAATAATCAGCTGCCTCCCACTTGTCAGGTAACCTCTCAAAGCCTCAGGCTCCTCACATGCAAAGTGGAGACAGTAAAATCTGGGAGGTAGTGTGGTAGAATGCTTTCAGTAAATACTGGCTGAATGCATTACGTTGTGCTGCCTGAGAAGAGTCTTTAGACTAAGAATTGGCAAGCTCCATTTTCTCCAAGCAATTGTTTGTACATTTAGGCAAGAATCTGAGTCTCTGAACAGGCCTTAGTGAGGAAAGTGATGGCAGTGTGTGAGGCTGTTGATTTGCTTGATGGCTGTTCATTCTCCAGCTGTATTTACACTCAGCTTCAGTGAATAAATACAGCTTCAGTTGTGCCAACCTAAATGTTTATTATTTTTGAAAACACCATTTCCAAAACATAAGCACTTGTTTTACGGTCTGTTTTAGAAAGGCCAATCCACATGATTCTTCGAATACTCTACGGCACACAATTTGGAATTTTGGAATTGGACCAAACTCATTGGCCTCCGAGTGGTTACCTCCCGTTGAGAAGTTGTTTGCAGTTATATTTTGTCTCAATTTGGGAAGTGAAGACAGCAAAGGAGTTAAAGGGTTTGATAAATGTTTGTATTACAGGCTTATGTAATTTAGAAATGGTTCTTCAAAAAAACTGCCTTCGTCTCTTTGGTTTTCTGTAATGAACAAGTGGTTCCTTCCTTTTCCCACAAAACGGTGCCTTGTTAGAGTCATCAGCAATCTTGACATGCCAGGCCATTTAAGTGATTTTGAAGCCACTTGTAAGCAATTCTAGTAGTCCATTCTTGGGGTAGTTGAAAATTTTTTAAATGCAGGTGGGTAGCTTGAAAAGGATACTACAACCACTTGCACTGGAGTATGTTAAGCATTTTGATTTCTAAATATATAATAACTTTTAAAAGAAAACATTTAATTATTTAGTAAGGAGTTTCTATAAAAACATACATTATAAATGTCCTCATTCCTACATGACCCAGACATGCATGATCTATCTCAATTTTCTTCTAAGAGGTGTTGGGGAGGCACAGTTGGTAGTACATTGAGCTGCAGTGTGGCTTGCTGGGTTAGTGAACGTGGAGATAAAATAAGTAACACCTTGTCCAGACGGTGGGATTAATCTGAAGACTAGCTAAGGGTCCTTCCCAGTCATCTTCCAGGATAAAAAAAAAAAAAAGTGATTGCAGCCTAGCTGGTGTGGCTCAGTGGTTGAGTGTCAACCCATGAAACAAGAGGTCACTGGTTTGATTCACAGTCAAGACACATGCCTAGGTTTCAGGCTTGATCCCCAGTAGTGGGTGTGCAAGAGGCAGCCGATCAATGTTTCTCTCTCATTGATGTTTCTATCTCTCTATCCCTCTCTCTTCCTCTTGCTCTAAAAATCAATAAAAACATATTTTTTTCAAAAATGTCATTGTTCAAAAATTAAAAATATACTAAAGATAAATCACAGAAATGATTTCTATAATTTGGAGGAAATTTAAGAAAAAAGGCAATGGTCTTTGGTGCTACTTTAATGGTTATAAGTAAAGGCATTTAAAGCTGTTACTCACAATGAGAAAACAAGGAGTCTTGGAAAACAGAGAAGTGAAGGCAAAGGAAAGATTATGCAGTTTGGAGGACTTTTTGCTTTGCTGTAAATGTTGTGGACTTAACAGGCAAAATGAGAAGTAATACTCTTGATCAATCTTTTGATTTTAAATCTCAGATACAGTGCATATAACAAACCCTATAATTTATAAAGTTTTCACCTTTTAAAATTCAACAACAAAAACAGTATAAGCTTAAAATAGGATTTTCAAGAGTCAAGAGCATACTCTCAGGAGATGGTAAGTCTCATTCTGGGTCTATGTTGGCTGCTAGTATAGATTAGGCAGAATCAGGATGAAATCCTTTATTCAGAACATGCATTCTCAGGGTATTCTTACTTTAACTTACGCATCACACTTTTCCATTAAGAGGGTCATCTTAGCAACCAAAATACAAAACAACATTTAGTGATGTACGGCCTATGTTTACTGATCACCACTCCTAGGAGATAAGAGTATCTTACCTGTAGCAAAGGCATCAGCTGCAAACCCAGTGCTTGCTCATAGAGCAAGTTCAGTTCCGCACAACTGGAGAAGGAGAGTTTGGAGGTGTAGAGGTAATAGTGCACGTGCCTAAATGTGGAACCGTCTCTGTCAATAAACAGCCTCTGGTTTTCCAAAGAAGTCAAAGCTGAAGCCTCTTTCCACAACAGGGAGTCTGGGAATTGAGCGAGTTTGCTTCTGGGAACTGAGAAATGCCAGCCCCCAACGTTGAAATGAAACAAATCCTCTGCTGACTCGTGAGGCATGCCAGGCTCCTCCTAAAGGGGAATGGAAAGAGAGCTATGCAGGAAAAGAAATAAAAAGCATCCATATTGGAAAGGGGAAAGTAAAACTACCTCAATTTATAGATGACATTTTTTTTCATATAGAAAAGCCTAAAAAATTCACTAAGAAATGGTTAGAATGAGTTCAACAAGGTTAATCAACATAAAAAGAAATCAACTGTATACTAGCAATGAACAATCCAAAAATGAAATTAAGAAAACAATTCTATTCACAATAGTATTAAAAGGTGTTACTTACTTTATCCCCACAATCACTGACCCAACAAGCCACACTACAGCTCAGTGCACATCCAACTGTACCTACCCAACACCTCTTAGAAGTACAAAATATTTAGGAATATGTTTAACAAAAGAAGTATAATACTTACACTCTGAAAATTTTAAAACATTGTTAAAAGAAATTTTAAAAGACCCAAATAAACGTAAAAAAATAATCCCATGTTTATGGATTGGATGACTTAATATTGTTAAGATGGTAATATTCCCCAAATTGATCTACAGATTGAATACAATCCCTATGAAAATTCCAGCTGTCTTTTTTTTTGGTAAAAATTGACAAGCTGATGTTAAAATTCATATGGAAATACGAAGGGCCCAGAGTAGTCAAAACAATCTTGAAAAAGAACAAAATTTGAGGATTCATACTTTCCGCTTTCAAAACTTACTACAAAGTTACAATAATCAAGATGGTGTGCTACTGGTATAAGGATAGACATATGAAAAAGTGGAATAGAATTAAGAGTCCAGAAATAAACCCTTACGTTTAAGGTTCATTGAATTTTGAAAAGGGAGCCAAGACAATTCAATTCAAAGAATAGCCTTTTCAAAAAATGGTACTGTGCCCTAGCTGGTTTGGTTCAGTGGATAGAGCGTTGGCCTGTGGACTGAAGCAGCGGTTGCCAACCGGTAATCCGCAGACCACTGGTGGTCCGTGACGTTCTAAAGGTTGGCAACCGCTGGACTGAAGGGTCCAGGTTTGATTCTGGTCAAGGGCACTTGCCCAGGTTGTGAGCTCGATCCCCAGTGTGGGGCGTGCAAGAGGCAGCCGATCAATGATTCTCTCTCATCATTGATGTTTCTATCTCTCCCTCTCCCTTCCTCTCTGAAATCAATAAAAATATATTTAAAAAGAACTCTTACAACTCAAAAATAAATAGATGAATAATTAAATTTAAAAGTTGGTAAAGAATCTAAATAGATATTTCTCCAAAGATACATAAATGGCCAACCTCATGTGTAAAGGTACTTAACATTAGCCTTCAGGAAAATGCACAAAATTCACAGCAAGATAGCACCTCACACTCAGTAGGATGGCCTGAATCAAAACAATAGATAACAAGTGTTAATAAAGATTGCAGAAATTGAAACTCTCATATACTAGTGGGAATATAAAATGGTGCAGCTGGCTCTGGAAAAGTTTGCTGGTTCCTCAAAATGTTAAACATGGAGTTACTATATGACCCAACAATTCCACTTCTAGGTATAAACTCAAGAGAAATGAAAACCTATGTATGTCCACACAAAAATTCACAGACAAATGTTCATAGAAGTGGTAAATAGTGTATAAAATTTTACCTAAGAAAGAACCATAAAACAATATTAAATTCTAGGTAAAAAAAAAATTATGCATGCTGAAGTGATTGGGATACAATGTACTGATATTACAACTTATTTTGAAATGCATAAAAAATAAAATGGATTAATGGAGGAATAGATAGATGAACATGTACTAAAACAAATACAGCAAAATGTTCATTGTAGAATCTAGATGGTGGGTGTAAAATGTTCATGTACAATTCATTCAACCTTTCTGAATGTTTCAAAATTTGCATTAAAATGTTGGTGGGCCCTGACTGGTTTGGCTCAGTGGATAGAGCCTCGGCCTGCAAAAGAGTGTTAAAGTAAGAGGTGCTTGCCTAAGAGAGGAAAAGTCCATTTCTCCAACAAAACCCCGAATCTCCAATTTTGACAACAGAGGAAGGAAAAGAAATGCTTGCAGCAAAGAAGGATGTGGGGTTATTTCCTCTCACAAGCAGCCTGGTCTCAATATTCAGATATAAAGAAGAACAATTCTGTATGTCACATTTGAGCTGGAAGAGTTAAAGGGGACTTAAAGGGAATTACAAATTGTAAAATGGTGTCATGACTCAGAAGCGGAGCTGGAAAAGCCAAGCCAATGAGTTAATCTAGGCTTTAGAGTCCTGACCCTTCTAAATATGGATTATGTGATCAGCTGAGAGTAACTAAGGGCCTCACCTAGACCAGAAACCATAAATATGCAAGGACTCTTGACTTTGCTTTCTGTTCTCCTTAAAGGTGACTGGATGGTTGAGAGCTCGGTGAACAGTGCTGTGAGCGTGCAAATTTTAGATGCTAAAGAAAACCTGTTCCTGAGGGTGAGCCACAGTTCTGGTCTCCCTTCCTCTTTTCTTACTAAGGACAGAGTTTGACAAGAGGGTCTAGGCTTAAAGAGTTTGCCTCCTTCTTACATATGCATGCCCCATTGGCGGCTGGGGTCTCAGAGGTGCCTGCTGTAGTGAGGGTGGGGTTACGGATGTGGTTGTTCTTTCCAGTTTTCTTCCCCAAGACTGCTCAGGGGCTGGTTAGTGCTGAACTGTCCCAGCTTGGGGAGAGCCCTTAATCACTGGCAAACTTTGGGGCCTGTAGTCCTTAAAGGGCAAAAGGCCTCTTGCCAGACCGACTTCAGGAAATAGACTAGCTCTAGTATAGCCATCTCCGCCCCCTCCCAAAGAGCATCTTTCTTTTCCACACTGATCCCTCTCCCCCAAATCAATTTCTAGAGCTAGAACCACCTCATGCTCTAACTTCTCGGAGCCAAGTTCCCCAACGTTTCCCATTATGACTCTGGGGACTGCTTCCCCATACTTCAGATCTGGATCCCCTCTTCTCCCCCCGCCCCCCTTTACAGTCTATCCTAGGAGCACAGTCAACATCCACAAGTGCTGAGATGTAAAGACCTTCACCCCGTCAAGAAGCACACCCCCACTCATCAGACCTGGAGTCCCCCAAATCCTCAAAGCTGGAACACTTGAGCATCCTTCCAATGTTCCAGACCCAGCACCCACAGCCTTCAAAGCTGGGGCCATAGCCCCCCAGCATGTCCCAGAGCCAGTAACCAACCCTATCCTCCACCACACCGCCCCCAAATTCGCTGTTTCAATGGGTTTGGTGCCTCCAAAGAGTGGGCTCCATACCATGGTTCGGACTCCTGCAGCAGGCGGGTGGGCGGGCGCGTGACCCTGGCAATAACGGCCCCCTGAGGAGCGGGAGGGGCAGACCAGGGGCGGGGCC
>NW_006295183.1:1161732-1173145 GCF_000327345.1 Myotis davidii | reverse complement strand
GGCCCGGAGGGCGGGCGGGGATGGCGGAGCAGTGGGATCTGGACGAGGAGGGCATCTGCCGCCTGGGGGCGCTGAACCTGGAGCACCCGGGTAGGGCCAGGCCGGGAGCCTGGGGTCTGAGTCTGAGGGGAGAAAACTGAGGCGGAGGCAGGGAACCTGAGGTAGACTCGGGGACGGGGTGTGGGGTGGGGGTGGTGGAGGCGAGGGCCAAGAGGCGGAGGAGGGGGTTATTGGAGGAACTGAAGTAACCGGGGAGTCAGGCCGCAGGGCGAGGAATTGAGAGAGAGGAGCAGAGACACAGGAGGAACTCGACATTGCGGCCGGAACGCAGAACTGGACTGGGTCTGGTCTAGTGGAAGGAAACGGAGTCTCAAGAGGAGTGTTGGCGGGAAAAGGAAGGTGCTGAGAGAAGGGCGTTTGAGGTCGGGGTGCTATGGAGGAGGCACGAAGGGCGGGCCGGTTGGGGTGAAATGCTCGTCGTCCACTCTCTGCCTTAAGAACTTGGCCATTTCTCGGACCCACCTGGATGCGTAGCTTCCTTTTAAGAGAGACTCGGAAAGGGACCGGAAGCGAGAGGAATAGCATTGGGTCTCTGAGCACCTGGGTCAAGGCCCCAGCCCTGACTTGGTCCAGGAGGTAACGCTGGCTGAGCGACTCCGGACCCAGCCTTTGCCCTGGGGTCTGACCCACACAGGTTGCTTTCTGAGTGTCTAAGGGATGGAAATGTGGGGAAAGTTACCAGCATTTCTAATTCAACTTTTACCCTTTCTAAATATATGGTTAGTGCCAAGCCCTGTGTTAGTACTTTCCTTGCATTATTCAATCCCCCAAAGAGCTTCTGAAGCGGACGCTGGCATTGTTCCCATTTTACAGAATTAGGTTTAGACTCTGGGCGCATACTCCAAAGTTGCAGAGCCCCAAGGGATGCAGCCAGGGTTTATTAACCCCGGACTCTGATCCTAGAGCCTGGGCTCCAATCGGAACACAAAGCTGCCCTTTTTGCTTCTAGTACTTTTTATTTGTGGGATATGAAATAACTCGGTTTTATTTAGAAGCTATTATTTTTAAAAATTGATATCAGAGAGGAAGGGAGAGGGAGAGAGAGAGAGAGAGAGAGAAACATCAATGATGAGAGCGAATCATTGATTGGCGGCCTCTTGCACGCCCCCTACTGGGGGTCAGCCCGCAACCTGGGCATGTGCCCTGACTGGGAATCTAACAGTGACCGCCTGGTTCATAGATCAATGCTCAACCACTGAGCCACGCCTGTCAGGATAAAAATTACTATTTAAAATTTATCAAAATTAGTCCATGTTAGTAACAGTCAAACATTACATGAGTGAATAAAGAGGATATTGCCCTAGCCGGTTTGGCTCCGTGGATAGAGCGTCAGCCTGCGGACTGAAGGGTCCCAGGTTCGATTCCGGCCAAGGGCAACTGCCTGGGTTGCAGGCTCGATCCCCAGTAGGGGGCGTGCAGGAGACAGCCGATCAATGATTCTCTCTCATCATTGATGTTTCTATCTGTCTCTCTCCTTCTCCCTTCCTCTCTGAAATCAATAAAGAAATATATTTTAAAAAATAAAGAGGATATTAATTTTTCCTTCCTCTTGAAATCTTCCTCCAACCCCCACCCAAAAGATAATGGTTTGTTGTGTGGAAAAATAGATGCAGATATTTCAGATTTTTTTTTCTTTTCGAAACTACTTTGAACTTCCTTATTTTACAAGTTAGCTGAGAAAAGCTTGGCTTACACAGTTTTACACCTTTCTTGCCTTTAAAAAATAATACTCAATTTGATTGGGGGGGGCACATACCCCTTCTATACTCCAGCTAGAGCAATATATGGCAGAATTTTTTTGTTTGCTTGCTTGTTTTTATAACAGACATTTGAATAACAAAATTGTACTCATTCTAACAATTCAAACAATACAAAAGTGTTTAAAACAAAAGAATGTTCTAAACATAAAATTTAGTGTTGGGCAAAAGCAGCTAACTAGTCAAATACCTGAACATACTCTCCCTCCTTCCATACTGTTCCAGTTGCTTATAGAAACATATACACATAGGTATCCTTTTTTTTAAAAAAAGGAATGAGAGCGTATTATTTGGCAATTCACTTTTTTATTTACCAATAAAACACGGATGTTTTTCAGTTAAATGAATGTGCTGTTAAATGCATCATACAATTCTTTTGTAAAAAAAATCACAGAGGTTATCTTTGGGGAGAAAGATTTTCACTTTTATTCTGTACTTTACTGTTGAAATTTTCTGGGTGTATAGTAAGTATTACTTTATTTTTAATGTCCAAAGAGATAATCTTGATAGTGAAATTACAGGCCTTTTTGTTGGCTTGTTTTCTTTGTTATATTCCTCTGTACTAAAAAATTCCAGTAAACATTTACATTAATCTTTGTCATGCAGAAAATTTTCATTTTAAGATAGTCAAGTTTATTTTTCCTTATGATTTTTGCTTTTTGGGTCTTATTTATGAAGTTTTTCCCTATACTGGTGTAATAGGCTCCTGTATTTTTTATAAAAATTATGCAGCTTTGTTTTTTCACATTAAGCCTAATCTATACAGTTTGGGCATATATGTGATGTATGATATGATATGATATGATATAATTATATATTTTTATGCTGATAGCCAGTTTTTACCCACTCATCTACTGATGGGCTCTTGGGCTGTTTCCAGATCTTAGCTATTGTAAACAGCACTGCTATGAACATAGGGATGCATATATTCTTTCTGATTGGTAGTTCAGGTTTCTTAGGATATATTCCTACATGTAGTATCACTGGATCAAATGGCAGTTCCATTTTTATTTTTTTTCTTATTTTCCGTTTTTAATTATTTGAGGAAACTCCGTACTGGTTTCCATAATGACTGCACCAGTCTGCATTCTCACCAGCAGTGTACTAGGGTTCCCTTTTCTTCACATCCCTCCAGCACTTGTCATTTGTTGATTTGTTGATGGGTAGCCATTCTGACAGGTGTGAGGTGATACCTCATTGTCATCTTAATTTGCATCTTTCTGCATTTTTGAGCATTTTTCTATATGCATTGAAGCAGATCTTTGACCCAGGCATGATTTTCTAACATCATATGTTGGTCATTTGAAAAATATTAACTGGCTGAGATACAATATCTTCCAAATATTGATAAATTTCATTATATAACATTAAAATCATGTTAATATAATTCCCAAACTCATTTTAAAAGTCTTTAAGTGTTGGGAAACTGTTAAGTTCATGGTGGCAAATACAAGTTTTCCAAAATTCTAATTTTTGCTTGGAAGTTCAAATGTTATAATTAACAATAATTACTATTGGTTGTTTTACTGAAGTGACAGGCTCACTCACTTTGTTTATTTCCAAGAAAATTTCTGTCAGATATTAGGTCTGAATAACCATAAATTATCAGGTTTCGTTTTTTCAAGTAAAAATGGTGCTCCATAAAAAAAGTGACTGGTTCAGCTGGCATCTCAAAATTCACACAAGTGTTTTTCCTTAAGGCATCCACCATATATTATTACGAGGCAGAAGTACTTGATGCATACTTCCCATTTAGTCACACAATACAAAAAAGACATGTACTCAGGATTCAAGATATAATAAAACTAACCATTTTTACTGCTTTTTCAAGGGCATTCTTTTAAAAATATATATATATATATTATTGATTTCAGAGAGGAAGGGAGAGGGAGAGAGAGGGCATTGTTAAGTGTATAACTGGCTTTAAAAAACTGCAAACATATGATGGTGAAGAATACAGTGACTATGAATGACATTTGATGCTACTGCTTTGATATAAGGCCCCCAAAGTTTTTTAAAAATACATATTTTTATTGATTTCAGAGACAGAGAAATATAAACATCAGTGGTGAGAAAGAACCACACTTTGAGAACGCCTATATTTTGTCGCAATATCTTTTAGCTTGTTTTGAAATATTAACTTACAGTTTTCATTTGTTTTGTGGGTGTTACTTTCTGGAGTGCTTTCATTCTTTAGGGATGTTATTATGTTCTTTTTTTTTCTTTTAATAACCTCATATAAAACTTGACGTCATTTTTTTCTGTGGCTCTTTGTTTAAGTGCAGTAAATTTTCCTATACATTTGGATGAGAATAGCTTTTCTAGTTTCAAGGTTTTGGAGATAACTTCTGCTGTGTTCACAAAGTACTAAAAAAAGCGCTTTATCTTCCTGAGATCTGCCATCTTTGCTTCCTTCCCACACTTGTATCTAGTCTTTCTCTTTCCTTTGAACTTGTTTCTCTGTCCCATTCAATGTGAATTCTACTCCCATTAATTTCTCCCTGGTATAGGTATTGTCTTGAAAGGGAGCTTCAGTATATTACTTTCTAGAATTTATAGGTCCCAGCCTGCTCTAGCACCTTAAGACCTTTAAAATGCAGTTACACACACACGTACACACACACACACAAGCACATTTTTCCTTCACTTAATGTCTTGGAGATATTTCCATATGAGCATCTATAAATACACCTCATTCTTTTTAACAACTGCATAACAATAATTAACACACACATGTATTCACCATGTGTCTGGTACTGTTCTAATCCTACAACACCTTATGAACAAGTACTGTTAGTATTTTATTTTACAGATGTGTAAACTAATGCACAGAGAAGTTAAATGACTTGCACAAGGTCACAGATCCAGTCCATTGTCCATTGTATCAATGTACTGTTCTTTAGGACATCCAGTTCTACTCTTCTGCTGTTAGACCCTTTGACAATTTTCATTTTCTTTTGTGTTCCAATTACCCTAATTTTTCTGCAGTTGACATCCTTGTGGTATATATTATATGCTTTGAAAAATGTTGTGAGTAGTATCTACAGGGCTGAATCCTAGCCATGGGATTTCTGAATTTCTTTTAAATTGTGTTTTCAGAACTTTTAGAAACTTTTATTATATCCTTCAGGGTAATTAGAAAAAAAAAACAAGGATTTTGTAAAAACAAGTTTTATAATGACTGTATTATACTGCATTGCTGCTTTTAAAAGAAAGATCTAATCTTCTTATGAGCCTTGGATGTAGGGCCCTTCACAGATGGGATATGGGAAGAAGGAAGTCCTATTTTCACTGACTCTTCTATTGATCCAAGCAGAGAGCATAATATATCTACTGATGATCTCTTTTCAGAATTGGTGGAGTCTCTTTCATTGCAGGGATCTTATGCTGGAAAAATCCACTCCATTGGTGATGCCTTCAGAAATTTTAAAAACCTCCGATCCTTAGATTTATCAAGAAATTTGATCACTAGCTTGAAGGTAAGTTCTGTATTCTCTGCTCAGCCAGTTCAGCCCAATATATTAATTTTTTATGGGAAGAATAGATCGATAATGTCAGCTAGAAAAATATTTGATCTTCCTTTTAAATGTTTCCAAACTAAATTTTATTATTCACTGTAACATTCTTTCAACTTTGTTCTATGTTTGAAAAATTTTTTATTATAAAATATGGGAAAATTTTCTTCTATACTCAGGGAAAACCATATTAAATTATTATATTCTAGAGCAATAGTACACATTTTAAAGTGTATACAAAATTTATGAGGAGCTCTTTTTTTAAACAGTTGCCTCCTGCACGCCCCCTACTGGGGATGTGCCCGCAGCCAAGGTACATGCCCTTGACCGGAATTGAACCTGGGACCCTTGAGTCCGCAGCTCTATCCACTGAACCAAATCGGTCAGGGCAAAATTACAGATTCTTAATCCTTCCTTCAAGAGAGATTCTGAGTTAGTAGGTCTGGCCTGGGCTCAGGACATACCCCAGGGGTTTCTGATGATGTTGTACATGGAACACACATGTGAGTTTCTCTACGGAGGAAGAGGAAATGGTGGTCTTGAAAACAAAAATTTCCAGGTCAGGGAATGGTGGAGCAGAAGGCAGTGCAGGAAAGTGCGTGTGTAGGGGAGGCTTGAACAGAGTGTGAAGGTTAGTAAACACCCAAAAAGAGTTCTACGGACATAAGCATGCACACACACAGATGGAAGTTTTGTTTCCTTTGAGGTAGACCTCCAAGTGGTGTTTCTTCCACATGTTCCCATTTTGCCCAGCTGTGTACCTGTTTTGATAAAGCCCTTCTCTGCAAGACTAAAGAAGATGAAAGGCTCTCAGATGCTAGACAGGACTAGTTCACAATCTCCTGGATTATTCTGTCAGTTTGTCACTTCGTAGGGGATATTTGTTCAATAACAGAAGCCAGACCCAATGTCAAGGTCTACAAATAAGGGCCCTAAAAAGAGAAAGTCCAAGGAAGATCAGATTTCCAGCTAGGACCGTAAAAGAAGAAACTCCAAGTTGACCTGGGGCTTTAGACTATTTGGTAGCAGCCATTTATATTTTGCCCATCAGATTCAGAAAGTATTAGTACAGAGTTACTTAGGTCTTCACTTTTCACATGTATTTTTTTTCTTTTTTAGGCTAAAAAAATGAGTGAACATTGCCGTAATTTGTTTTTATAATCCCTTTTTTCACTTCTATAAATGGACATAAAACTATTTTGAAGATTGATTAAATTAGCTTATGTAATTATATATAGCATATATAAGACTGTTGGTACAGTCTTCAAATGGAAGCACTTAGTAAATGTTAGTTTTCTATATTCTTTTGTATCTGATTTATTTTCATGTATTAATTTCTACTAACTATGAATCATTTTACTTAGTTTTCCTAGGGGAGATATGTTTTGTGATTATTTCTATCATAACTTTGGAGAATATATGAATACACGCCAACTAGTAGAAGTGAGAGGCGGTTAGAAGTAATTTCCTTGACTTTTATGCTGAGAGATATTAAAAGATTACTTGAGCCAGGGCATTAGACACACTTAAAGACAGTCCTAATGGTGTATTCCCTCAGTGTGGGGCCAAAGGCATCAGTAACTATTCTAACCACTGACCCTTTCACAGTATAAAAGTTAATGGAATTGAAAAAGCCAGAATAAATGCTTCAAAGTGTAAACAGGCTTCTGTTTGGAAATGTTTTACACATATCTTTGAGTTTTCTGTATTTCCTGCAATGAGAAAAAGGTAATTTTAAAGTAAGAGAAGAACAAAAACATTATTTTATAAATACATAATAGAAAATAATTTTACCTTTTTGAAATAACTCTCAATGACAGACTTTCTTTTATGGTAAGCATTTTTATTACTAAAAGGATGTGATTATGTATATATGCACATGTTTTGAAGTATTATGCTGAAATTTAGTGTTGGGAAAAAGCAGCTAACTAGTCAAATACCTGAACATTAAACAGATATTTTCAGTAATAGGTTTCAGCAAAGGAGGAAGATTGTGGCTTTTCCTCTAAGTTTCCCATCCGGATTCTGTTGTTGCCAGATAAAAATGGAAAGGTGGGGTTGCTAATTCCATGGGAAGAGAACGGAAGGAAGAAGAATTTGCTTGTGTGGGCAGTAATTCTAAAAGGGGAAACAAGGACAAGAGGGGTTCCAGACTAGTCTAGAGCTGTAGATAGCATTGTTTTCTTTTCCAACTGACCTTCTCTTCTAGAACCATCTCTTTTGCCTACTTCCCTTCCTCTTGTAAATTGAGGTGTTTCTGGGGTCAGGAGTGTGGTTGTGGCAAGGGTGAGAGAAGTACAAAGGTCACTTGGCCTGTCTGCCACTGGGAAGGATTGGATTGGGAGAGTGATCAGGGAGCAACAGGAGTAGAGAATTGATTGCAACTATTTAAATGTCAGATCTTGTAAAGGAGATGTATGAGATCTGTGAATTACTTAATGTATAGAACATCCATTGCCCATGGGCTGCAGTAGTCTTTTGTAAAAAAATATGTCTTTATTGATTTTAGTGAGAGCAAGGGAGAGGGGTAGAGAGATAGAAACATCTATGAGAGAGAAACATTGATCAGCTGCCTCCTACCGGGGATCGAGCCCACAACCTGGGCATGTGCCCTGACTGGGAATCAAACCGGTGACCTCTTGGTACATGGGTGGACGCTCACCACTGAACTACATCAGCCGGGTACAGTATTCTTATCCTCAGGCTACTAAATGGGAGTTTTTCTCATTGGTGATTCAGGTTACATGTTTAAGGATGGAAAGTAATAGATATATTTCCACCTTTATTTGTGAGATTCCTAGTCCTTACCAATGTGCAGTTTCATAATGTGACCTTTTCCTTGCAGGGCATCCAGTATTTATGTTCACTCCAAGACCTGAATTTATATTATAACAACATTCCTTCATTAGTGGAGGTGTCCCGCCTACAGCCTTTACCCTTCCTCAAAGAACTAGATTTGAGACTCAATCCTGTTGTCAGGAAAGATACAGATTATAGGCTCTTTGCTGTGTATACGCTACAAACTCTGGAGAAATTGGGTGAGACCCTCCTCCCCTGTTCTTTGCCCCAGAATCTTATTTAAACCAGCTGCCTCTTAACTTTCTGGATGTTAGCCCAGAGTGTGCACTGGAAGGATATATTTGTTTATTAGTCAATATTTATGCAACTCTTTTGTTGGCAGGATGTATAACAAGTCCTTTTATTGTTTATTGAATGACAATCTATGATTTTATCAGTTACTTCCAGCTTTAGTTTTCTTCAGTTGATGGTTTCACCACTACTTCCTCCCCAACAAAAAGTTTCCAGATTGAGATTTATTTTTCGAGGTGCTCCAAGTTTACAACTGTATTAGCAATAGAAAATGAATATAACTCTTTGGGGCTTAGATGGCAAGGAACAATAAATATTCCTTTCAAATGAGCTAGTCTGTATTTCTTTATAATGTTACTGCTGAGTATATGTTTATTGATATAAAATTTGATTTCACATGTTCCTGGGAAAGTTATTACAGGGAAACTAAGTGAAGTCTTTCATAAATGGTGTAACTTTCAGCTTCAAGATTGGGCCATTTGGGCTGTTTGCTTCCCAAGCTCTACTTTCCTGCAGGGCTAGTTACACCTATGTGGCAGTTGTTGCTATGGTATCCATGCAGTCTCCCTGAGTTACTACTTGCCCCAGTGACAACATAATACCATTATTTTGTGACCTGTCTCTAACAAAAGATAAGACTGGTCTTTAGTTTTTACTTTTTGAATAGGATTTTCTGACTCATTACTATATATTACAAACAAAGAAACATGCTTAGATCACGGTTTTTGCCTCTAGATGACCGAGTCGTACGAGAAAGTGAGAGAAAAGCTGCTAAGCTACATTTTAGTCAGCTGGGCAACAGTGAAAATTTTCTTTTAGAGGTGGAAAAAAGGTAAGAAGAATCTTTAAAAAAATTTTTTTTAGTTTAGTTCTGGACATAGGGAATAGTGAATTCCTGTTTAACTTTCATTTTCTAGCAGAAATCTTAAGTTGTAAGAACCCTCAGATCAAGAATAAAAGTATCTATTAACATAATGAGATTTATCTGAAATGAGAATCTGACCCTCAGTGGGAACATTTCTGCTTTCTTAAACTATTGGGTCTGCTTTGAATATAATTGTTGTAAATTCTCTGAAGTTGTTTTCAAAGCTTATAGATAGAGATACTATGAGATAGCTTACCATCTCCACAAATGCTTGCAAACCCTTTCTTGGTAGAGTTATGATCATTACATGGTATTTTTCTATTGAATTAGGAGCATTACATTACCATGGGCAGGGTTGTTAGAGATAAATTTGTTAAAGGATAATAAGGGAAGCATTTCTCATCAAAACCAAAAGTAAAAGAGACTTTGAAGCTCTAAAGTAGCTGAATGGTTGAATTTCTACTCTTTGTTACTAAAAGCCTATCAAAATAAAGTACCATACCTTCTGCCCCAAAGCCCATGCTTTTTTATAAAGTGGCTTGTCAATTATTTTTATTTTTTTGTAAGTATTCATCTGAGGATATTCCTCCCCCACCCCCACATTGAATTTTAGGGAGAGACAGAGAGAAAAAAATATTGATGTGAGAGAGACAAATCAATTGGTTGCCTCCTACACGTGCCCTGGCCGGGGCTGGGAATTGAGCCTGCAACCAAGGTATGAGGTACTTGCCGTTGACTGGAATCGAACCCTCGACCCCTCAGTCCATGGGCCAACGCTGTAACCTCTGAGCCAAACAGGGTAGGGCAGGCTTTACAATTTTTGAGAAATAGAAGTTAATTACAAACAATTTAAATAATACAGAAAAGTACAATAAGAAAGGTCAAAATCACCCCATGTTCTGCTACCAAGAGTTAACTACTAGCATTGTTTGATATATATCCTTTTAGACATCTGTGTGTCTATAAATAACATGTAGAACATGTAGATGTATCTATTAGTATTTTTTTGAAGATAAAAGTAATGCATGCATATTATTGAAAATTTGGAAAGTACACAAAAAACACAAAGAATAAAATGGTAATTCATAATCCCACTACTCAGAAATAAACACTAATTATATTATGATAAATATCCTTTTAGTTTTAGGTATATGTATGTGTGTGTGTTTTATAAAATAATAATATATAATAGTATATGTTACATAATAATAAAATTAATAAGATATATATAATTTATAGTATTTCCCTTTTAAAAAAAATTCCTATTTTTATTTTAATCCTCACTGAGGATATGTTCTTATTGATTTTGAGAGAGAGAGAAACCAATTGGTTGCCTCCCATACATGCCCCAACCCAGAACTGAACCTGCCACCAAGGTATGTGTCCTGACCAGAAATAAAACCTGTGACTCTTTTGTGTATAGGATGACCCTCCAACCAACTGAGCCACACTGGCCAGGGCTAGTTCCTTATTTTTAAAATCAGGTTTATTGAGGTTAATTTATATCAAGTACAATTTACCCTGTAGTAGAAAGCAATGGAATGTTTCTTTTAAAATTATTTGTACACTAGAGGCCCGGTGCACAAAATTCATGCACAGTTAGGGTCCCTAGGTCTGGCTGGCGATCAAGGCCAATTGGGGCCTTCTGGCTGCTTGCTGGGGCCTCCCTTCCCCAGCTGCCGGCCTTCCTTAATTCCATGCTGCCCCCTGGTGGTCATAACACATCATAACAAGCGATTAGTCTCCTAGTTGAACTCCCAAGCGAACACTTTGCATATTAGCCTTTTATATATATACTAGAGGCCCAGTGCACAAAAATTTGTGCACTCTGGGTGGGGGGTCCCTCAGCCCGGCCTGTGCCCTCTCACAGTCTGGGACCCCTCAGGGGATGACCATCTGCTGGCTGAGGCCTGCTCCCCAGGGGATTGGGCCTAAGCTGGTAATCAGACATCCCTCTGGCAGCCCGGCAGCCCTCAGGGGATGTCCACTTGCCAGTGGGGAGCAGACCTAAGCTGCAGTCGGCCATCCTTAGCGCTGCTGAGGAGGCAGGAGAGGCTCCCACCACCACTGCTGTACTGGCAGCCATCAGCCTGGCTTGTGGCTGAGCAGAGCTCCCCCCATGTGGG
>NW_006295183.1:1153451-1161675 GCF_000327345.1 Myotis davidii | reverse complement strand
CCTTTTTTTTTTTTTTTTTTTTTATTCTGGGATTTATTTACCTTCTGTAATTGAAACTTTGTTGCGGCTCCAGCTCCGAGGCTGGCTGGCTGAAAGCAGATTTCTGGGGTTTGTCTAGCTTCTATAATTGAAACATTGTTGCATTTCGGAGCTGTTGCTTTCAGGCTCAGAGCTGGGCTGCGGCAGGGGGGGAACCTAGGCTTCCTCCATCGCCGGGGCAACCAAGCCTCATGTTTGCTTCAGCTGCGTGGCTGCTGGCCGCCATCTTGGTTGGCAGTTAATTTGCATATCACCCTGATTAGCCAATGGGAAGCGTAGCGGAGATATGGTTAATTACCATGTTTGTCTGTTATTAGATAGGATAGACTAGAGGCCCAGTGCATGAATTCTGCACCAGTGGGGCCTGGCCTCCAGGATTGGGCCGAAATTCGCTCTCTGACATCCCCTGAGGGGTCCCAGATTGCGAGAGGGTGCAGGCCAGGCCGAGGGACCCCACTGGTGCACGATCGGGGCTGGAGAAGGACGCAGGGGTTGGCCAGCTGGGGAGGGACTGTGGGAGGGCTCCAGGGCATATCCAGCCTGTCTCACTCAGTCCTGATTGGCCAGACCCCAGCATCAAGCTAACCTACCAGTTGGAGCTCTGCCCCCTGGTGGTCAGTGCACATCATAGAGAGCGGAGCGGTTAAGCAGCCTTAGCATATCATTAGCATATTATGCTTTGATTGGTTGAACGGATGACCAGACAACTGGTCACTTAGTATATTAGGCTTTTATTATAAAGGATATGTATTTTATAAAGTAATTCCTGTTTTAAAAGCCTTGGGGTACCCTGCTTCCTATAGAAATACAGAGATGAATTAATGTATAACTGAATAAACTTTCTACTAAGGCAAATAATTAGTGCCATCATATTTCTGTTTAGTTACCATATAATGATTGCAAAACCAGTGGTAAAATATTACTAAGTATTATCTTACAAGCTTTCCAACCTTGGGTGAAAAAAATTTTTTTTTAAGCCTTTCTTAGTCCCAGTTCCCTGAACCCATAAAATGGGGATAACATATCATAGGAGAGCTTTTATGATTAAATGAAATGTTGGGTATAAAGTGCCTGGCTCGCCCTGACTGGTTTGGCTTAGTGGATAGAGCATCGGCCTGCGGACTGAAGGGTCCCAGGTTCGATTCTAGTCAAGGGCATGTACCTTGGTTGTGGGCACATCCCCAGAAGAAGGTGTGCAGGAGGCAGCTGATCAATGTTTCTGTCTCATCAATCTTTCTAACTCTCTATCCCTCTCCCTTCCTTTCTGTAAAAAATCAATAAAATATATATTTTAAAGTGCCTGGCTCATAGTCTAGGTCAGTGGTTGGCAAACTGCGGCTCGGCAAACTGCGGCTCCCGAGCCAGATGCGGCTCTTTGGCCCCTTGAGTGTGGCTCTTCCTCAAAATACCGGCTCTTCCACAAAATACCGACTTCTGCGCATGGGCCACGAAGTTTCAATCACACTACATGCACACCTGCACATGGTATTTTGTGGGAGAGCCACACTCAAGGGGCCAAAGAGCCGCATGTGGCTCGCGAGCCACGGTTTGCCGACCACGGGCTCTAGGTTGTTTGCTTACTGTACTTCACAATTTAATTTAGTACATCTGTAAAGTGCTAATACTTACTTGCCTTTCATGTCTGTTTTTCTAATTAATGGCTGTTTGTCTCCATTATAATTCTTGGCAGCAAAACCTTCCTTTCTGTGTTTTGAGTTTTTAATTCCAAAGAAAATATCTTATTTCCTCAAAATCATTCAGACCTAAGTCTGTATCAAGAAGACAGAATGCCTCAGTTCTGAATTTTCTGGCTTTAATACTTTAAAGGCTCAGCTATAAGTGCCCTTCTCTATCATGTTCCCAGTAAAAATATGACTTTTAAAAAATGGCTTTAACTGAAATTTTATGAAATTAATATGTTCTACAGCATTTAAAAATGAGATCACATCGCTTCTCGGCCTTTGGGCTAAGATCAAGTGTAGTATCTGTTCTTATCAGTTTAAAAATGAGATCGCTAGCTCAGTGGATAGTGTGTTGGCCCACAGACTGAAGGGTCCCGGGTTCAATTCTGGTCAAGGGCACATGCCTGGGTTGCAGGCTCAATCCCTCGCCCTGGTCAGGGCGCATATGGATGGTGGCCAATTGATGTTTCTCTCTGTCTCTCCCCCGCCCTTCCACTCTCTCTAAAAATCAATAGAAAAACATCCTCGGGTGAGGATTAACAACAACAAAAATTTTTTTAAAATGAGATCACCATGAATTAGTATTTTCTAAGTAGCATTTATTGATGATCTCAGAAACCTTTTGAGTTTTAAATAAATTATTCTACACAGCAGCTCTAGGGAGAAGACCATGAAAAACTGTGTGACAGATGAGAGCTCTGCATCAAAAGTCAGTGCTGATGTTGATAACAGGATTGAAACTGGTAAGCTTTCTCTCTCTCTCATCACAAATGATTAGAACATTAATTGTTTCGGCGTTTGTGGCCAATCTTGGGTAGAATGAAGACAAAACAGTTGAGAAATAACATAGATTTGAAGCAAACACAAGATTTACTGGCTGTTTTTCCTCCTTCCTCTCCCTGCCAGAAGGACCCTATTTATTGAGCAGGCCTAAGCTAGAAGCCATCAAAGCACAAGCTGCACTCAGAGTTCAGTTTCATTTATATCACTTTACATCATTAGTACATCCTAAAAATTGCATTGCCAGTCCCCATGGGCCCTTGGCATTGCCAAGGTGATTGATTCATTAGCCAGAGACTTGTGACTCATCTGCATCAATGCAGCTCACACTCTAGGCCTTCTGGGCTTTTCCACCTTGAACCTTTTAGTTGCAGAATCTCCTGTGTTTTGTGCTGGGAGCGTTTCCTGTAAGCACTGTTGGTAATCTAATATGACTGAAGTGGTTTTGCCACATTAATGATAGTGCCACAGGATAGGAGAAAGCTTTCCACTGGAGAAATTGCATGCAATGGATCCTTGTGGATTAACCTGGCACTCATCAGATGACCTTTTACTTGAGAAAGCTTTCTTCTGTGTTGAGGCCTCTCTCCCTCTGAAGGATCTATTGAATTATATACAAACTCTAAAAATCAATCCTAAAGTTCTAGCAATAACTTTAGTAGATTGACTGTGTAGTTTTAGTATTAAGGGTTTATAACATATAGTCTTTTGTTTTCCTGACTTATCTATTCATGTGGACATTTATTGATGAGTCATTTTTATAGTATTTAATGGTAAAATAAGTCATAGGTATGATTTTTATTTTCCTTTCTTGGAAGTCTCAATGCATGTGGCTCATGGACCATGATTTCTTTATTTCATTTTAAATAGCATTTTAAATATTTCAGAATTGATTATATTGTAATAATTTTGAAAAATATTGAAAAGCATGAAGAATAATATTTTAATCACTTATAAACCTTTTCCCTAAAGAGAATCCTAGTTAATTTGGTATACTACCTTCCTGTCATTGTTTTAGGTAAAAGTGTTTATATATCCATTTCCAGAAAGACAAAGATACATTGAAGCATAATTGGTCTTTTCATATGAGCTGAATTAAATTTCACCTATGTCATATTACATCATTAGCACACACAAAGATTCACTCCATGAATTAAAATGTTTTATAGTGTACAATCTCTGCTGAGAACAAACTGCTTTACTAGATACAGGGCCCATTTCTAAAGGTTCTTAGAAACTCCAGCTGTTGCCTGGATTTTTAAAAAAATAAAATTTATTTTGTTATTTTGAAGCATTAGGAGCTTTGCTTCCACTGAAAATTATGTTTGTACTAGATCCCTGGAGAATTTTGCCTGTAAGCACTGTTGGTAATTCAATATGACTAATGTGGTTATGCCATGTTAATGGTCCTGCCACAGGCGAAAACTTTTTGAAGAATAGCTCTCACTAGCTCAGTTGTTCAAAACAGTGCTTTCCCATCAACCATTTAGACAAGGGAGGGAAACTCCACTATCTTGGATCCTCATCTGACTCTTCTAACCCCCTAACCTTTGTCTCTTTCGAAGGTTCCTCTCCCTTTCCCCATACTTCTAAAATAAGCATAGCTGGACTGCCTTTAAACTCTCTTCTTTCTCTATTTTTTGCCCTTATAGATCTGATCTATTCCCACAGTTTGCTTTATTTCCTCCCTGTAGATGACTCTTAAATATATTGGTCTAATTTTGACAAACTGTATCAGTCTCTCTCTGCACCAGTCCCCCATTTTAGCTGACCAAATAGTAATATATACTTAGAATCACCATTGGATAACTTTCCAGTCCCTCAATTTAAACACGTTAAAAAACACACACACAAATGAACCCCTTTCCTCCAACTGTTACCACCACTTTCCCATCACTCAGGCTCAGCACCTTAGCAGTTGATGTTGCTTTCTTCTCTAAAGCCCAGCTGAATGTCCATACGCATGATCCACAATTGACAATCCTTCCTTTCCTTTTTTTAATAGTTTCTTAGCAGGTAAGCTTAGTAGCTATCATTTACTGAGTGCAAATGCTGGGCCAGGCCCTGTGCATTATCTCATGTAATCCTCACAATAACCTTGAAGATGGTTATAGTTATCCTTGTTTTACAGATGAGGAAACTGAGAACCAAAGAGGTGCAATAACTTGCTCTAGTTTTACAGTAAGTAGCAGAGCTGAGATGCAAACTCTGGTTGATCTGTCATCAAAGTCCTCTTAACCATTACATCATGCTGCCTCCCAGTCTCTTCTTCCTTCAGTGTATTTTGTACATTCCTGTCAGATTAATTCTCTTAAAACTCCAGCTGTGATACTCATACTTCCTGCTCAAAAACTTCCATGGCTCCCACTCACCTACTAAATTAAGACTCATTAGTCTGGCATACAAGCCTTCTCCTAAACTCTGGCTGCAGTTTGTCTCTTCGGCCTAACCTGTAAACTTATCTATTTCTCAATTGCAATGTCCAATTCTTCAATCAAACCAAAACACTCCCTCTTCCTCAAATAGTTCTTCCTTTCTCCCTCCTCTGTCCCTGAACTAATGCTGTCCCTTCTGCTTGGAATGTTTTAATCAAAATCCTACCCTTTCACCCAGCTGGCGTGGCTTGGTGGTTGAGCGTCACAGTTTGATTCCTGGTCAGGGCACATGCCCCGGTTGCAGGCTCTGTCCCCAGTGTGGGGCGTGCAGGAGGCAGCCAATCAATGGTCTCCCTCATCGTTGATGTTTTTATCTCTTTCTCCCTTTCCCTTCCTCTCTGAAATCAATAAAAAATATTTTTAAAAAAATCCTACTCTTTATAACCCAACTCAAAGTCCATCCCTTGAGTGAAACTTTTAAAATTGCTCAACCAAAAAAAAAATTTTTTTTCCTTTTTTCATAAATCCACATAACTTATCTTCTGGAAATAGAAAATACCTTTTTACTCTGTGGATATTGTTTTTAGATGTATAACATTTTTAATGAAGTCCAATTTGTTTATTTATTCACTAGGAAATGTGTATAACATTTGCCTTCTTCTTAATTTCTATTGAGCCTTTCATAATTTATGAAGCTATTTCATACCCATTATCTTGTTTTAGCTTTACCTCACCCTAAGACAGTGGTTCTCACCTTCTGACCCTTTAAATACAGTTCCTCATGTTATGACCCAACCATAAAATTATTTTCGTTGCTACTTCATAACTGTAATGTTGCTACTGTTATGAATCGTAATGTAAATATCTGATATGCAAGATGGTCTTAGGCAACCCCTGTGAAAGGGTTGTTCGACCGCCAAAGGGGTCAAGACCCACAGGTTGAGAACTGCTGCTCTAAGAGATAGGCAGGTTAGGTTTTTATCATAATGTTTTACAAGTGAGGTAACAGATTCAAAGAGGTTAAGCAAGTTGCCCATTTACACGTGGTTTCCAAGTAGTGTCACCAGAACTAGCTCTCAATCTTGTGACTTCCCTCCTAGTATCTTTCCACAGATATGTTGCCTTTGACATCTGGTCAGTGCTCCATTGTATGCCTTTTCTTTTAACACAGACTCAAACAAAGGACTGTTTATTCCCTTCCCCAACCGGGAAATAAAGGATTCCCTCACAAGCACTTCTGCAACCCAAAGCAACAGTATCCCAGATCAGAAATCAGATACTTTCCCACTGGGGACACAGGTAACGTATTCACTTTCTTGCTGATGCATTGACTAGTCAGTGATAAGTACTAGTAATTCAGTGGACTCTCAATTATTTCTGAAGATCTAATAAGACTTGTTTGATCAGGGCATTTTAGACCCTGAAATAGGAAAAGCCAGGACAGGATACAGAGGACCTTCTGCATTAATTTTAATTTTCCCTTTCCCACTCCCCACTAACCTGTTATCAAATGTGGTATATTTATGCATATAACTTTAGCACATTTCATGCCATGTATTTTGGTCCTCACACAGGGATGCAGCTGTTATAATTTTTGGCTGGTTTTTCAATGTCTTCTCTTTACCCAGTGTCTCTATTTCCTATTACCTTGTTCTTAAATTTTCTACCTCTGCCTCGAATCTTACATCTCAAAGCTGGCTTTCCCAACACTGCTTCTTCATTGGAACAAACCAAACCAAACCAAAACAAAACAAAGCAAAACAGAAAACAGGTAAAGATGGCATAGAAGTCCTAGCCGGTTTGGCTCAGTGGATAGAGCGTCAGCCTGCAGACTGAAGGGTCCCAGGTTCGATTCTGGTCAAGGGCATATGCCCGGGTTGTGGGCTCAGCCCCCAGTGGGGGGCATGCAGGCCAATCAGCGATTCTCTCTCATCATCGATGTTTCTATCTCTCTCTCCCTCTCCCTTCCTTTCTGAAATCAATAAAAAAATATATTAAAAAAATATGGCATAGAAGTTGTGGGCAATGGAAAGGTAGAGATCATACAAGATGGGGGAGATTTTTAAAATAAGTTTTTAGTGAAAAACATTGGTGGGAGAGAGAATACAACCATTATGTAAGACTTATTTATAAGAGTGAATATAATGCAGAATTTACTTCCTTACATTCAACTTCTCTTTTTGTCTATATTTTTAAATATATTATGAGCCATGAAGTGCTGAAAGTAGCCAGAAGGAGGGGGAAAAAGAAGCAAAGGCTCTGATTAATCCACAATTTGGGTAATCATTACTGAACTAGTAAAAAGTTAGTAATATTTTTTTAGTTTGAGTATATAACTTCATCTTATAAAAAGACAGATTAGCATTTAGTTGGTTTCTTTGTTTTGGGGAATTCTACTTGGGTGACTTAGGAACTATCTCAGTTACCATTTTTAGTATCTTAGTATTGATTTAAAGGGAATGGAAACAATGGATACTCCAATCTACAGTTGAAGTTAAATAGCTCTTTTTAGGTTAACATACCCAATTTTTAAAAAATTACTTCTTGAAGTGAAAGAAAAAAAGGAAATTGAATAGCTTGCTGTGTATCCTTTTTCATTTAAGAAATAGGAAGTGGGATTTCTTTCTTTGCATAACTACCAAATATATACTAAATACTTTAAGATGAGTTTTGAAAAAGCAAACCCCAGATGGCTTCCTATTTTGTATCATCCTTGCTTAATTATGCTTCAGATTAATGTTCAGCCTATTAAAACTCCCAGTAGCTCCTGTGGTCAATACTCAGCTTTACCAGAAGGTAAAAATAAGTGTGGGAGTTCCTCAAAAAGAAAAAAATAAAGGTGGAAAGGGTGGCACCATCTAATTTCTACGCTGTGTTATCTAAGAAGGAAAATAAATAGTATTTCACGGGTATGGCTTTTACTATATAAAGATATTTTGTATTTTTAAGGAGTCTCCTTACCTACTCCAAAGCAACTCTGGAACATCTTTGTATTGTGGCATTTTTATTTATTTTTTTAAATGTATATTTGTATTGATTTCAGGGAGGAAGGGAGAGGGAGAGAGAGGTAGAAACATCAATGATGAGAGAGAATCATGGACTGGCTGCCTCCTGCATGCCCCCCACTGGGGATCCAGCCCACAACCTGGGCCTGCGCCCTGACCAGGAATCGAACTGTGATCTCCTGGTTCATAGGTCAACACTCAACCCCTGAGCTATGTCGGCTGGGCATAATCAAGTCTATTGCTAAAACAGGAAACTAACCTATTATGCTTGATGTAGTGCCACTTGGACAACCAACTGTAGAAAGGCATGGGCCATTGTTTCCAACACTTGAAACATAAGATA
>NW_006295183.1:1132783-1153438 GCF_000327345.1 Myotis davidii | reverse complement strand
TTGATCACTAATAGAAAAATATTCTGAATGCCTGGTGTAGTAAACTTACCTTCTCTTAAACTTTCAAACTTCTTTTTAGATGCAAGAAGTGGGAAGAAGGGAGATGCCAACTGATAATCATCAGGAAGATGGTAAATATTTTGCTCACTGAGTATTTTTCGACATACTAATCAGAGAGATCTAGATGTGATGGGATTTGGGAGGAGATGTCTCAGCCCTGGGGCCCTTTGTGGTCAACAGACTGTTTTCTGCTTTTGTGAGGGGCTTCCCTGTAAAGCATTTCTGGTTGAAAAATGGATATTTTGACTTCCTTTGTTCTTGACTTTTTGTATTAGTTGACTATTTCTTGTTTCTTTTTCTTACCTTTCTTGCCATCTTTTGGATTTATTATGTTTTTATTCGTCTATTTTACCCCTCTACTAGTTTGTAAGTTATACACTGTTTCTATACTTATAGTATTATTTCCAAAACTACAATATGTGTTCTTAACTTACACAATTTTAAAATGAATCAATACTTAATTTTTCTCTCGGATAATTTGAATACCTTAAAGTACTTTACTCCTTTTAATCCCTCCTGATATATATATACTATTATAGATTTTAATTCTATTTTTTAAAACCCACAAGATATTTTTAATACGTTCATTTAAATTTACCCACTTTATTTGCCATTCATTTCTTTTTTTATCTCAGATTTCTCTTCCCCAAGACCATTTTCTTCTAGCTTATAGTACATCTTTTAGAATTTCCTTTGAGTCTACTAATGATGAACTCTTTCAGTTTTTGTCTGAAATTGCCTCTATTTCATCATCATTATTTTTAAAAATAAGTTTTTATTTATTTTTTTAGAGAGAGAAGAAGGGAGAGAGAGAAACATTGATATGATAAACATTAATTGACCTCCTCCTGCACGCACCCCAACTGAGGATCAAACCCACAACTTGGAATCAAACCAGTGCATGGGATGATGCTCAACCAACTGAGCCACACTGGTCAGGGCTTCATCATCAGTATTATGTTTTAAATATATTTTTTTTTATTTCAGAGAGAGGAAGGGAGAAGAGAAAGGGAGAAAAACATTAATGATGAGAAAGAATCATTGATCAGCTGCCTTCTGCATGCCCCATACTAGAGCTCAAGCCTGCACCCCAGGCATGTGCCCTGACCAGGAATCAAATCGTGACCTCCTGGTTCATAGGATTTCTCTTAACCACTGAGCCACGTAAGCCAGGCTCATCATCATCATCATTATTAAAGAGTATTTTTGCGGGGTATAAATTTCTAGGTTGGCAGAATATGGATGGTTCAACTATATTCCATCTTTTGTGGTTGCTTTTGAGGAGTCAGCTGGAAGTCTGTGACTCCTGCAAAGATAATCTCTTTTTTTTCTTTGGCTGCTTTTAAGATTTTCTGTTTGTCTTTGGTTTTCTGTAGTTTTACTATGTCATGTGGATTTCTTATTATCCTGTTCTATATTTATTACACTTGAATCAGTGAATTGTGTCTTATTAGTTCTGGAAAATGTTTCAAATATTCTGTGTCCAATATTTTCTAATCTTTCTGGGACTCTTGATTAAATAAATATATGTCAGAAATTATTGACTTTGTCTTCTTTGTTTCTCACTCTTTTATCATTTTTTGTCTGGTTTCTTAATTCTGGATAACTCCTTCTGATCTATCTTTAAGTTCACTAACATTCTCTTCATCTATGTCTAATCTGCTGTTAGATACATTCTTAATTTCAGTTGCTTTAGTTTTCAGTTATATAAATTTGATTTGGTTCTTTTTCAAATCTGCTGGGTCACAGATTGCGAGAGGGTGCAGGCCAGGCCAAGGGACCCCACTGGTGCATGATCGGGGCAGGGGAAGAATGCGGGAGGTTGGCCAGCTGGGGAGAGACCGCAGGGGAGGGACTGCGGGAGGGCCCCAAGGCATGTCCAGCCTGTCTTGCTCAGTCCCCATCAGCCAGACCCCAGGAGTAAACAACCTACCAGTCGGAGCATCTGCCCCCTGGTGATCAGTGCATGTCATAGCGAGTGGTTGAGTGGCCTTAGCATATCATTAGCATATTACGCTTTGATTGGTTGAATGGCCTACCAGTTGACTGGACACTTAGCATATTAGGCTTTTATAGGATAGTGTCTAGAAAACTGACACTACAGTTTCAGGAGGAAATTCTTAGGGAATTAAGTTGACATGAAATTTCTCTTCCTGAGAAATTTTTCTGGTAGAGAGAGATATGTCCAGTGTAGTGAGGTATCCTAACTGGGCCAAGAAGAGTTCTCATTGTATTTTGTTCCTTTTTTTTTTCCTTGGTGGTGGTTAGAATTCAGACACTACTCACCTCACCAGTCCACAGTCCGATCCCCAGAGAAGATGGCTAAAGAAGGGTACCGAATATCTCTTGTGGACAATAAGTCTTCAGGTTCTTCTCCAGAAAAGGACATGCTACCAAAACCTGATGCTTATCAGCTTACCCATGATGCCTTATTGGGTAAACGCTTGGATGTCGGTGATTCTAGCCAGATCCATCCCTATCAGTTACCTTCAGATATTGGTCTAGACAATTATGATAGTCATTATTCTCACACTCTATCCCTGCATGGAAGTCTTGGTAAAAGGCCTCAGAGAAGCAAGAACTACCGTGAATATAACATAAAGCCTTCAAATGACAGGAAGGCTACCACATCCCATTCCTGTGGAGACTTACTGGCTCCTCTGTCAGACCCTGACTCCAGCACCGGAAGGCTTCTGAAGCTTAGTTCAGGTAATAGCTTCCTGTCAGTTTATAGGCCTTTTCATGGACATGAAAGTGAAGGGTATAACTGGAAATTTTGGAATTCACATTTCTTAAATTGCATTAGCATTACTTAAATTGTGTTCAGAATTGCCAGTGGCCCATGGAACCTCCAGAAATCTGCAGAGTATGAGTTTAATGTGATAGATAAATTAGAGAAATGTGAGATATATTATAGAAATATATGTAGACATGTGAGCTTCATATATGTTATTTTAGTTAAATAGCAACCCAAGACATATTTCTAGTAGCATCTAGTCTTCTCTGGCCACAAATCGCTTCTATTCTGGTAACTTTTTCAGAAAAATCTAGTTTCTGGTAAGTGACAGAGGTACCCTCTTTAGTTATTTATTAAGTATACAAAAATTATTAAATACCTACTATATGCCAGATAATGTTATAGCTCTGCAGATAAAGTAGCAAATAAAAATAAAGTTCCATGTATATTTTACCATAATAATAGAAAAGTCTCTACTTTCATGGACCTTCTATTCTAAAGAGGGTAAGACAGATGATAAACAAGTTAGCATATAAATGTATGTTAGGTTATGATAAGTGCTATGAAGAAAAATAAGATAAGGGTATAGAGCAGGGGTCCTCAAACTTTTTAAACAGGGGGCCAGTTCACTGTCCCTCAGACCGTTGGAGGGCCGGACTATAGTTTTAAAAAAAACTATGAACAAATTCCTACGTACACTGCACATATTTTATTTTGAAGTAAAAAAACAAAACGGGAACAAATACAATATTTGTATTTGCATGTGGCCCGCGAGCCGTAGTTTGAGGACCCCTGGTATAGAGTGTAATAAGGGGGAGATGATGTTTTAGAATGATCAGGGGAACTTTCTCCGATGAAATATAATAAAAGCAGAGACTTGAGTGAAATGAGAGTATAAGCCATGAGGATAATTGGGGAAGAACTTTCTTGACAGTGGAAATAGTAAGTGCAAAGTCTCTGAGGATGGAACATGCTTAGTATGTTGAAGGAACCACAAGGAGGCCAGGATGGCTGCAGCAAGGTGAGCGAGGTGAAGTGTAAAGAGGAAACAAGCAGTCCGACTGTTATTCTGGGTGAGATGAGAAGACATTGGAGAGTTTGTAGTAGAGGAGTGACATGATCTAACTTAACAATTACTGTGGCTTCTGGGTTAAGAATAGAAAATAGGAGCAATGGTAGAAACTTAGAAAAACATTTAAGAGGTTATCTAGTGGTAGGGGTAGTATTGATTCTGAATATATTTTGAAGACAACATCCCATTATTTGTTGATGGATTGAGAGAAATGAGGTCAAGGATGACTCCCTCTTTTGAGTCTGAATAACTCGAAGAATGAAGTTATCATTTGCTAAGATGGAAAAAAGTGGGACAAATAGGTTTTAGGGTAGATATCAAGAATGCTATCTTAGACATCTTAAATCTGAGGTGCCTGTTAAAACTTTTCAGAGATGCCAGTTAGATAATTAGACATATTAGTTTTGTGTTCAGGGAACCAAAAGTGTATGGATGGCATTAAAACTGAGACTGGATAGGATCTCACCTAAGGAGTGAATGTAGACAAGAGATCTGAGGACAAACCCTGAGCCCTCTAACAATTAGAAATCCAAGTAGATGGAGAGAAACCAGCACAGAGAGCAAGAAAGAAGCAGCCAATGAGGTAGGAAAAAAAAGCTGAGAGGGAGTGGTCCCCGGGAAGCCAAGTGAAGAATATATTACAAGGAGGAGGGAGGGAGTGATCAACATATTGTGTCAGATGTTTTTAATAGGGAGTGAGCCTGGGAGTGAGAAGTGATTATAGCATTTGGCAATGCATTAGTGAGCAGCTTCAGGAAACTCGTGGTTAATAAAAGCCTCACTAACATGAATTCAAGAAAGAATTCGAAGAGAGGAAATAGAGTTACCTAATATATACAACTCTTTCAAGGAGTTTTTCAGTGAAGGGAAGCAGAGAAATGGAACTATAGCTGGAGGGGGGATGGGATTAAGGAAATCGTGATGGAGATGATCCAGTAGAGGGAAAATTGATGATGCAGGAGTAAAAAGGGAAAAGTATAAGAAAAATCCTTAGGTAGTCAAGGGGAGATGGGATCCTGTCCACCAGTGGAGAAGTTGGCCTTAGGTGAAACACAGACAGTACACCAATTATAACAAGAAGGAATTCAGAGAACTTATACAAAAAATACATAAATACATAGATTTGGTGGTGGAATCACATAGATGTTTCCTTTGATTGCCTCTGTTTCTCTCAGGGAAATAAAGAGATTAGTACCTGAGAGTGAGGAGGGAAGATAAGTTGTTCAAAGTTTCAGGAAAAGAGAGATGTGAAACGGTCATCTCAGAGAAGAGAAGAGAAAAGTAAATTGACTAAAGTAATGTATTAGGACAGCCGGGCAATACAAGAGCCCAGTTACAATAGCGGTCATGTATGTAAAGTGAAGACGGTGAGAAGAAATGCATGTTCTCCAGCTGCTTCTCACTGCTCTGGTGTAGGCCTGGAGTGTGTGGGCAGTTGGATTTAACCTGAGTTGGGGTTTTGTCGGGTGGAAGACAAAAGAGTCCAGAGAGTTGAGGATATATGCTAGGGAGAATATGACTTTTGGACTCTGGGTGGGGTAAGGATGGAAGTGAAACAAGGGAGAGTTGAAGAGCAGATTCATCTCCCAGCCTGTTCCTTTCACAGATCTGTATGCCACAACCCATTTCAACAGTGACCCTGCTCTGCTGGTCAATGTAGAGCAACAATTATCCACCGGCCTTGGGGATTTGACCCCAGCACATGGTCATTTCCCAAACAACTCCATCCTGGGAGACTCTCTACGCACACTGCTGTTGCCTACTGGGACTTCAGAAAACAGAGAGAGTTTGACCAAGAGGTCACTGAGCCCATCGAAGAGAGGATTCAAACGGAAGGACAATATCTTTGCCACACTGAATCCAAAGCATGGTTTCAGAGATGCTACAGGCAGCGAGGCAAGTGTTGGCTTGTTTGTGCTTATGAATGAAACACCTCGGATGTAAGACCAGAATAGGGTTCTTTTGGGGGGTGAGGGTGGTTCTGACCAAGAATGCTAGAAACTCAAAGGGATTTTCAGAGGCCAGTAGTTAATACTGCCAGGCCAAAGCCTGGGATTCTGCCCTTGGGAAAGTCGTTCCCCTTCTGCCACATTGCTTAATTGTCACAGGGAGAATCTACTGCCAGAGCATAAACATTATGGGGAAGTACTTCGATAATAATAAGTGGCAGACAGAGTTTACCCAAGGAAGGAATGCAAAAGTTGCTTGGGGCTCAGGGTTGCCTGAAGAGTGATCCCTGTGGCCTTGTTTATTATGTTTATACATTTGCTTTGGCCACAAGCAACTTGCTTGAAACGTTTCTTCTAAAAGCATTACTTTTCTTTCTAGAAAGTAGAATTATTCCATTTGTTCCCCAAAGTAGCAGCAGCTAGAAAATGAATTAGATTATCCAAGGTATTTTTAGCTGAGAATGGTTCAGAGATTGAACAACAAATCAATAATCATTCCCACATATACAATATAATTAATTTTATAAAGTTATAGTATGATAGCAGTGTACTATGGAATATCATTGTTTTTCAGGTTTTTTTTAGGTAACTAAGTTTTGTCACTGCCTTTGCATGCATTGTCTATAAAGAATGCCCTGTACTCTCCTCCCCTCTGTTTGAGTTTTAATTTTTCTCCAGGCCCCACTTCCATTATGAAGCCTTTTTCTCTTTATTTATAGAAACCTCAGCTCTCATGGCCCTTTCTTTCCTGGAACCTATGATCCTTTGTCATATGAATCATTTGTTATTTAATCATTTGCTGTCTATAAGGAAGCAGTGACTATTTCTAGTCACTTTGTTTTCAGTTGTGGGAAATCTTTTTGAACATTGGCATGGGTTTACAAGTTTGATTTTTTTTTTTTTTTTTACTCTTTAAATACTTTCTATTCCATTTTCAAAACTTCAGAGGCGGCTGTAATTTCTGTATACCAAAGGGGGCAGTCTCGTAATACTTTCTTCGCTTTCTGGTCCATTTGTCCCATTTTCAGTCACTGTTTTTCCAGACAGCACTGTGTGTTAATGTATTTAGGTTCAGGAAGGTACAGGAACACTTAGAATATTTGGGATGCTGTATTAATAAGACATGTTCTAGGAAATTTTTTCACCTCTACTCCATATATATTGTTAAAATAGCAATTAAAATCCCAGTGCACCTTCCTGGATAATCTTAAAAATTCATTCCTTTTTTTCTGTTAGATACTATTTTTATTCTTATGAAGATCTGTAAAAGAGCAACTTGGATGTAAATATAAAAGAAATATACTGCCGAGACCGGTTTGGCTCGGTGGATAGAGCGTCGGCCTGCGGACTGAAGGGTCCCGGGTTCGATTCCGGTCGGGGGCATGTGCCTGGGTTGCGGGCACATCTCCAGTAGGAGATGTGCAGGAGGCAGCTGATCGATGTCTCTCTCTCATCAATGTTTCTAACTCTCTATCTCTCTCCCTTCCTCTCTGTAAAAAATCAATAAAATATATTTAAAAAAAAATAAAGAAATATACTGTTCAGTTTCTAGAAAAGTATAAATCAGAAAATTGCTGAAAAGAGCAGTTAAAAAGTTATTAAAAGTAATTCCATGATACACAAAATTAAACTGAACATTAATTTGTGATTAGAAAATTTATTTTTGACCAACTGACTTTAATAATAATAATTTATTAATAATAATTTAAGCAAATAATAAAAATTTATTTTTAAAAGCCATGAGCCATAATTTGCTGAAAATGAAAAGACTCGCCGAAACCGGTTTGGCTCAGTGGATAGAGCGTCGGCCTGCGGACTGAAAGGTCCCAGGTTCGATTCCGGTCAAGGGCATGTACCTGGGTTGCGGGCACATCTCCAGTAGGAGATGTGCAGGAGGCAGCTGATCGATGTTTCTCTCTCATCGATGTTTCTAACTCTCTATCTCTCTCCCGTCCTCTCTGTAAAAAATCAATAAAATATATTTAAAAAAAAAAAAAGAAAAGACTCATACAAATTAATAAAATTATTCCAAAGTTTATAAAAAATTATCCCCAACTCTCACCACATTGTGATAAATGAAAGAAAATCTGTGAAAGCATATATGTTTCCAAGTTGTCACATGATATACACACAATTATCAATACATAAAACCAAGGGCAATAAATGTTCGTTTTTGATGAGTTAGGCCACCACATGTGTAACTCACATTATAAATAACAATGTCTTTGGTGTTCTGCTTCACAGTTGGTGGGTATAACAGCATCAGCTAATTAATCATCTATAACATTTTATATCAAAAGAGCCAAAGATTGAGAAATAATTTGGCTGTTTTTTGTTTTGTTTTTGTTAATCCTCACCAAGGATATTTTTCCATTGATTTTTAGGGAGAGTGGAAGAGAGAGGAAAAGACAGAGAGAAACATCGATGTGAGAGAAACACATCGATTGGTTGCTCCTGCATGAGCCCCTACTAGGGCCCAGGATAGGGAGGAGCCTGCAACCGAGGTACGCACAGTGCCCTTGACCAGAACCGAACCCAGGACCCTTCAGTCTGCAGGCCGCCACTCTACCCACTGAACCAAACCGGCTAGGGCTAATTTGGCTGTTTTAAATATATATCAACTTTCTTGAAGTGCATGAGACCCTAAAGAGAAGATTGGTAAACAGGTCTGTCCAGTAAAATCCACAATTTCTTAAATCATTTAGATATGTCTATATGTATTTACTCATGTCAGACTTAATAAAAAACAATTGTGAATTTTACGAGACAGATCTACCTATACATCTACATATAAAATTCGTACGGAATAAAATGTCTTTAGTATTAGGTCCAACAATAGCATTTAACATTTAAAATGTTATAAGCTTATTGTGACATCATAACTCATAATATAAGGTTATTATGAGTTATGTTTTTTATTAAATTACTCCCCGTTTTATTTTATGATATATAATAACTTTCTGAAAATGTTCTGCAATTTAATCTTTCCATATTACATAACATAATACATTGAGCCACTGATGTAGCTGTCAAAACATTTTTTGTTTTCTTCTCAAAAATCTCTACAGAAAATCATGTAAGAAGATACTATTAGCTTTGAAATTGTCCTTGAATATATTATCATATCTGCCTTGGGCATAGATAATATTCTATTCAAATCTCTTATTTTTTCTTTTTCTTAAAATGTTAACACTTTAAACGTCTGAATTCTTATTTCCCTTATTGTGTAAGAATGACGAATGGTTGGGTCTTTTGTTTTTTTCTTGAGCCTCTCTCTAGTGACCTGGGCAGTTTGCACGGTTTGCCAGGAAACCACAGTTCCCAGATCTCTGCCAGAACCTCCCATGTGGCCACTGTCCTCAGACAGCTCCTGGAGCTTGTGGATAAGCACTGGACTGGCTCCGGCTCCCTCCTCCTTAACAAGAAGTTTCTGGGTGAGTGCTTTCTCAGTTCTGGGAGAAGGGCTCCGACTTCGCTTCTGTTCTACAAGGCAAACTGTTCTCGTGATCACTTACCAAATTTCTCAATAACACAGTAATGGAAAAGTCTGCGTTTTTCTCATAATCTTCTTCCTGTTTGTTTTATCAGCACTCTTACATCATGTACCAATTATTTTGCTCCTCCTGTCATTTTTTTTTAGTAGTCTTTGGGTAATATGTAGAGTGATGAGATATGTTAACATGACAGAGTGGTCATGTTAACAGTTACAAAGGATTTTATGATCCTCAGGAAAGTGCTAATAATAAATACAGTAGAAATTAGGTTTGATCATCAGAGTTCTGAGATGCCTGTTCAGATGTTATGATTTGAAAACTTCCACTGACTAAATGACCTGGGCTCTTTTTAGGGCATCTTTCTTTTTAGGAATTTGGGGAAAATGTTTTTGCAAACCTTGACCCCATGTGTTTATTAGTTGTTTAATGGGAGAAGAATTCAAGGAGTTCTTGGTGGTGGAAAAGTTTAAGTAAAAATTAGAAACTTAGAGTTATTTGGACTTAACTTTTTTTAATTTCTAAAGGGATAAACGGGAGAAGAAATCTTAGCCCAATTACTTCTCTTCCCACATTGACCCTTTGCTTTCATTTTGTAGGAAATTATCCCCAGGAGCCCTCCTCAGTGACAGAGAACAGCACAGAGCCCGCATTCCAGAGGGTCTCCTGTTGTTTCTCCACAGAGGATGTGGGATATAAGTTCTCCAATCATGAAACACCTTTTACAGCCACTTACGAAATTCTCTTAAGAAGGAGATATTAGATTACCTTATTTATGCTGCAGAGCTAGTAGTTATTGACTAGGAATTCTGTGCTTTAGCTTTAAGATTGGCCCATGTGCCCAACCTGAATTTTTGGCAGGTCCTGCCCGAGATCTGCTTCTGACTTTGGTAGTCCCTGCTCCTTCCCAGCAGTGGTGTCGCTCACATCCTGAAGATGCTGCGTCCAAAGCCTTCCACAGGAGGGAGATGGAACTGAAGGAGGCTGGGCAGGTGGTCCCTAATGACATGGTATGCCTCTTTCATCTCCCTTTCCTACTTTTCCTTTACTAGAAAAGGACGGAGCAGCAAGACTAGAACAGCTCTGTACCATAAAGGTCATCATCACCATGAGCACCTAGATGTCCCTGAACCAAAATACAGAAAAGTCATTCTGGGCAAATCAGGAACACAGAACTTGCCAGGACAGGGACAAGTCAGAGGTTCTACAGGGATGACTCCTTAATCCCAGCCCTCATCCAAAAATTCTAAAGAAAGACTTGAAATGGGAAAAGAAGAAGAAAAAGACCATAGAATGAAAATGTTAAGGGTCCTAGCCTTGGAGGTCATGGTTTGATTCTAATGAGGGAAGGCACATGTCTCTGGGATTGTCTTTCTCCCCTTTTGATGGAGCAGAGAGCCCTGAGCCAGAGGCCAGGCCTCAAGCATCAAGCTGCTGGCTCTGGAAGAGGAAGAAGGGACTCATATCCTTAAGTCTCCCCTCAATTTTAAAATATATCCTTTTGTTGGAAGTATTACATATGTCCTCTTTTTTCCCCATTGACCCCCTCCCTTTTTCTTAACATTAGAGGATTCTCAAACAAGTTCAGTTTCTACAAACTTTAGATAAATGACTCAGAATGCTGGCCACTTGTCAAAATGACCACTTGTTCTGCAACAGTAGTGGAGAAATCACAAGAACAATTGCAACTGTGTGTGATAAATTTGTTTGCTGCACTTGAGCTATGTTTATCAATGAATTACAATTCTAGTGAGAGACTGACCTCCATTCAATTATCACTAAACAGGGGAACGATTCTTTCAGTCTCTAAAAGCACTTCTTATAATTTCGGATTCTTAATGTGTTTGTATTTTATTTATTGACCCAAAGGAAAGTTTGAAGCAAAAATTGGTCAGAGTGCTGGAGGAAAACCTCATTTTATCTGAAAAAATCCAGCAGTTGGAGGAAGGTGTTACCACCTCAATTGTGAGTGGGCACCAGCCCAACACTTACGGTAAGTGCAGGAAAGCAGTGTGTGGTGTGTCCTAAGACAATTGTTTGTTTATAGATGATGCAATTAATAAGCTTCATTATCTAAAGCTCACATGGCTACCTAAATGGAAACCATCATCGTGCCTCAGAGAGTTGTAACGCAGGTGACTTGAGTTATCAGATGAAGCTCTTTGTCATTGTAAAGCAAGTACAAATGTTGTTACTGTTTTTCAGAATGATACTTTTTTCTGATTATAGCAGAAGATTGTGTTCTTTATAGAAAGTTTGAAAAAAAATAAGAAAAATGAAACTCCACTACCCAGCAATAATTACCATTAGTGTTTTGGTATATTTTCTTTCACCATACTCCTATACATATATTTTTAACTCAAAATTAAAATTTGTGCCTTGGTTTTAAAAAAATAATTCAATACAACAAAATGCACACATTTTAAGTTTGATGAGTTTTGACAAATATATACACTCATTTAATTCCATCCTAATCAAAATACAGAACATTTCTGTTACTCCAGAAAGTTCCCTTGTGCAGTTTCCCCCACTCTGTACCTTAGGACAATCGATAATTTGATTCTACACCCTAATGTTGTCAATTTAATAGTATAGGCCAAGCATGTCACCCTCGTGGCCGGCGGGCTGCATGCCTTAAGAGAGAGGCATGCGGCCCCCCGGCCATTAGTCTGACATGCTTGGTATAGGCATTTACTACAATGTCACACAAATGTGCCTTATTTATCTAGTTCTCTATATAGTTGTTTTTAATGTTAGCGATCTATAATAATGAAAGCATAATATGCTAATTAAACTGGACATCCTTCTGGACCACCTTCTGGACGAAGCCAGGGCTGCAAGGGAAGCCCAGGTCCTGGTGCCAGCAGCCAGGGGAAGGAAGGCCTACTCTTGCACAAATTTCGTGCAACGGGCCTCTAGTTATAAATAAAGCTTCCATTGTTTAGAATATAAATAATTTTAAAGAATTCCCAGCCTGGCTGGTGTAGCTCAGTGGTTATGCATCAACCCAGGAACCAAGAGGTCAACCGTTCAATTTCTTTTTTTTCTTTTTTTTAATATATTTTATTGAGTTTTTACAGAGAGGAAGGGAGAGAGATAGAGAGTTAGAAACATCAATGTGAGAGAAACATTGATCAGCTGCCTCCTGCACATCTCCTATTGGGGATGTGCCCGCAACCCAGGTACATGCCCTTGACTGGAATCGAACCTGGGACCTTTCAGTCTGCAGGCCGACGCTCTATCCACTGAGCCAAACCGGTTTCGGCCACCAGTTCAATTTCCTGGGCAAGGCAACTGCCCATGCTGCAGGTTCAATCCCCAGTAGGGGGTGTGCAGGAGGCAGCCAAGTAATGATGTTTCTGTCTCATCAATATTTCTATCCTTCTCCCTTCCTCTCTCTCTAAAAAAATCAATAAAAACATATAAAAAAAGATTTTCCAAACATTCAAAAGACCCAAAATGAAAGAAAAGACATTAGAGTGAAAATGCTTCTCTGAGATAGTCGTTCTTCCCTTCTGCCAGAACTGAGTGTCCTAATATTTATACTATAATAAATAATGCAGCTAATAATATCTGTGTACATAAATCTTTGTGTATATTTCAGACTATTGTCCTAGGGACATTCCTGTCAGTAGAATTAGTGGGTCAAAAGATGGGTATATTCTTTTTAATCTTTATTGTTGAAAGTATTACATATGTCCCCTTAAGATGTGGACATTTTTGAAGCTTTCATTATACATTGCCAAATCACTTCCCAAAAAGGTTTTTTTCATTTACACTCACATCAGCAATGAGTGTATTTGAATACCCTTTTCACTCTATCCTTGTCCCCACTGGGTAGTTTTTAAACTTTTGCCATAGTTATAAGTGAAAAATAGTATTTCATTGAAATTTTGATTTTGATTTGTACTACTTTATTATTAGCATAGTTTAGGCCTGTATTTTAGATAAAGTCTACCCTTGACTTTAACCCTCCAGCTCAGCACCCCTAAGCAAACAAACATTTCAATTTGTACAAGGAACTTGATTTGGAAGTCAGCACTGAATTTCCAGAGTTCAGTCTCATCACTGTCTGATTTTACAAGCCTGAATAATCAAAGCATCTCTACTTACCTACTCTGAAAACAGGTGATTGTTCACTAGATACCTACTTTCAGTCAGCCCTGAGGCCCAGTACTGGTGTTGGCTTACTGGTGATAAACACAGCTATTGTAGCTCTGTTTTCCACCTTCTCAAATCTTACTGCTCAGAGTGTGATTCACAGATCAGCAAGCTTGTTAGACATGTAGACTATCGGGCCTCACCTCAGACCTACTGCATCGGAGTCTGTTTTTTAACAAGATCCCCAGGTGATCTGTAAACATGCTAAAGTTTCTAAAGTTTAAGAAGTACGTTCTAGACTTCCTCAGGACCACATGCTTCTTTTTTTTTATTTTAAATATATACATATTTTGGTTATTGATTTCAGAGAGGAAGGGAGGAGAGAGAGAGAGAAACATCAATGATGAGAAAGAATCATTGATCAGCTGCCTCCTGCATGCTCCACACTGGAGATTGAGCCCACAACCCAGGCATGTGCCTGACTGGAATTGAACCATGACCTCCTGGTTCATGGGTCGAGATGCTCAACCACTGAGACACACTGGCTGGGTGGAATTCAAGTGCTTTTACCTACCTCATTATTGCAGGCAGCGGTAATATATTTGGGGAACTACATAGGAGTGTCTTGGTTACAAATTCAGTTTCTCCAAGCACTCACTGAGTTATTACTATGTGCCTGACACAGTTCTAGATGTTTTCACATACTCCATAGAGAGTGAAGCACATGTATTCATAAACTAAAATGGAGAATTCAGAGACCCAATAATTATTGACTAATTATGCTAAATGAGGATAGGTGTCTCATTGATGGCTTCTAATAGTGCTATGGGGCAGGGTTAGTAGCTCTAGTGAACCTCAGAAAAATGAACTAACGTGGTATTAAGTGGTTGAATTTTAATTCAGATCAGTTTGTTGCTAAATCCCATATTCCTGCCACCATATCTGCTGTGTCTAAGGGAGGGAATGGCGCGTGGAGTGTGGAGGCGGGTGCAGTGAGGGGGCCCCCATTCTTCAAGATGTCCTTAAGCTCTGCTCAAAGACCAGCTGCTTGGAATCCTCTCACCCATGGCTACTGTATTCTTTGTAGATGATCTTCTGCGCAAAAACCAGCAGCTGAACCTACAGGTGGCTTGCCTGAACCAGGAGCTTTCCCAGCTGAAAAAGCTGGAGGAGACAGTGGCCCTTCTCCATGAAAGTCAGAGGTAGGAGCGGGTCTATCGGGTTTTGAAAAGCAGGTGCTTACTTTCCTTTATCTCCTTTGTTTTACTGGCAAGTTACTATCTATATGCTTTTCAAATTGACTCCATGTTACATGTAAACCACTTGTATCTAGGCCAGTTAGCTCCGTGTTCAAAGTATCTTTTTCAGGACACACCAAGGACTAACTGTCTTCGCTGGAATTGGTGGATTGTACCACCTCAGTACTAAGTACTTTCTCTTTAGATCCAACAGGACCCTTGTTTGAGTCAGCTAGCATTTTTTTGTCACTGTGTACCCCCCAAATCAGTCATCTGGCTCTTCTGGAAAATACCTGCCTACTATTGGTCACAGAAAATACGCTGAGCCCTCAGAATAATAGAGAAAGAATCCAATGTCTGTGTTTTCTTTGGAAGAGCTCAGTAGCATCTGCCTCTTCAAAGAATAGTACCCTCAGAATGCAGGCTAGAAAATCAGAAGAGGCCTCAACACTGTTGGTACATTTAGAGAAGCCCTGGACATTTTGATTTGACAAACACCTTTACTAGGACTATCAGTGAAATTTAAATATAAGAACCCCATGCCCACATCTTCCGTCTCAAACTTCAATTCCCAATTTTCCTTGGAATAACTTCATATTCAGAGGATTAGACCCAGGGCCATTCTGGGTGGCTTTTTAATTTTTTTAAACTTTTCATTACAATTATTTCAAACATATACAAAAGTTGAGCAAGTAGCATAAAGTCACGGTTCTCAAACTCAGGTGTGCATCAGAATCACCTGAAGAACTTGTTGACATGAAGATTGCTGGGCCCCACCCCCAGGGTTTCTGATTCAGCAGGTCTGGGCTGGGAACCAAGAATTTGCATTTCTCATCAATTTCCACGCGATGCTGTTTTGGGCGGCCTGGGACCACACTTTGAGAACAATAGGGTGCATCTCTTTAGTGATGTACAGTAAAATTGCTATATTTTAAAGTAACTTGAAAATAATTTTTCTCTGTGTTAAGCCACCAATTCAATATATAGGTTCAATTTGTTTCAATTTGCTTTTGATTCACAGGAAATTTTTATTGTTATTTTGATTTAGTTTTGTTTTATAATTATGTAAAAACACTTACATGGTCCCAAAGTCAAATCTACAAAATGAGATAAATTCAGATAAATCTAGCTTCCTTACCTGTCTCCTCTATCCTCTCCTTCCTTCCCACTAGCCTTCCACTGTAGGTGTGAGTGTGTAGAGGGGCACTCTAGTACATAGAAAGAGGCATAATGATACGATAAAGGTTTATCTTAGCAATCAGTTCACAGTGGTGTATAGAGGTAGCTCTCATTCCTTTTCATAGTGGTATTAGAGGCCCCATGCACAAAATTCATGCAAGGGGCTTGGCCCTCGCAGCCCTCCTCACAGCCCCGGCTTCGTCGGAAAGGTCCTCCGGATGGTCGTTCTGCTGTTCAGTCTAATTAGCATATTATCTCTTATATAGGCTGGGACTCCATTGTGTGTTTAAGTATTCCTCTATTGATGGGTATTTAGGTTGGCAGTATTTTATAGTTATAAACAGCGCTGCAATGAATAGCATTGTGCATGCATCATTTTTTTCCTTTTTTTTTTTTTTTTTGGCCAGTCTCTGATGGCTTTTAACATTACATGGTAATTCAGAGTCCAAAAGTATAGCCATGACCAGTACCACTAGTTAACTGCAGAGGCAGGTTAGATTCGAAGTAGAAGTTAAAATTTGAAGATAGAAATTGGAGGCCTGGGCAGGTGCCAATCTCCCAGTGCTTCTACTTACCTCATCATGAAAGTGCTTTGGAATGGAGAGAGCAATCACTGTATAAAATGTGAACTATGTTCCTGCTACAGTCAGTCTGGAACATAAACAGAATCATAATGAAGAAAGAAACTGTTGGCCTGCCTTTAGAATAACCCAGTCATAAACTGGACAGTTCTTTCTATTTAAAGATGTTACTTTTTATATTTTATATTTGTCTTTAGCAAACATTACAGGTCTGAATGGCATCTACTTTGCTTTTATGATTTCATAACTGCCTTTTCCCCTGTGCCTCAGATCCCTGGTGGTAACTAATGAGTATCTGCTGCAGCAGCTGAATAAAGAGCAAAAAGGCTATTCTGGGAAAGCACTCCTGCCTCCTGAGAAGAATCATCGCTTAGGGAGATCATCGCCCTTTGGGAAAAGCACGGTGTCTTCCTCCCCACCAGTGGCACATGACACGGGTCAGTATCTAATACAGAGTGTCTCCAACTCTGTCCCAGAGCCTAGTTTATGGAGCTAGCTAGCACTGAATACCTTCTCTGCAGCTTCCCTCTCAGCCACAGGGGACTCTCAGTGTCGTTTCCACCAGTGTGGTGGTATTTACCTATAAGATTAAGAAAAAAAATCTTATTCTTATTACATTGTATTGGTCCTTCTCTTTATTTCTCTTCTTATCTCCTCCCATCAAGTCATTCTTTCCTTCTGCCCACAGAAATAGTTGGCACTTAGTCCTAGCATCATATCACATAGAAACATTTGGTTGAAAATGTCAAATAGGAAAAAACACTAGACATTTTTCCCAAGTGTCACTTGAAACTGTGTGGTAGGATATTTAACAAGAACATCCATGACCAGGTGTGTTCTGTGTTAGAAGAAATTTCAGAGAATCCATACTGATTGGTTCATCAAACATATTTTTAGTTTTCTTCCACCTAGTGAAAAGGTAACAAAATCTGGTGTCTGCCCTGGAGATTCAGTCAGGGAGGAAAGCACAAACTGGTGTGATAGAGCTCCAGGCTTGGCATTGATACCAAACAGGTCTAAACAAAAGCCTAAAGGTGCCCTGAAAAACGAGAGAGAGAGAGAGAGAGAGAGAGTGAGAGAGAGAGAGAGAGAGAGAGACATCCATACCCTGGGGAATTGACGGCGTCACTGAGGATTTGTTTGAGTGGAAGCTGCAGAAGAGTGGAATGGTAACATGCAGAGCCTTCTCAGGCCAAGAGTGGAAGAGTCTGGAGCCCCAGAGGGATCGTAGGGCAAGGAAGATGTGGGTCGTGGTGCCATGAGTATATAAATGCGGGAGCAGTCCAAGCCTGGGAGGTGTGTCAGGAAAATGTCCCCTGAAGAAATGCTCTTTTAACTGAGACCTGAAGAATGAGTAGAAGGTTACCAGGCAAAGTACAGGGTCGAAAACAGAAACAATGGGGAGAGCTACGGAGAGAAACAGTACGTGTCAAGGCCATGAAGTGGGAAGGAACATGGTTCATGGAATTGAGGGGCTGAGAGGAAATAAGCAGGAGCGAGGTTGCACGGCTCCTTGGGGCTTTTACACTGAGAAGGCAGCGGAGTGGTAGATTTGTGTTGGAGAAGCTGTCTTTGGAAGAAGAATGGAGTGATGATTGTGTGTGGGGGCGCGGGGAGGTAGCGGGCAGCAGGGAGCTAGAGAGAAGAGAGAAAAGGCTGGTGAAGTCTAGACCAGAGGTGCAGCTTCTGGGTGTTAGCTTTGGGCTCAGCATGCACTGTACTCATGGGTACTCTGTATTTCAGACAGAGGCACAATTTTTCTTTTAATTCTGACCGGTGGGGCATTTTAAAAATCAATGGGAAGAGATGATGAAAGTGGCTCTAGGTGTGTTTCTGCTTCAGGACTGCCCAGAGAGCTAATGTAGCCAGAGAGTGTACAGGGCGAAGGACTGCAGTCCAATGCCTGCCCCAGACAGAGTCACCTTCCACCATATTTTCTAATGTCACTGCAAGTGGCTGGCCGTGCCCCAGGCCAGGCATCTCTCTAGGGCTGATGGCCACATTTGGAGAAGTTGACTGTGTTTCTCACTTGCCTTGTGTGGCACTTGGTCCACAGGGCAAGGGTAGGGATTAAAGGTGTCAAGGGAAGGGCCAAAGAATGGTTGGGACTGTGTGAACTCAACATGGAGAGGGGAGATCTCCTGAAGTAACTGGAAAATAGTGGAGAGGAATTCCTCACGCAAGGCCTGGCATTATGGGGAGAAAGAAGGAAACAGGGCCGAGTCCCCCGGCCAGCGCTGTGCCCCAGAGGAGGGCAGAGCCACTCTGACAGGTTTGGCCTTCCACCAGCTGCATGCAGGTTGGAATGACCCTGACCACGCTTTCTTGCCCACGTGGCTTTGCTAGCAAGGGTACCCAAAGCTCTCCACCATGAGGGGGATATGGAGGGTGGAGCAGTGATAACTAAAGGGTTGAAGTGCAGTTCGGTCAGTCACTGCCTTGTCACAGATTCTCCTGGTCGGCCTGTGGGTCGTTAAGGGTCTTCCTGGCTCTGGGTGGGCTTTGATTTCCCTCAGGCTCCACAACCACTTTTTCAGAAGAGGGGCTTTACTCCTACAAGGCAGAGTTTCAGGGCTCAGCCAGTTCTCTCTCTGGGTTCCTCCTCTAAGCCAGTGGTCGGCAAACCGCGGCTCGAGAGCCATATGCAGCTCTTTGGCCCCTTGAGTGTGGCTCTTCCACAAAATACCACGTGCGGGCACGCACGTACAGTGTGATTGAAACTTCATGGCCCATGCGCAGAAGTTGGTTTTCAGAAAGGAGATAGACGAAACAAGTATACAAGACGAGTGTGGATGGGAGCGTTGGAAGGGGTCGACCTCAGCGAATGTATCTCAATCAGATTGAGGACGTTTTTAGCAAAGGCCAGCTTAGGAGGACCCTAATTAAGTGAATAACAATGTACCGACCTAGATAGTTTACGTTTAAAAACTTTGGCTCTCAAAAGAAATTTCCATCGTTGTACTGTTGATGTTTAGCTCTGTTGACTAATGAGTTTGCGCAAAGCCACACTGCCAGTCACAGGAGGGCTGAGCTGCTGCTCCCCTACAGGTGGGATGCTACTCTCACTTAATCACTTAATAACCTGGACCAGTTTGCAATCCAGTTAGATTCTTTTCACTAAGAGGATATTTTAGCAAGTGAAAGCCAGAAGGCTTTGGCTTTCACTCCCATTATGCTCATGTAAGTAAGCTTACAATTCTAATTCCCCAAGGCTAGAGGAATCATTTTTACCGGTGAGAGAGGCAGAGCTCTCTGAAACTCTTCCCTGAGCGGTGCAAGGTGACTGGTCAGCCTAATGGGGAGGAGCCCACAGCTGTCAGCTGTTAGGCTAGCTAGGCTCTCCCGTGGCCAGGAGTTGACCCTCCACCTTTCATCCCCACCTCCCTCCCCAGCATCCCTGTCCTGAGCCACACTATTTCTCTACACCCCCCACTCCCAAGAGAAGTGCGTTCAAGGATGGGACTGGATAGCCAGCGATAGAGCCTGGGGCAGGAACATCCCAGAATAGTCTGTGGGATGCGGGAATGAACAGTTGCACTACTTGGTCATGTTAGCAGGACCTTTGAGCCTTTTTCTAGCTCCCTTGGGAGCTGCCCTCTCCTCTGAAGGCACTCAGTCCCATCCAGCCTGTTTGTCAGCAGTAAGAGGAGAGTTGGCACCAAAGCCTTGGCCTTGTTATAACTCAGAGAGAAGAAAAGGTTAATCCAGAAACTCCCAGGAGCTAGAGAGGACCAGAGAGGCCCCCACCCTCCTCCCAACCTGGGATGTTGAACAGGGAGTCAGCAAGGAAGAGGCCCCTTCACTGTTGGATGCTCTGCTCCCCTGGCTGGTGTTGGGCGCCAGGCTCTATCCCTGGCCATCCAGTCGTGTTTTTGGTGATCATGCTGGGCATGGTTCTGCCCCCCCAACCCCCGTCCACAGAAGCCCCTTTGTTCTCTGGGCCTCAGTTTCCTCAGCTGTAAAATTAGGGAAGTAGACTCTCTACCCCCTAAGGTTCTTCCTGCACTTTCTGATATTCTGAAGCTGGGACCCAGAATGACTCGCCTTGGTAGCCCCCGGGAGTGGGGGCCTGTCAGCAGGCTGAGACCGAGGCCTGGCACTGGGCCCCCTGCCAACACTTGGCCCAGGTCAAATCTGCTGTCTCATCCCTCCTCCTCCTGTGAAAGCAGAGAGGTTGAGACTGAGGCCCTAACTGCAGGAAGGCAAGTTGTGATGTTAGGGCTCTGGGTCAGGGCTGGGGCAAGAGG
>NW_006295183.1:1131949-1132743 GCF_000327345.1 Myotis davidii | reverse complement strand
CAGAGCATCGCTCTGTGCTGATGGAAGGGATGTGTTTGTCTTTTGGGGGGCAGGGCCACCAGTGGAAGGATCAGCAATGCGAGAGGCAGGGGAGTGAATACAAGGGGTCGTTGGATGTTAATGTCTTATCCCCATTGTCATATACCTGACCAGGCCATATTGATACAAAAGGTGTCTTTATTGAGGTCTGGGTAAGAATTAGGCACTTGGCCAGAGCAGCAGCTTAAATATGAGGCAAGCAGTCAGGGGTTAGCCATGCCCGGGGCTAGGTTGGGGCGGTGAGCCTATAGGCACAGACTCTCTCCCCCCAGAGGGACAGAAGTCATGGAGGAAAGAGGAAGGGGACACAGAGCAGTCTGGGTCAGTGGCCTGGTGGGCTGGCCTGTGGGGCTGGGCAGGAAGCTCTGGATGGCAGGTCCAGCAGGGAGGGGACCGGGCTCTCTTGCTCCACGTGCCCCATGGGCCCAGGCCTGAGCCTCCGGCCAGGGCAGCCATGCGGGGGGGCCTTCCCAGGCCTCACTTCTTCACCTTAGTATCATAGGTGCCAGCATTCTTGTAGGCACTCACATAGCCACTGTCATCCAGGATGTCCTGCCGCCCGGCAATGCCCTTGCCCTTGCCGCTCTCGTCGAAGCGTTCCTTGTGGGAGCCCGTGTACTTGCTGGTGTCAGTCAACCGGTCCACAGCGCCCCCCGTTTTTGCTTTCTGTTTGGACAGAGTTCCCCCAGGAGCACCTGGTTAGGGATCCCAGCCCTTCCCACCCCTCACTGAGAATCACCCCCACCCCGCTCCGC
>NW_006295183.1:1128778-1131857 GCF_000327345.1 Myotis davidii | reverse complement strand
CCCCCCCCTAGTGTCTCCCTGAGACCAGCAGGGCACTTACAGTGACGCCCACATTGGCTGGTTCCTTGCCTGCTACCAACTGGCAGATGGCATCGAAGGCTTCCTCCTTGCTCTTCCCCTTGAATCGCTTGATTGCCAGCTCTTCCAGGGCCTTCTTGAACTCCTCATAGTTGATGACCCGAGCAGACTTCCCCCTGCCAGGCATGTGGACACCATGAGTTTCCCCTTCCCCATGTCCCCCCTGCTTCCAGCCCCCCAACTCCCCACCTTCTGGGAACATCAGAAGCAGGGATTGCCTGGGAGCTCACTTGACTTTGGAGAAGACGATGTCCACATCAGTCCCCGTGACAGCCTTTCCGTCAGTCACCTTGCAGTCCTTACATAGCTTGGCCCAGTTCTTGCCGTTCATCTCTTGCCCACTGGCCTTGGGGTCACCATGGATGGCAAACTTGCGGAAGCTCTCCTCCAGCCCAGCCACGTCTGTGCTCGCTGCCATGCCACCCTATAGGGACCCACCTTGGTCACTTTCCAGCCAAGCTGTTCCTCCCCTCCCCAAAGGCACAGAACATTACTGCCACTACCTCAAAACCTGCAAGGTCTGAGTTGGGGGCATTTAAGCTACATACCCTCAAGAGCTGGAGCAGGAGCTGCCAGCGGAGAGGGGCTAGCACTCAGTGTCTCCCTGGGCCCCTGAGCCCTGAGGGAGGGCCTCGAGAGGAAAGGTCCTATTGTTAATGCCAGCCCTGGCTTGGAGTGGAGTTCAGATGAAATCATGATGCCATACCAGGCTGGGAACAGAGTGGCACTGTCGAGAAAGACTGTGAGGGCAGCAGCTGGGACCATGGCTTTGTCTGGCCCTGGCACAAGGCCTGCTTGGGTGGAAGTGAGGATGGCAGATCAGGCCTCCCTCCCTGGGTGTTCCATGCCAAGCTGGGTCAGGGCCAGGCTAGGTTGCTAGTTAGGCAAGTATCTAGTCAGGACGGTGTCTTTGTCAGGGTCATGAGGATCCAGCAAGACCCAGCCCAGGCTGAGAAGGGAGCCAGAGCACAGGCAGGGGTGCATGCCTTAGGCAGGGGTGCAGCTGGCCCAGCCGGGACCTTGTTACTATTTGCTGTTAAACAAAAACATGAGGGGAGAAGGAGCCTAGAGCTGGCCTGGCCACAGTTTGTGAAGCCTGGAGACGGTTGCTAAGGGAGGTGGTGCTACTTGGAGAATGTTGCTAAGGGCAGGATGGTGTCAGAGTGGCTCAGGGAGAAGCTCCCAGTGCTGCTGGGCTGGGCTGGGCTGGGGAACAGGGGCCCACGGGTGGGGCACCCCAGCACTCCCAGTGCCTGGGGCGCAGCCATGGCTTCCTGGCCCCTTGCCATCCATTGGGGCTGTAACCTCCCAATTTGTGGAGTTTAGGAGGAACAGGAGATTGGGGGGCTAGCCCAGGGTAGGGGTGTAGAGTTACGAACCCCTAGAGGCATATTGGCAAGTTGGACTGTGGCCTTGGCCCTGTAATCCTCACACCTGCACTGCAGCATACTTCCCCACCTTCAGCCCTCCATTGAGGCCCCTTGACCACACCCTGAGCACTGCCAACCAGCCCAGACTCCCACGGCTGGTGTACTCAACCCTGGCCCTCCACACCCTCAACCTTATTCCCCCTGACTACACCCTTCACCTGGTCCTCAGACCTCCCTGACCACACCCGCAGCCCTGAGACTGAGGGCTTGGACCATTCTCTCAGCATTCACCCTTGACATATATTAATAGCACTGGATTGAAGACTTCCCCAATTATACCCTCAGCCCTGCACTGAAGGGTCCTCCCACACCCTCACAGTCCCCCTGCAGTCCTCTGACCACACCCGCAGTGCTCCACTGTGTAACCTAGCACAGCCCTGTAATGGTGCCTCCCTGACCACACCCTCAGTCCTGCATGGCAGCCGCCTCCATCCACACACCCACAGCCCTTCCGAGACCCTAACCAGAGCCTTATAACCCCTCTCCGCACACCCTCAACCCTGATCACATCCATATACTGGCCCCCCTTGTCCGCACCCCCACAATCTCTGTCCACAATCTCAGCCCTACATTGAAGCCCCGCAGTGTCCACACCCACAGACTTGCATTTCTAGACTCCCAGGTACTATATTGAGACCACTCCTGTGTTGAGACACCGCCCCCCCCAAAGCACACCCACCTCCTCCACTACAGTCGTATCTTCAGCAACCATCCTGTAACTTTATACTAGAGTCTCCAGTGACCATGGCCTGGGCCCCTCTTCAGCTACTGCTGATCCATCTCTGAGTTGCAGCGTCTGGGCTGCTACAGTCCCAGTCCTGCACTAACCTTCCCTCTCCCTACACTACAACCTCCCACCAGAGACCCAGCGTTTGGTTCATGAAGGGTAAGGTCTAGGGGAGCTTTCCTCCCACGGAATGTTTGTCCTGGGGGACTGGCAGGATCCTGCATCCAGTCAGTATCACTCCTTTCCGTGGGAAGATGGATTCTTGGTCATTTCAGGCTGATCAGATAGAGCCAGGTCACAGGTTCTATCTAGTCCCAGGGGTCTGCAGGCCATGGATGGAGCAGCCACACCCGTGAACTGGGGCCACCAGCTTGCTCCCGCTGGGACAGCTGGAGTCATCAATCAGCCCAACATGGAGGTGGGGGGAGGGGGCAGAACGCTCAGCCCGGGGCAGGGCAGCTCAGCTGGCGTCCTCAGCTCAGTATCCTCCAGGGTTGGGACCCCTTCCAGGCCGCTCCCACCCCAGCCCCTTCCTCATCGTGCAGGATACTGATTAGGGTGGTCGGCGCCCGGGTCTCCTACCGACTTCTACCTCGTGGCTGCTCCTGCAGTGCGCGTTCGACGGACCGAAGGACACAAGAATGGACCCACTGATGCGGGAGACCGGGCGGCTCTGCAGCTCTGCTCCCTGCCGGCTCCGGGGCGGGACTGCAGCCCGGGCGGCTCCGCTGTATTATCCCCTGTTTCTCGGTCTCCATAGAGACGGCGAGTCCCACCCCCAGGGCTGTCTCGGCAGACTGACCAAGGTCATGCTGGCTCCACCCACCGGACCCCGCCCCATCGG
>NW_006295183.1:1123048-1128735 GCF_000327345.1 Myotis davidii | reverse complement strand
GGTGGCTCCCTAATGGGAAAGCCCCCCCCCCCCATTCTGGGCCCCACCCAAAGTTCAAAGCAGGCCTCCGCCTCCAGGACAGATCCAGCTTCCCAAGCCCCAACCGGGAGGGAGAACAGAGGGCTGAGGATCGGGTCCCTAACCCCAGCGACAGTGGGCAGTGGAGTCTAGAGCGGGCTCAGGACCACGGTTCGCCAGTTAACGTGTGTCATCCTCAGGTCACAACTCCGGAGACTGGGAAAGGGGACAACGTGGGGATCACGGGTGCCCCGCCCCAGCATCCTGGTGCACCGCGGCCACCCGCCACCAGGACGGAGCTCCTGGACTTCCCGGTCTGCTCCCGCGGCTGCCTCGGGAGCGCAAAGCCTTCTTCCCCTCATGTCTCCAAGTGAAAACTCTTCAAGAAAAATAACCTCCTCCAAGCAGCCTTCTAGGATCTTTCCTAACCAGGAGCCCTGAGCCTGAGCGCCTCCGTTTTCCGTTTACCTCCATATGACAGTCTGGGTTGCCACCCCATCCTCTGCCCCTAGGCGGACGGGAAATGGTCCAACTCCAGGAGAGCCCCAGGCCCTTGCTGTTAAGAAAGTAGACTGTAAGTCCGCAAAAGCATAAAAAAGTTTATTGGAGCATCATGGCCGGTGGGAGGGTATTGCTGAGTCGTGGGGAGAGTGGCCGATCCCGCCGGCCCCACGGGCTCAAGTGCCCTGGGTCGGCAAGGGTCGAGGTGTTGCATAGAGAGTCGGGCCAGCCGTTCCTCCTCGGCCTCTCGGCCCAGCTAAGCCAGGCAGGCCTCCGGGCTGCCCCGCGCCCTGGGCTCGCCACTGCTCGGGCTCACGAAAACAGCAGGCACACGGGCCTGCAGCTCCAGCCCTGGCTCTCGGCCCCTGTCTCCGGGAGCAGCCAGAGCGGCGCTGCCCAGGCGCGTCTGAGCCACGGGAATCTCGTCCATGGACTCCGCTGACGCCGAGTGGTAGGCGCCTGCAGGGCCAGCGACGAGCACCGGGCTAGCGCCCCGCGAATCCGACGACGAGCTGGAGCGGTGGCCCGGGACCGGGGGCCCTGCGGGGGTGGAGGGAACTGTGAGACTAGGGGCTGTTACTGGCTGGGGCCCCTACCGTTCCTTCCCTCGGAGCTCCCGGTGCAGGATCCAGTCAGGAAGGGCCCTCACCCGGCTTCCTCTTTTTCTGCAGAGACAGAAGGGAGGCTGAGTGCCCCTTCCCCAGGTCCCCATCGCCAAAAGAGGCAGAGGAGTGAGGCAGGGCAGAGGCTGCTTTCCCATCCCTTTCCACTGGGGCAGGGGGCCTACCTGGGGCCGGATCCTGGGGGGCAAAGCCAGAGTCTCTGGAGAGGAGGGTAGTGGAGGCTCCACTTGGCCACTGGTGACAGGAAACCCGGAGAGACTGAGGGGGGAGCAGGAGGGTGAGCTCTGGATGTGAATGATCCCTCAAATCCCAGCCAGTTAGAGGTTCTCATATAAGCCTCCCTTCCCAGCAGACAACAGATGGGCATTGATCTGTCCTTGCCTTGGCCTTGGCCTACCCCCTTTCTCCCACCTGAGATGGCCCTGCCATGCCAATGGGAGATGCCCAGCTGGCACATGTCCCTATTGCACTCACTTGGCACTCACTGCAGCAGGCCTAACCTGGCCAGGGGGCTCTGGGCGCACATGGCTGAAGGTCCGCATGTAGAACTCCATCTCCTGGGGAAGGTGGCGGTCAGGGAGGCTGCACAGCCTGGTGTAGACCCAGAGCCTTCTAGGTCCTGAGCCCAGCCAGTCCTGGACACAACATTCCTGCACCCTCAACCCCCCCTCCCCCCCCGGAGGCCTCTGTGAGAGGTCTGAGTGCAGATGTCTGCTATTCTCCTCCAGGCCTGCCAGCTATGCTGGAAAAACCTCTCTGCGGGACAAGGCGTGAAACACCCATTTCTGGACCTTACCCCAATCCCACAGACCTCCTCACTGCATCTAGACCAGCGGTTCTCAACCTGTGGGTCGTGACCCCTTTGGGGGTCAAACGACCCTTTCACAGGGGTTGCCTAAGACCATCGGAAAACACATATATAATTACATATTGTTTTGTGATTAATCACTATGCTTTAATTATGTTCAATTTGTAACAATGAAATTGGGGGTCACCACAACATGAGGAACTGTATTAAAAGGGTCGCGGCATCAGGAAGGTTGAGAACCACTGATCTAGACAAACTCTGCTTCCTTCAGGAAGCTCCCCCAGCCTCATGAGTCCAATGCATCCGTCTAGAGCTGCTCTGGACAAGGTGGGTGGTGGGGAAGAGGTGCTTAGATATGTCCTCTCCTGCTCCCAGTCTCTCCCAAGACTACAGGCTCTGAATTGATTCCCCCCCACCCCCACCCCAGCTGAGACACTGGGTAGCCAGCTGTTCATAGGCCAGGTGGGCACCCAAGGTTTTGTGCATGGCTCCAGAGCTCGGCAGAGCTGAATCCTGAGTACCATCCATAATCTCAGCTGCTGGGGAATGCTCTGTTTCCCCACCCCTAATCAGAAAGGGAAGGCAATGGGTAGTGGAAAAAACAGCATTGCAACCCCATCCAGGACCAGGCTTATGAGTGAATTCTGACTTGTTAGTAGCTGATCCTAACAGCGACCCTGGAGTTGCAGACCCAACCCCTGAAAGCGAAGGGGCCTGCGGTCAGAATGTTGCAAGAGTGGCCTAGACTTGCACCCCAGCACGCGGGACGCGCTCCAGCTACGCCTACGCCTACGAGGACTGCAGGTAAGGAAACAAAAGCTAGGAACAAGCCAGCTCCAGAAGATCTTGTGCCAAAGATCTTGCTGGAACTCCAAGCACTAGGGGGGGGGGGGGGGGGGGAGGGCACCCGGACAGCTGTCGCGCGCTCCGCAGCTGTTTCCATGGAGACCCAGGCGTCCTGACTAATGCAGAGACGACAGTGTAACAGCAAACGCGGTCTCTAAAACAAGCCTATGTTTGGGGGCAACGGCTCCAGAGTGGTAAAAAAATTATAACAGTAAGTTTCTCCCAACCTTTCTTGGCTGATTCTGTAACTGGGTGGGGAGGCTGCCTGGGGCACTGGCAGATTTAGGGGACAGAGCTTAGCCGGCCACAGGCTGGCTGCACAAATGTAGAGATTGACACCTTTCGCAAGCTCTGCCCAGGCTGACCCTTTGGGCAGGAGTGTCGGGGTGCCAGCCTAAGCAGAAGAGCCCTGGGAAGAGGCAAGGGTTCTGACGCCAGTCACAAGGACTGGGACCTCAAGGAAACCTCCCGCCCCATCTTTCCTCTTCCCCACTGTGGACCTCGCACCCCTACAGGGCCCAGCAGAGAGGGCCAAAGCCCACCCTGGGGTCCCTGGGCTCCACGGAGGTTGGGCAGAGGACTCTGGCTGTCGCAGAGGATGGTCCCAGAAGCCCGAGGGGCCAGGAGCCAGGCCCTAGCCAGCTGGGCAAGTCTGAGAGTCACCAGAGTGTCCCCAACTCAAATCCTCCCTCACCACAGCTGTCCCTCAGAGATCTTCAACATTTGCACATTCCTGAATGGTACTGTGGAACCTTTCAGCCTTTGCTCTCTCTTCTGCACACCCCCCTCCCACTGGGAAGCCTTCCTCAGGTCATATGTCCTTGCTGCTGGCACATCTGGCCTCCAGGCCTAGGTAGGCGGTGACTACTGTGCAGGGGCCCAGAGCCCTGGGGCCTGGATATCCTGGGGCCAGCCCTGCCTCATGGGCACTGTTGTGCAGCCAGAGCCTCAGACACCTCTGTGAAGTGGGGATGAAGCCCACTCCTCAGAATGGCTGCCACTGTGCCCACATGGCACCAGTGCCCAACATCAGGGCAAGTACACAGTAGTGTGGCAGGAGCTCCCCATTAACAGCCAGCACTCTCCCAGACCTGGCAGCCTGGCCCACCCCTGGCAATGAGAACAGGAGAGGCGGGTCCCAAGCCCTCTCCCAACCCGCCCACCAGCCTGTGTTTGTGTCCAGTTGCCATGAGGACTTGGGATCCAGGGCTCAGCCTTCCCAGCAAGGGCCTGCCTGGGCCCCCTGCCTTCCCAGTCCCTGGGGGCTCTGAGGACACCCCCCTCCTCTCAGCTGCTGACCTCAGGAAACCATGGGGCGTGGGAAAGGGGTTCGGCTGGTCAGCAGCTGGGCTGGCCAGGCCGTAACTTGGGCTGGAGGGTTCCTGCTTCAGAGTGTAGAGACCTTAACTCTTCCCAGACCCAGCTTCTGTTTAACCTTTCTTGGCCTCAATATGCTCATCTGCAACATGGATGTGGCAACATTAACTGCCTCGTGGGTTTTTTTAAGGATTAAATAGGGTAATGGGTATGAGGGCTCAGGTGGAGGTAACCAGTGACCACCTCTCTTCCCCCACAGCCCCACAAGGAGCAGGTCACCCAGTAAGGCAGATGCCCTACTGTGTAGAAAGAACTTGGACCCAGCTGTGGGCAGCTGTCAGCACCTGGGTGCTCCGGCTGGGTAAGGGCCCAGAGCTCAGAAAGACTCAGGGCTGGGGCGGGGAACAAGGCCTCTGATCTGCCAATCCGCCCCTTCTGGGCTCGCACGTTCCAGACCCTCCAGCGCACGTGGGTTCAGGGGAATGCAGGGCTCCGCACTGAGCCCACACCTGAGCTAGCAGGCATGTGCTCAATACAGGCTTGGCTTCACCCCTGTGGCCCAGCACCCCTACCCCAGCTGCTGTTCCAGACCTGCTTCCCTTTGCCCTTTCTTATCATTGGCTGCTATCTGCACAGCCCACCACCCCTTCCGCACCCAGGCCCCATCTCCCACCCCCTCAGCCCTCAGGGCCACTTCTATACCTGAATGGGTCGCATCTTGGGGGGACATGAGTCGAGCTGCCTGTCAGCCCCCTTTGCCTCCTGTGGCGGACGATGCTGCACGATGTACTCATAGGTGGTGAGCTTGTGCCACACTGTGGGGGTTAGGGGAGGGCTCAGTGCAAAAGAAAGGGGACCCTGGCGTTCTGAAGGTGAGGGAGGACACCCTGTCCCAGGCTGAAACACTGTCCCCATATACACTAAACCGTGGAGTGAAACCAGGTCACCACATCCAGCCAGCAGGAAGGGGCATGGCTTCTGGGCTCTAGCCCAACTGATACCTCCCTGCAGCCCAGGGACCCCTAGGTCCTGCAAGGCGGGTGTAGGGGGCAGAGGGGCACTTACTGAGATAAATGTGGAAGCAGAGTAGGTGGCCGAGCAGGGCTGTGGAGAGCAGGCCCAGAAGGATGAGCAGGGCGGCCAGGGCCAGGATAGCAGGAGCCTGGGTTTCCACAGGGGCAGCGGGCAGGAAAACGAACCACACATCTGTGTGATTCTTCAGGACTGCAAGGCACAGACTGGGCTGTGACCAGCGACCAGACAGGCCCAGGGCTGAGGGTGGGAGCAGGCCTGGAGCCCAGTCTGACCTTCAAAGTGGTAGTTGGTACGCAGCCGCATGGGATTGACAAAGAACTCCACGAAGACGTAAGTGGCCACCAGCACGAGGAGCAGGACACCCAGTAAAGCAGATGCCACACTGTGTAGAAAGAGCCTGGGCCCAGCCGTGGGCAGCTGTCAGCACCGGGTGCTCCAGCTGGGTAAGGGCCCAGAGCTCAGAAGGACTTGGGTTGGGACTGGGAGCAAGGCCTCTGATCCTACAGCCCCAACTTCTCATGAAGCCAAAGGCCTTAGGC
>NW_006295183.1:1109360-1122927 GCF_000327345.1 Myotis davidii | reverse complement strand
CAGTCCCAGGAGGCAGCCATCAGGAGCGCGCGCGCGCGCGCGAGCACACACACACACACACACACACACACACGCACGCACACGCACACCAGCGCCCAGCTCCATGTACCCCTATCCCCCCTTGCAGTCTCAATGTCCCGCCTCACACACTCAGGCATCCCTACAGCAGGGTCCGCTCTCACCGGTAGTTCCTCTCTCCCACACAGTTGTTGAGCCACTTGCAGTGGTGGTCGAAGCCGCACACGCACTTGTTGCAGGCACTGCAGTGCTTGGAGCGAGCGCTCCTGCGGGGAGGGAGGGGCACAGTGCGGTTAGACCGCTGGCTGATCCCCCGCGGCAGGGCCTGGCTGGAGCAACGGGAGCCCGCGAGCGGCCAGAGCGCTTGGCCTGGAGCTGGAGATCAAACCCGGCGCCTCCGCGGGACCAAAGAGCTCAGCGCCGGGGAGCGCGCGCGCCCTCTGGCGGCACTTCGGGGCCGGGCACCCAGAAGAGGCCGCGTTTCTGAAGATCTGGGGACCCAAGGCAGGAGGAAGGAAGGACAGGGCGGTATTACTTTGCTCCACTCAGGGAGTGGACCCCGGGTGACCGGGGTGTGAAACAGAAATGGGGCTTCCGTTCCAAGCAAGGAACCCTGCATTGAACTAGGAGACAAAGCAGGTGAGGGGCCGGGAAGCAAAACAGGGCAAGGCTGTCAGGCCCAGGGCCTACCCTGCTCTTCCCAACAGCTCCATTTGTTTGGGTGCCTGTTTCTGTGCCAACCTGTGGGAATTATACTGGCATTCTTCCAGAAAACCCCAGCTTGTCTGGGCTCATCCAAAGGGAACCAAAAGAAGAGGAACAAGATGACATCTGGATGAACTCGGGGCAGTTCACCACAGATGAGGTGAGGCCACTTAGGAATGTGAGTCTCCCAGTCCCAGAGGGGGACTGGGGAAGCCCAAAGGAGTGCAGAAGAGTGGGGAGCACTCCCCCAAACTGGACAGAGCCCTGGAATGGGCAGCAACTGCCAGGGCACCCATTGAGGAACAACACACTGCCTGGTGCCTAGTGGAGGAAAGGGTGGTCTGTGCCCAAGTCCTCAGCACCCTGACACCATGGACTCTCTCGGCCTGTGGACAGACCCCCTTCCCACAGGCTGCCTGAGTCTTCAGGTTGGAAGGGCAGAGCTGGCCTTGGACCACAGCCCCATGCCTAATCCTCCACCTGAGGCTGGAAGCTCTAGGAGGGTGGGGAGGGATCTAGGGAAGCCGTCTGGACCAGCCAAGGCATGGGCTCCGCGCATTCTGACTCATCTCCCCTCGAGCAGTGTGCCCTGGAGTAAGTCGCTTGGCCTCTCTGGGCCTGAGTCCTCGTGGGCAAACAAGGATCACAGGATCTGCTGGGGGACTAGGCCAGTTGGTGGTGAATGTGGCTGTGCTGCCCAGCAGCCACATAACCTCAGGCAAGCCTCTTAGCCTTTCTGAGCTCTGGGCTCTCCCCCGTGGAGACAGATGCACTTGGCAACAGTAGGTCTCAAGTGTTAACTCCCCTCCCTGTCCCTATCTGGGAATGCTTGTGAGATTGGGGTGGGGGGTGGCTGGTAGAGTTAGTCATTAGAAATGTTTGTGGGTTTGGGTTGTGCCAAATGTTTCCTACATTTACTGTTGGAAATGCTATTCCTCATCTTCTGTTTCCAATTACCTTTTCTTCACCTTCTCTTTCACCCAATTCTCTGTCACTCCATCAAGATTCTTGACTGTAAAACACGTGTGTCATCAGGGTGACTATAAAGCCCTGGGCATGCCCCTCTCTGCTTGAGCTCCCACGACAGCTCCCCAGGCACACTCATCGCCCGCCCACACTCTGTCCACACGCACTCACACATCCACGTCGCACAGATTGCAGTGCAGGTCTTCAATGACATGTGCGTGTTGGCTTCGGTTGAAGATGGGCAAGGGCCCTGCATAGCTCTTGTCCCTCACGTTGGCATCTGCTGGATCGATGGAGACAGCAGTCAGGTGCACCACTAGGTGGCCAGCAAAGATGGCGCCCATGCACTGGCCCAGCAGGTTAAAGGCTCACTCCACACTCTGCCAGCTGAGACCCCACCCCTGCTTCCTGTGGCCAGAGAACTGGTCCCCACCTCCAGACAGCTCCCTCCCAGAGACTCAGCCTGTGCCCGCCCTACCTCCAGGTCCCTAGAACTTCCTTGTCAGACCCCTCCAGGCTACCCAGGCCCGGATGGAAGGGGGAGCTGTCATCTGGGAACACAAGTCAGCACTGCCTGCTGCTGCCCAGGGGCCCCAACACAAGGCCGTGCACACACGGGGCTGCGGCCTCACTGTTCCAAGCCTGGTGCAGGCCCTGGCTGGTCTAACCTCCAATTCTCATCTGGTTTCAGATTCTAACCGATGAAGTGAGACTGAAAGAGACCATCCTCTTAGGTCGAGGGACCTAAAATATAAGTTCTGAGCTTGTTTGCCTTGCTTTCTTAGGAAGTCTTCTCTGAGAGGGAAAAAGCGATGCTCTCCCAGTAGCCGGCCAGACAGAGTCACTTGCGATGGGGCCCATCCCCACCACCTCCCGGACCTGCAGTTCAGGTATTTGAAACCCTGGGGCTGAGGATCTAGGATATTCTGATGCATTCAGGGCCTGACCAGAGACAACATCTCTAATTCCTGGAGCTGAAACACAGCTCTTCCAGGACGTATCTGCTCAGTGATCGTACCAAATTCTGGAGATGAGTATGCTGACAACTTGCTGCGAAGTCTAAATGTGTAAAAATTCCCTAATAGATTCCACACAGGCAGCCATCTCCCCTCCATTCATCCATACTCTTGCTGGCCAGGCAGACATCATCCCTCCATCATTCAGCTTCCATCCATCAGCTGTCCAACCTCCTTTTCTCCCTTCCTCCTCTTCCTTCCAGCGGCCAAATTTCCCTGTGTGTCTGCATGAGCCAGGCTCCACCCTACTGTGCGAGGCCGTAATTGAAAGAGACAACCCTGTGACCAATGAAAACCCTCCACAGCCCAGGCTGTGGGTCAGGCCTTGGCACTTGCCTGGGTTATCCCATAGTCTCACGACACTGTTCCTCCTCTCTGGGTCCTCTTGACTCTGCCCTTCACTTGGTCTTAAAGTAGTTTTGAAGAGCTTAAACCTAAATCCTTGCTTGGTTAACCTCCTCCCTGGCTTTCAGGGGCCCTCAAACTAGAGTTTGTTCTTCAGCTCAGCGCTAGGCCCTTATGCTCTGGCTCCTCTCAAATCTCTCTGGTATCGCCAACCACTCCTCCTCAGCATTCCAGGCTCTCTTCAGACACACTGAGTGTGGGCAAACATTTAGTTTCCTGCCTGCTCCAACACTTCTCCCGCCCCCACACCCTGGCTCATTCATTCAACTGTTTACTGAGGTCCTTCTCTATGCCAGGCACTGAGGAATATGGCAGGAGCGAGACAGACACGGTGCCCCAGCTCCAAGGAGACTACAGTCTGGTAGGAAACAGAATGTTAATCACACAAGGGGTTGACTGCAACGAGGAAAGCTCATGGGACAATGTGAGTTTGTGTGACCTCAACCAGGCTGAAGGGATCCAGAAAGCTCCCCTGAGAAGGGACCGCCTCAGCTGAGGCTGGCAGGTGATGTGAGGAGGAAAGGGAGCCTGGCTGGTTCCTGGGAGCAAGCAGAGTCCCAACCAGAGGGGTGGTTCCAGCTCAACTCATGGCTGCCATGCAAGAATGAGGGCCCATGTCCCCAAATTCTGGCCTTTCAAAGGGAACCAGAAATCTGGACGTTTTTTGGTGAGGTCTCTCATGTTTTAAATGTTGACAAGGAAATTATTTTTTTAAACCCACGTGCCAAAGGTCTGTTCATTTTGTGTGCTAATTATCCCTCAATTTAAAAAAAAGAAAAAGTCTGTAGGCCAAACTGGTTCATGGGCTGTCAGTTCTTGACTTCTGACTTAGCTGGGTGTTGGGGTGGAGAGAGGAGCAAGGGGCTTCCAGGCAGAGACCAGGGTCACAGCAGAGAACAGAGCAAATAATGTAAGAGGAGGCTGGGAGGCACCAGAGGCTAGAACACAGAGAGCCTTGAGTAGCCAGAACCTCATTCCTTAAGGCGGGAGAAGCCATTAAAGCAGTGGTTCTCAACCTTCCTAATCCGCGACCCTTTAATACAGTTCCTCATGTTGTGGTGACCCCCAATTTCATTGTTACAAATTGAACATAATTAAAGCATAGTGATTAATCACAAAAACAATATGTAATTATATGTTTTCCGATGGTCTTAGGCGACCCCTGTGAAAAGGTAGTTCAACCCCCAAAGGGGTCGCGACCCACAGGTTGAGAACCGCTGCATTAGAGGGTATTTAGCTGGGGAACAACTTGATGGTGTTTGTTTTTGGAAAGGGCACTGTGGCTGCAGCTACACACACGGACTGGTCCGAGTGAGAGTGTGTGGGGAGACTGGTTTGGCAACAAAATGGTCCTCAGTTAAGAGAGGGAGATGGAGGTGGGGGGAAAAGAGGGTGATTCGATGGCTATTTAGGAGGTAAAATCAACAGAACTTGATGACTGACTGGATACAGGTGATGAAGGGAAGGGGCGGGGTCAAGAGCAAATGGACAGGTTGGTCAGGTGCTGTGAAGAGGGGAGCTATGAGCAGCAGGGGGGCGTCAGGGCCTGTGGCGATGTTGATCTAGATCAGTGATGGCGAACCTATGACACGTGTGTCAGAGGTGACACGCGAACTCATTTTTTTGGTTGATTTTTCTTTGTTAAATGGCATTTACATATATAAAATAAATATCAAAAATATAAGTCTTTGTTTTATTATGGTTGCAAATATCAAAAAATGTCTATATGTGACACGGCATCAGAGTTAAGTTAGGGTTTTTCAAAATGCTGACATGCCGAGCTCAACAGGTTCGCCAGCACTGGCCTAGATGGCCCATCTCACAATCCACAGCATGCTGGAGAGCCCCCATCCCATACTTGCCGCGGGATACTCCAGTCTACAAGGCTTCCCTCCAGCTGGAGGCTGAGCTCCCAGGGCTGGGGCCCTGTCTTGCTAATCTTTGCAACCCTCGGTCCCAGCTAGATCCAGACCCCAGGTGGGTACTTGTTACACATGATCTCCCTCCCTCATTCCCCAGGGTCCTGAGGGAGCCTACAGAAGGGAGGTGGCTTTGAGGGAAGGAAGAACCATCCAGATCTGGTGGCTCTGTGAGCCTCCACTTTGCCCAAAGCAATTAATGTGGAGAGGACAAAAGCCCAAACCATCCCAGTGCCTCAGAGCTGGAGTGCCCGGAGCAGCTCTGTTGGCCTCACTAAGCACCAGCTGTGTGAGCTCAGGGAGTCACTCAGTCTCGCTGAGCCCCAATTTCTTAGTGAAGTGGGAGGAATACCTCCAAATTATTATCAGGATCCAACAAGATAATCTACATACAGGGAATGGCACAGGGCCTGGCACACAGAAGTGCTCAATAAGTGGTAGTTACTCTGTTTACTGTTAGTGTCCTGACTGCACTCACTGCAGACCACATGGCAGAAACCCAGGTAACCCTGAGTGAGGGGTGTGCCCATTCCAGATAATGAGGGGACTATTCCATTAAGCCTTCTATTAACAGCTCTAAGGCCTGTTGGTCGCTTCTGGAAAAGGCCAGTTTCCCACTTACAGAGCTCATGACTGTGCCCGGGGCCTAGTGAACCAGAAAGCCCCCCATGACACTGGTGGTGTCCGGATGGCAACCTTCTCTAGAGTCCTTCTCCACACACTTGCCATTATCACTCACCAGCCCAGGGCTCTGTGCTTTCCCTTATGGCTAATGCCTTCTGGTGCTCCTTGTCCCCGCCCTGGGAAGCAGGCAGAGGAGGAGGCTGAGAGCTGGAGCTGGCAGAAGCCCTTATGTAGCCCTTAAAGGGCTGAACTGGGACCAAGTTCCACTGCTGACTCTGTCCAAGGAGGCATAGAGTTCATCCCTGATAACCTCCTGCAGCTCACCTAGCCCTTCCTGAAGGCCCAAGGGATCACCGCCAGGAGCACACACACCAGGTACACTCACAGGCCCCCTCTGGACAGGAGCACACGGCCGCTGCTGCACTCCGATCTCGGCCTTGCAGCCATGGCCTCTGCTCCTGGGGCTGTGGCCAGAGCTGCTGCAGTCACACCACTAGGCCCTGCAAGTTCGAGTTTGTCCTGTTCTCAGGAGCCTCCAGGGCATCTCTGATCCCTCCTCTCGTCAATCCAACCTCTCCCTACAAGGGCATGATTTACAAAGTCAGTGAGCTCCTAAACCAGTGGTTCTCAACCTTCTAATGCCGCGACCCTTTAATACAGTTCCACATGTTGTGGTGACCCCCAATTTCATTATTACAAATTGAACATAATTAAAGCATAGTGATTAATCACAAAAACAATATGTAATTATATATGTGTTTTCCGATGGTCTTAGGCGACCCTTGTGAAAGGGTCGTTCAACCCCAAAGGGGTTGCGACCCCCAGGTTGAGAACCGCTGTCCTAAACAGTCCTGGGACCACATCATAATCTGTCCAAAATAAAACCACATTTTAAATGTACCAAAACCTTACTATGTAAAAGAATTCTACCATGACTCTTCTTGAAAAGTGAAAAATTCTTTCATAAGTGGAATAATTACTCTCTCATTTATCCCTTGTTGAGCTCTGGACACAATTAGCTTAAAGAGAGCTTTCGAGCGGTACCCTGGTTGAGAGGCTCCCTCTGTGTGGGCCTTTATATGCTCCAAGGTACTTCAGGTCTGTCAGCTCACTGCATCAGGCAGAGGGGCAGAGAGGGCAAGGGGGCAGAGGGGGCAGAGGGAGGTTGGAGGTCAGGCAGGCAGGCAGCTGGTCTCTCCCAGGGAAGAAACGGGTCTCCCTGTGCTCTCTGAGGCTCTGGAGCCCAGCTTCAGGCCTCTGCCATGTTCTCCATCTATTGCCCCTACAAATCCATGAATGAGCCCCACATTTTCCCAAGGATACAGCATAGCCAGCAGGCACCCAGTGGTGAGGCAGGAGGGGAACAAGGACCCCAAAGCCGATCACTGCGAAGAAGAGGTACAGCAGCCAGGCCACAATCTGGAGCGGGTGAGGGGGCCAGCTCCACCCATTCCGGCGGGACCGCTGGCCCTGCAGCTCCGGGGAGGGTCCGCTGGCCTGTGCGGGTGCTGTCCACACACTCTTCTCAGGCGCTGTCTTGTTGGAGGGCTTGTTGCAGATGTTCATCTCCAGAGGGAGAAAGAACAGAGAGAGCATTAGCCTGAGGAGGTCCAGGCTGGACCCAGAGCCCACGAATGCAGCCAGGTTTCAGCAGGGGGGAAGCAGGCTGGGGCACTAAGCCACCTCCCAGCTACTCTGCAGGGCAACCGGCGCCCTAGCATGATGAAGTCAGTGGGGGAGGCTGGTGTGAGTGCTGGTCTCAAAGCCCCAGAGCCAGCTTTGGCCCCGGCCTTGGCCAGGACAAGGTAGGAGGGCCCAGGGTTTATTCAGGACAGTGTGGCTGCCTGTTACTCAAAGTGTTCTGTCTCCACAGCCATCAGTGTTAAACCCAATAAGACATGTTCTCATCTGGGAACAATATCTGGCGGGGCCAGACCGATGAGAACACATGCTGATTCTGTTACGATTAGTCACCTCCGTCCTGTGGCCCAAATGCAAGTGTCAGAGAGGGGCCCTTACCCTTTGCTCAGGGAAACAGGAGCGGAGCTGTGTGGAAGGGGGATCTAGCCTCTGGTCCTAGGTAAGCATGTACTCCCTTTAGGACTGGGGGAGGGCCTTGAACATTCTCCCCTGTGCTTCGGAAGCTGCCTGAGGCTTCTTGGCTGGGGAGGAGCCAGCCCATGAGAGGAGGATTCCTCCTTGTTCCCCCCAGAAGAGTAAATGACCATGTTTCTCTAAGTAAAATCTGGGCCTGGTGCACTGAGAACAGACAAGTGGGTTGACCTGAGGGGGCTCAGGGAAGATGAGGGCTTGACCAGAGCCTGCCACCAGATGGCAGCACTCCCCTATCCCGCCATCCTTGGGCCCAAGAGCTGGCCTAGGGGCCAAAGTCACCAGCCTGGCAGACAGGGTGGGCCTGTCCTAGCTTCTGGGCCGGAGGTGGAAACAGAGCCTGGGCAGGCAGCACCAGACTTGGGGAGACAGGCCAACTGGGAGCTCTTGGTGGGAAGGCAGGGCGTTGGGGACAAACCCTGGCAGCTGCACTTTCAGGAGTCCATGCCCGTGGGCCTTCCTCACTTCTCAGCCCAACAAAACCTTCCATGACCTTTAGAGCCCACTGACAGCATCTCCTCCGCCAGGGGTACCCCAAGTCAGGGAGCTCATGCTCAGCCTTTACTAGGCAAGTTGCTGCCACTCGGAACACTCTGCCACCCGCCCCGTATCCATTTGCCCCTGTTACCCCAGCTTCCCCCAAGGACAGTAAATGTGTGTGACTCATTCACCTCTGCTTCCCACCTCCCCTCCCCCAGTACCCAGAGCGTACCTTGTACATAGAAAGTGCTCAGTAAATGTTTGCTGACTTGAGAACATCTGAAATAAAAGGAAATGTGGGCATGGTAAATGGTGTGGAACCTGGTCCACCCGAAGCCATCTGTCCCACTCTGCCCCGCCTTCAATCTGTACAGCCACCAGGCACCCACAACTCCCCTATTTTGCACAGGCACAGCGCACCCAAACCTGCCCGCACCCTCACCTGCCCCGCCCCAGCTGCCCCTGCCCACTGGCTATTACCCTGACTGCGGAACATTTGCACTTACTCACTCTGCCCTCATCCCGCCCGAGGCTCAGAGCCTCCTGGAAGCTAAGCTGGCATATCTGAAGACAACTCTGCGTAGCCTCACTCAAAGCTAAGTGATATGACCCTAGTTTTCTTCCAGGGACTCTAGTGGAGTCCTTTGTCTTCAACAAGAAGCAGCAAAAGGTGAAAAAAGAGTTCCAGCTTTGGAGGAAACAGATCTAGGTTCGAGTCCTGGCTCTGCACTTACTAGCTGATTGGCCTGAGTTCCTTCATCTGAAAACAGGTTAGGGTTGCCTACCTAGGGCTGTGTATAGATCAGCGACACTGTAGGTAAACCTGACATATGAATGCTCCCTAAATGATAGGCACCATAATTACCCTTAAAATAGCCCTCTGGGCAGGTCCTCATCTTTCCAGACTGAGGCTACTACATCTGATATTCTAGGAGGTTTATGTCCAAAGTGATGGGGTTGGCTGACGTTGCTTTCTTATGTCAATGGTCCCAAGGAACACAGTGTCATAAGAGCTGGGCCACTGGATCGCCATTGTAACCTCACCTTCCATCAGAAGTGACATCACTTTATTTTGGATGTCCCCAGAGGTAGCAAATCTTTGTCCTTGATTTTTGGAAACAGTCTATGGTCACCATGTCAAGCCCTATGAATACAGTTTAGCTGGGTGTTTCTGCTCAGGGTAGGGGGCAAATCCCTGTGGCTTGCACATCGCTTCTCCAGTGACATCATCACCAGGGCAATGACTTTGAAGGGAACCCATGAATTGGGATCCCTAAGTCCTGGGAAATGTTTTTAGATTAATAGAAATTGAGAAGATAGTCCAGAAATTCCCATCCAGGATTTGTTTTCTTTGTGTGTGTGTGTGTGTGTGTATTGATTTTTAGAGAGAGAGGGAGAGGGATAGAGAGAGAAACATCAATGAGATGAGAGAGAAACATCGATGCCCCCACTGGGGACGGAGCCTGCAACCGGAACACGTGCCCTGACTGGGAACCTCTTAGTTCCTGGGTTGATACTCAACCTCTGAGCCACACCAGCCAGGCTGCCTCATCACATCTTAACAGCCCTACACCTTGAGGGCCTTTCTAAAGAAAGCAGCGGAGGCACACTGCTGACATGCCCCACTGCCCACAGTGGACTAGCAGTGGCTGCAGGCACCCCTAGCCCCGGTGCAGCCCAGATACCTGGTGGGGAAGGAGTCACCATCTGGGGCCAGAAGCCTATACAAACAGCCTTTGGGGTGGCTCTGACTCCAAACCAGGTACTCTTCACCCAGAGAGGTACCACTGACGGTAGTGCAGGAGGGGACAGTGCTATGAGGTCGAAGTCCCTTGAAGCAGTGGCAGCATTCCAGAGCAGATACCTCAGCTTGTCAGGAGACATGCCAGTTGGCCCAAGGCATAAGCTCTTAACTGATGATATTTTCCCTCACAGAGTTGACCACATTCTTTTGGCCTAAAAAAAATTTGATTAAAAAGATTGGGAGGGCCTTGACCTGTGTGGCTCAGTTGGTAGGAACGTCATCCCGTATACCAAAAGGTTACAGGTTCAATTCCTGGTCAGGGCACATACCTAGATTACAGGTTCATCCCCAGTCAGGACACGTATGGGAGGCAACCAATAAATGTTTCTCTCTCACATTGATGTTTCTCTTTCTTTCTCTCTCTCCATTCCCCCCTCTCTAAAACAAACAAACAAAAAACAAACATATCCTCATTTTAAAAAAGACTGGGAGGTCAGAGAGAATCCCAGATGGGCCTCAAGGCTTGATGAGACCAGGCCCGGGGACTTCACTGGCTGTCCCGCCCCCTCTCAGCACTGCTCTTGGAGACCAGATTGAAAGATCCATGGCTCTGCTCCTGGACAACGTGGAGTGTCACCTCTTGCCCTTCCGGCCCCACTAGGTGCCGTGTGAGTGGCCAGCTTGTCACTCACACCTTGGCCCAGTCAGTGCTTATTGGGGCCCAGCCCCCTGTGTGCACTGAGGATGTAAACACAAATGAGACCAGGCGCCTGCCCTCAGGGGCTTGCTTTCTGGGGGCCCTCACAGACCTAGACAGACATCAGAACAATGGGTGAATGGGTGTGTTTGCAGCTTTGCAAGGGCCATCTGTTCAGTGTGACAGAACACAGGGTGGATGGGTGGGAGCAGGAGTGGGGCAGGCAGGGGAGAGAGAGATGAGCCATGGGAGCTGCAGGGTTAGATCATAGGAGGTGAAGTGAGGAAGCTTGGGCATTGTTCAAAGAGCCACAGGAAGTCACAGGGAGTTTAAAGCAGGGGAGTGACAGAAAGGTGATAGGAGCTTTGGAAAGCTTTCAAGTCACAGTGGGGAAGCGAGCATGATCAAGAGAGGAGAGGGTTGGGGGGGAGGGGGCACTGATACTACAGCAGCTCAGCCGCCCTGTACTTTGGGAGGAGATGGTCAAGAGGTGGAGGTCAAGCCCACAAGCTCCCCCTGCCCACCGAATGCTCCCCGCTGCATCTTTGGTGGGCTGAGATATGGAGGCCTTGACAAATGATCCTTCATGTATCTTCTGCTGCCACAGAACAAACCAAGAGTCAAGCTGGCAGAGACAGCGGGAAGAGGCCCCATGGAGTGTCAGAGCCAAAGGCAGCTGCCACCTTGGTAAACTAAGGACCCACCTGGCTTCTAAGGCAACTAGAGGGGCTGTGCAGGCCCCTGACTTGCTCCAACAAGGTGAAGCCCATTGCCAGGATGACAATATAATCTGTTCTTGTTAACATTCACCTGCTAAAAGCCTAAAATAGCATTTTCCAAATAAGGTTAGGCTACCTCAATTTATTTAAATGAGGAAATCGTAACATTTCAAGTTCTTATTATAAGAACTGTGGAACATGAAACTAATGGTAAAATAATTACATGACTGATCCACTTCCCTCTTGTCCACCTCTGCTCCTATGAAAAAAATATTTAGGGACGTGATTCTGAGATTCGTGCATGCATGGCGTTGTCCAAAGAACCAAGGTGAGGAGGAAAGTGCCAGCCCTGGAGAGGGCATTCTTGGATTTCTGCAGATGGCTGAGATCTCAGGAAATCAACTCAATTACTAAAGAGGGTGTGTGAGAGAGGCCATGGACTGGGAGGGTCAGAGGAGAGGCTTGGGGATCCAGACACCTGAGCCACCAATGCGGGGGTGGGGTGGGTTTGCAGATTGGAGCAAGGGATGAGGGCTAAGCCATAGTTAGAGCCTGGTTCTGGTAGCTGTACTGCCACTCACAGATTGAGGGACCCAGGTAGGAGGTGCAAATTTCATAAAGCCACCTCTTTGGGTCTCTCCTTCATTCACCTTGCAAACAAATTAGCTGGAAGGCAATCTGGCCACGCTGCCAAGCTTTAGAACACATATACCCTTAGGCCCACATTCTATTTCTAGGTACTTATCATATATATATAAACGTATATATATATATATATATATATATTCACAAAGTACAAAGATACACACAGTCTTGTTTGTAATAATAAAGGACAAAAGCAATATGAACAAACTATGGCACATTCACACAATGGAATACTATTCAATGTCAAATCAAGGAGGGAGGAAAGGACAGGTAAATGGAAAAGCAAGATGTATGATGGCTGTAGAGAGTGCCACCATGTGAGCAAAAACCAAGGCAGGTGGACAGACACCTGTGTTCCCATATGGATGGCTGTCTCAGGAAGGAAACACAAGAGAGCAAACACGGGGCAGCCTCCGGGAACGGGACCTCGTGGCGAGGAGTGAGACGAAGATGTGCTTCTACTGCGTGTGCCTCTATGCTGTAGGAATTGTGTTCTTGTTTTTGTTTGTTTTTAGTGTGTGCATGTACTGCTTTTAGGAAAAAAAAACCACCAAAAAAACCCCTGTTAAATAATACATAATTGAACAGTGTCACCTCTTGCCCTTCCGGCCCCACTAGGCTGCCGTGTGGACCAAATGTGCTCACGTGAGCCAGAGCCCTGTACCATGCCAGACAAACAAGGAACTCCTGCCTGCCAACCGTGCAGCAAGAGGGCTCCGTTTTAGTTCAGTGCTTTCTCCGTCTCAAGAGCAGTTCTGACTCGCTCAGCTGCAGGGCTGTGAGGAAGAGCCGCGGAGCTCCCTACGAGCTGCTGGGGTCTTGTCCAAGCCAGAACCAGGCAACCAGACAGAGGGACAGGAGTTGCCGGGCAGGACCTTGCTCCCGTCCTTGGCCTAGGGCAGCTCAGCTCCTCGTGACTCCTGAACCCAAAGCGAAGGAACACAGCACAGAAATGTTTTGCTCCCAGTCATCTTTTATTTTGACTAGAGGATTCAAGGTTGCCGTGCGAGTGATTTTCTACGGATATTTATAAATAAGTTATCTGTTTTTTTCCCCCAGGATCTGCTTTTAAAATAATTTTCCACAAGATTTAACAGATGCCCAATTTGACCATTTAAATAGGAGGACATGGTGCACACTGTATTACAGTGTAAAAAGTCTTTAAAAAAGAACTTGTAGTGGCAAGTTCTTTGTTTATTACAACTCCCCGCAGGTACCAGAGAAGTCTCTGGCCTTCAGATCCTGGAAAGTGACTAAGAGATGCACATCACAGCAATTCCCAGAAAATAAACTGGAACTTCAGGCCGTTCTGGTAGACCTCCCAGGCCCTGGCCTGATAAGGCTGGGCTCCTCGCACAAACAACACGCCGAGGTCTGATGCGCGGTCAAGAGAAGCTTGACCTCGGGCCGTTCCCGAGCAGATGTGGCCTGCAAACGTTTCGTGTCATTCTCCTCCCGGAGCAACCAACCGCTGCAAACTGGGATTCACGGTCAGCCGAGGAACTGGGACGAGGAGG
>NW_006295183.1:1108502-1109317 GCF_000327345.1 Myotis davidii | reverse complement strand
GAGCGGAGGCCAGGGCTGTTGATTTTAACCAGGAAATCGATTCCCATGATTGTGGGAGTAAGCCTCCAGGAACACCCACCAAGAAACGGTCATTAAGAACAAAGTTTTGACAGAACAAAGTCAGGAAAACAAAACTGGCTCATTAAGCACCAGTGTTGCTTTTATTCCATCTCATGAAGATTATGTTTATAAACGCGTCTCCCGCAGCGCACCACCAGTTAGTTCCACCACAGCAGGGACCACCCTTCTCCCGGGTGTGAACCCGGCTCTCCTTCCATAAGGGAAGGGAAGCCACTTCTTCCCATCGCCGCCGCCATCGCCCTCACCCAGGCCTCCACCATCGACCCCCTCCAGTGTTTTCATGAGAAGGACCACCACTAGCACTTAGAGGGCAGGCAGTTCTTCTGCGCCAGGCGCTGCTGCCAGCCCCTCGCTTCTCCCTTAGAAACAACATGCAGGACAGCTCGCCCCCCTCCCGGGTGCGGGCCCTGAGACTCGGTGCGTCTGGGCGGCGCCGTGCCACTGGCGGGACCAGGTCGACCCTCGGCTGACTTCCTGGTGCCCATTCGCCACACTGCCCACCGCATCCAGAGGGAGGCGAGCTTTTCAAAACGGGAAACGACGTCAAAAAACGCTTCGATGGTGTCCTCCTGCTGCTGGAGTCGCGTTAAACGCCCCCCCGCGTTTCTCAAGGCTCCCTCGCCCTTTCTGACCCCTCCTTGCACTCTGCGCTTCCCTCTTCCAGAAACTCCCCTCCCCGGTTGGCAACGCCAGCCCCTTTTCAGCCTCAGGTCTCAGCCTCCGCGTCTCCTCCG
>NW_006295183.1:1095949-1107997 GCF_000327345.1 Myotis davidii | reverse complement strand
TTGGCGCCCGGTCGGCCCGTTCCCGGTTCCTCCACAGCCTTTCTCCTAGAAAACTCGTCCCCCGCCATCCCAACCCACACCTTGTCTTCTCGAAACCCCAACTTGTTCCAAAAGCGCCCCCTTCCAGTTTCTCCCGAGACCACCGTCCTCGGGAAGATTCCTGCACATTTTAACGAGCGTATGTGCAGGGCACCGGACATACGGTGGGGAACACCCATGAGTCCCTGCTCTACATGGAGATTCCAGGCGAAGGGGAAGACAGAGCTAGGCAAATAAGTATGCAGGTGCTCCATAATATAAAGGGTGAAATACAAGAGCTTAAAACAGTGGTTCTCAACCTTGGCCGCACATTAGAATCACCTGGGGGTCTTGTTAAAATCCTGATTTCTGGGCCTCATCCTCCGACAGTTCTCTTTCTTTGTTACTAATGATGAGGCCCAGAAATCAGGTTTTAACAAGACTCCCAGGTGATTCTAATGTGCAGCCAAGGTTGAGAACCACTGGCTTAAAATACGTTGTGCAAAGTATCTTCTTTCTTTATTTCCTGTAAATCAAGCATAAATCCTTCTGGGAGCCCTCATCTTCCAGCCTGGTGGGAAATTTAATCTTGGTCTCCACTGAGCTCCTCTTACCCAGGTTCTTCCATGGACCAGGATCTCCTACAGCCACAGCCTGAAAAGCAGCCTGTGGTCCCGAGTCCTCTCTAGCACTGACGCCATAGCCACTGTCCTGTCCACAAGGACTTTGAGGTTTAGGCTCTGCTTCCCCGGGGCTGACCCAGGACAGGCGCCTGCGTCCTCTGTTCCAGGGCCTGCAGACTCCCTTCTCTTTCCCCGCCTGGGGAACCTCCCTGTGGACCTGGTTTCCCTGAAAGCTCTCCCCTTTTCCTTGGGGATACTCAGAATGGACTCGCCCATGAACTCGGGCTTTCTTTCTTTTTTTAAAGAGAGAGGAAAGGAGAGGGGAAGAGAAACATCAGTGTGAGAGTGAAACATCTATCGGCTGCTTCCTGTACGCCCTCTCACCAGGGATTGAACCCGCAAACGGGCCATGTGCCCTGACTGGGAATTGAACCTGCATGGGACTGCTCCAACCAACTGAGCCATACCGCCCAGGGCGATCTCTATGACTTAGAGTCTTGTTTCCAGGACTGATAAACCCAAACTTGATGTGGAATAAAAATCAATAGTCTTGGGGGTGGGTGGGGGTGGTAATGGGGGAATAAGGACACATATGTAATACCTTAATTAACCCCTAGAATGAAAGGTTTCCTTAAGTTTTTGAGTATGTAACTTCGTTTACTTGCGATTCGTAATTTTTTTCCTAAATTGCTGTAAAATCAGCAAAAATGCCTTGGCAATTTTAGCATAGTTCCTAGGATATTGGTTGGCACTCAAAGGGTTAAGAAAAAAAAAAGAATTCTTAGTACCACCAACTGTTATTTTCAGAGAATATGTTTTGTCCATTAATAATATTTGAGAAGGAATGATTATTTGTTCTTTTTAATGAATAAATGATTATCATTGCTTGTGCAATGCTCTTACATTTTTACACGCACAAAAGAAAAATCAATAGTCTCAGAAATACAGCCCTAACCGGTTTGGCTCAGTGGATAGAGCGTCGGCCTGCGGACTCAAGGGTCCCAGGTTTGATTCCGGTCAAGGGCATGTACCTTGGTTGCGGGCACATCCCCAGTAGGGAGTGTGCAGGAGGCAGCTGATCAATGTTTCTCTCTCATCGATGTTTCTGGCTCTCTGTTCCTCTCCCTTCCTCTCTGTAAAAAAACAATAAAATATATATATATTTTAAAAATAGTCTCAGAAATACAAGCTGGCCTCTCAACTCTTATCCGGAATAGGAGAACTTAGGGTCAAACAGAGACGGTAACCCAGAAATCAAGGTGGAGAATAAGCCCGTTTATGCCCACAGGGAGAGAAGGCCGCAAGAGTCATAGCTATCGACTCTGGGTCCACCTGCCTCCGAGGCACCTCTCCTGAGTGTTCCCTGGGTATCTAGATGCAACACGCCTCTACATGCCTCTTTGTCCTGCCACAAACCTGCTTTTCTCCTTGGGCCCTCCAAGGGCCCTACCATCTACCCAGTCTCTTCCTCGTCCTTGCCCCACAGTTCCCAGGACCAGGCAGTCCTCCCTCTGAAGCATGTCCTATGTTCATTCTTCCCACTCCATTCCTGCCCAGACCACCAGCATCTTCCTCACTGTCTCTGCAGCAGCCTCTGGTCTGGTCTCCCTAACATCAACCTGCCTGCTTCCAGTCCATCCTTCTCCTAGCTCCCAGACTTGCCATTCTTTCTCTTAATTTGTTAAAGTGGGTGTAGTCCCACTTTAACAAATTAAGTCCCCAAAATAGCAGCCCCCAAAGATGTCCACTTCCTAACATCTGGAACCTGTGAATATGTTACCTTATATGGCAAAGGGGACTTTGCAGATATGATTAAGGATCTTGAGATGCAAGATTATCCACATACATTCTGTGTGATGACAAGAGCCCTTATAAGAGGGAGAAAGTCAGAGAGGGAGATGTGACGCTGAAAGCAAAAGTCAGATAAATTTGCCCTAGCTGGTTTGGCTCAGTGGACAGAGTGTCGGCTCATGGACTGAAGGGTCTCAGGTTCAATTCTGGTAAAGGGCATGTACCTTGGTTGCAGACTGGATCCCCAGTGCTGGTCAGGGCATGTGCAGGAGATAACCGGTCGATGTTTCTCTCTCTGTCTCTCCCCCTCCCTTCCAACCTCTCTAAAAATCAATGGAAAAAATATCCTTGGGTGAGGATTAACAACAACAACAAAAAAGTTAGACAGGTTTGAAGATACTACACTGCTGGCTTTGAAGATGGAGGAAGAAGCCATGCGCCAAGGAATGTAGGGGCCTCAGAAGCTGGGAAAGGCAATAAAACATACTCTCCTAGAACCTCCAGAAGGAACCCGTCTGCTGACATCTTGACTTTAGCCCAGGGAGACCCATTTCAAGCTCCTGCCCTCCAGAACTATAAGATAATAAATTTGTGTTGTTTGAAGCCACTGAATTTGTGGCGATTTGTTATAGCAGCAACAGGAAACTAGGACAGTAGGTTTTAGATAGGGTTAAGTACACATACATTAACCAATGAAAGCTGTTTCATTTGAAACAAAAATCCAAGTGACAGCTCAGACTCCCTTGATGTGTGTCTGAGTGACTCCAAGTCAGGCTTTCTGAGGACACCCTGACAGCTTTTTCATTTTAAATTTGCTTGAGGCAGGGGCAGTTTGATGGTAATCTTCTGAGCCTGTCATCATCATGTGGTCTCCAATCCTGAGCCTGACACTGCCCAGGGCATCATTTCTGAGGAAGGCCGCACGTTGCCTGCTCCCCGGCAGGCAGAGGGTAGAAATCTTCCTACCCTGAACACATCACCTAATCAGTCTTCTGTTTAAGATAATGCGGGGTTTCCATTGTCTTTAGACAAAGCATGGCTCCCAGTAGCCGCGCTCAGCAAACCCCTATTCATCTCCTCATCCCTGTGCCCAGTGAGGCTTGTGCAACTCCTGGAACCTGCAGCATTCACTCCCACCCCCAGGCCTTTTCCCACAGGGTTCCCATTATTTCAAGTGTTGTTACAGCTCCTCCCACCTGCTTTGTACAATTTCTTTGAAAATGTGACACATTTTTCTGGAACAGAAGTCAATCAGCCCCTTGAGCAGGACTTGTTCCTGCCCATGATCTACAAGGCAGGACTGCCCAGGGTTCACAGGGAGGAAAGCTCAACTGTAATTGGGAATGCTTATGCACACACACGTGTGAGAAGATCCCACGCCAGCTTACGCGGCTCCAAAAAAATGCCAGAAGACACTCCTGGGCGGGAGCCGGTGGCCTGTCCTTAGGGCCAACGCGTACTCAGGCTTCCTGGGACTTGTCACTTGTCCCAGGGCTGGTCAGTGGGTATTTGTTTCGATCCCAGTTCTGCCAGTCACCAGCTGGGCAAATTCCTTAACCCCCCCCTAAACCTCAGTTTGCGCCTGTGTGAAACGAAGGTGACAATAGCTCCTGCATAGAGCTGAAAGTGCGGTCAGGCCTATCAACGCACAGAGTACTCAGTTGGTAGTAGACACTGATACACATAATCGAAACCTTTTTTTGTCTTCCTACCAGGAATGATGCTAACCATTTCATCAGCTAATCGAATTAAATGTTCATGATCAGATTAACCTGGGTGGGACGTGGTCAGCCACAGCTCTTGCTTGCGGAGTCCACTTCATCTGGGTCACGGTACCCTTTCCAATGGGCCCTGGATGACTCAGCCCATCCACTTGGCGCGTCCCCATGACCACCAGCAGCTCTTGCCCCAGCAAGCACCGCGGCCTCTGACTGGTGTTTCTGCTTCCATTGTGGGCTCCCACACTGTCAGTCCATTCTCCTCACAGCTTGTGGCCGTCATTTTTTTTTTTTTTTAAGCCAAGCTGATTCCTTTACTTCCTGCTTAACAAATGCTCAGTGACTCTTCCCTGCTCCCCCAGGGAGTGGTATTTCTATATGCCATAAAATTAGAATCAAAACCTCCTCCGCGCGACAGCCTCCAAGACCTCCTTTGCTCCGTGGCTCTGGCTGACCCCTGCAGCTTCGATGGCCTCCCTTTCCTCAAAGGACCAGGCTCCCTCCCTGTAGGGCCTTTGCACGTGACGATCTCTCTACCTGGAACATCACTTTCTCAGCGAAAGCTTTCTCTGGCCCTCAGAACAGAGGAAGTATTGCTGCCCTCGCACCATGGGACGCTGCTTTCTAGTTCCTTCCGTGCATGGCTCCTTGAGTGTGTGGTAATCTGATTAGGGGCTGTCCCTCCAGCCAGCCAGAGAGCCCACCGAGGAGGAATGATGCTTTTTCTAGCTCACCATGGCTTCTCTAGCACAGAGCCTGGAACAGAGGAAGGAAGGAGGAAAGGAAAGAACAAAGGAAAGGAGTGTGCTATTTATAGGAATTCTTTTGTGAGGCCCTTCGTAAAGTAAATACCACTTCTTGAATTATTTTTGGTGTAAAATGACTTTCCTATATCACCATCCCTTGGTCGTAAATCTATTTTTTCCATGTCCCTCGTAAAGTTGTTTTTCATTTGCTACTTTCAAGACATTTTCCTCCCATTAATTTTCCCTCGTTAAGTGGTTTTTATGACCGCTCTGTGCTTTAAGAAAGAACTGCCGCTCAGTGTTTAGAATATTCTCCCAACTTCCTTGGTGGGAAGGCTCTGGCAGCTTTCCCACTGTTGACTATAACCAGTGCCGTTGGGAACACCATGTCACCCCTCCAGAACTCTCTAGGATCTAGATAAAACCTATTCTGTATCTCCAGTTGGGAACAAGGTGTTTGGAAACAGCACCTTATGCAACAGAGCTGCCACCGGGCCATCCCTTGGAGGCAAACAAACAAAACAAAAAAAAATCATGGCATACGGAAAATGTGTCTGCGGAGTCCTAGGGACCAAAGACTTGAAGGCTTGGCTGCCAGTAATTCAGTTTTTTATTTTATGTTTCTTGGACAACCGAAGGCTTATATTTACCACATGTGTCACCTGAGATGCAGCAAGGGTGGAAGAAGGCATCCTGGGCCGGTGAGGTCAAAGCTGCCCTTTTTGCAAACGACCTCCACCCCCAGGCCCCGCACGTGCTTCTGTGGGAGGGGTATTTCCACCGCTGGCTCATTTCTATGGGGAAAGGGTACGTGCATCAAAGCTGTTGGCTGTTCCTACTTTATCTCAAAAATGCACAGGGCTGGGACACCTGCATTTTTCCTCGAATACTTTAAAGCAAATTATATGCGGGAACTTCTCAGGCCTGCTCCCTGTGGAATTTCCTTTGTTCCTAGCTCGAAACCTTATGTAACCTGACACAATTATCTGAAAAGGCTCCGAGTCCAAAAGCATAGTGCTCTGAGCCGGGGGTGAAGGTCGGAGCTGGAAGAGAAAGGCTCCCCCCGTCTGGGGACTAGGTCAGACTTTCACCACGACAATGCCCCTTTCACGTTCCAAAGAAAAAGGCGAAGCCCCTGGCGCCCCGACCCGCGGGCACACTCGCTTCATCTCTCTGAACAAGGAACCTCTTAACGAGGTGTTGGAGGGACATCGCAAAGCCCTCGACCTGGCTGGCAGTTAAAAATATTTCGATAACCACCTTGAACCACTGGCCCATTTCAGGGGGGTGGTGGGAGTAACCCCTTCCACTGACTCAAAAATCAACCCGTTCTGGGAGTCGGAGGCTCCTGCCCGCAGTTAATGTTGCAAATGGTTGTGTATGTGGGGGGTCTGGAATCCACATTTTTTCACCAAGTGGTTGGGCCAGGTGATTCTGACTCAAGCCACAGCCCAGGACCCAAATCAGGAGATGACCCCGTTCCCGAGAGCCCCTGGGCCTAGAAGCTTCTTTCTCTCCCTTTGTTTTCACGTTAGAAACACCAGCCCTGCTCACTATTACATCTCAGTATCGAGGGACCTCCAAGGAGAATAGGCACCGCTCATAGGTGGCTTGGCTTTTCAAGGAATTTGCGGGAGAACATTTTAGGCCAGGCTGTGAACAGAAACCCCTTCCATCTGGTTTCAGTTTATTTAAAAAAACAACACACACAGGCCTCCCCACCAGCAATCAGAAAACAGCCACAGCTTCCCCGCGCCTGGTATTAGCCACCAGGGGTGGGGCTGAGTTATGTATATGCAAATAAATTAAACCAGTCAGCCAACAGCAACTAATTTTTGTATCTTTTGCAGTTGTTCTGCCAAGAAAAGGCCTGGATTGGGGGTGATAGGAGCTGTAAGGAAGCACGTTTTGGAATTAGTTTGAACCACTTTCCTTAATTCTACTGTTGGGAGACATGTTTCTAATCCAGAAGCAAATTTTAAAAGGTTGATGGGCTTTTGCCTGGGTATTGCCTACTGCACAATGCCAACCTCTGAGGCGGAAGGCCGGGGGGTAGTGCTGCCTGTGGTTCGGAACGTAGTGTCTGGGGGGCTGTGTGACGCAGGGCATGCCGTTTAACCTCTCTGAATTTGTTTTCTCCTTTATAGGAAGGGGATTTCCAGGTGCGCAGCCCAGATGGGGAGCCTTGGAAAATGTGGAGGGTGTTCAGTTCATGCCCAGGGCACGAGGAGGTGAGTCAGCTATCTCCCAGGCTCCCAGGCCATGTGAGTGATGTGCTAGTACCTGCTTCATAGTGATGATGTGAGAATAGCATAAGTAAATAAAGTACGAGCGAGCTGGACACAAGGACTGGCATACAGCAAGCACAGTAAATATACCAGAGGATTATGAATAGCTCAAAGCCACACGGCAAGATCCAAGAAGGCCGGTGAGTCAGCCGAACTCTCCCTGCAAATGTTCCCAGCTGAGGCTTGCCTTTCCCTGGGGCTGGTCCAGAAAACCCTTTGGGACACTTTATCTTTGTGCTTCCCAACTTGAGGGCCCTAACACCCAAACACCTGCCTCCAATTCTGGAGGCAAAATAAAAATTCAGAGGAGGGTACCACACACTGTTTGAAAACACGAGTGATGTTCCTACGTCTCACTTTCCCCTCTCCCAGGTAACCGAAGGGCCTGGTTTCCAGGTGCACAGCCTGGATGGGCTACCTTGGAAAATGGGGAGAGGGTTCAGTTCATGCCCAGGGCACGAGGAGTCCCAGGCCATGTGAGTGATGTGCGAGGAACCACACGCTTCCAGCTACCTCTGGGCAGAACCCTTGCAGGTCTGCAAGCACCTCGGGCCTGGTTTGTCCAAAATAGACCTTGCTTCTGTCCCCTGGTCGGCATGCAGCAACAGGACTCCCAGCCTCCACTCTTCTGCTGCCCCCAGATCCATTCCCTGGCCAACTGGAACAGGGATCTCATTTGCTCAAGACCATCACCAGTTCTCTCCCTCATCGTGAAGTCCAGGAGGCCCTGTAAACATGGTCCTGCACTGACACCTGAATTTGAATCTTGCTGCTGGTCCAAGATTCAAACTCAAGTGCACCTGAGCTTGAGAGCTTGAGACCTTGAGCAATTTTCTTAGCCGCAGGAAGCCTCAGACTCGTTGAAAGTAAAATTGTAATAATGCTGCCTACTATAGAGGGCTAGTATGAGGCTTTGCACCCAAGGAAGGGCTGGGACAGAGCAAGAGGTTTGGAGGCCAGTGCAGGGAATGCAGAGGAAGGGTAACGGGGGGAGGGGGGAGTGGGGGGGCGGCTGTCAGAACTAGGGAAGATGATGAGACCATCTCGGGCCTGCTGAGTGTGAGGGGCCTATGGGTATCCAAGGGAGGCCTCTCGGGGCAGCTGGACTTTGGGCCTGGAGTCAAGAGTGAGGAGGCCTTGGCTGGAAAGGAGTGTGGGAGTCACCAGCATGTGAGTGGGAAGATGAGCTCATGCTGAGGGAGGGGTCCCCACAGCCAGAGGTTCACCCAAAGAAAGAGAAGCTCCAGAAGGGGAGTCAGAGGGGTAGGGGGGTGACCCAGGGAGAAAGGGGCTGGGGCATGAGGACTGCCACAGGGCAGGGGCTTCAAGGAAGCCAAGTTAACGGAAAGCAGAGATGTGTCCGGGGTATTTGGGGACTGAAATGGCATTCACTGGTGACCTTTGGTGAGGTCAGGAGGGGAAGCTGACTTCGAGCTAGACTGGGGGAGGGGAGAGTGGGGATGGTGATTGCAGGCCATTTCAGAGAAATGTGGCTGAGAATGGGGGCGGGGTGTGTGTGAGAACAATGCATGAGGAAAGGGGTAGAGGATTGAGGTGAAAGAAGTTATTTTTTTTAAAAAATTCTCACCCCAGGATATTTTTCCATTGATTTTTAGAGAGTGCAGAAGGAAGGGGGGGAGGGGGGAGGGAGAGAGAGAAACATTGATGGGAGAGAGACACCGATTGTTGCCTCCCACATGCACCCTGACCTGGGCAGGGGTTCTAGCCTGCAACCTAGGTACATGCCCTTGACCAGGAATGGAACCTGTCTAATCATCGAGCCAAACTGGGCAGGATGAAAGAAATTCTTTTTTTAAAAATAATATATTTCTTTATTGATTTCAGAGAGAAAGGGAGGAGAGAGAGATAGAAACATCAATGATGAGAGAGAATCATTGATCGGCTGCCTCCTGCTTGCCCCGCCCTGAGGATCGAGCCTGCAACCCAGGCATGTGCCCTTGGCTGGAATCGAACCCGGGACCCTTCCAGTCCGCAGGCCGACGTTTTATCCACTGAGCCAAGCCGGCCAGGGCAAGAAATTCTTTATTGTAGTTGGTTACCAGTGGGAGAGGCCAGAGCCCGAGTGTGCTGCTGTGAGGAAGGGGCCAGTGGTTAGCACTTAAACCCACGGTGCCCAGCACAGGCCTAACACACAGAAGGGACTCAGTGGAAGGGTGCTGTCTTTGAGGATGGGATTCAGAACCAGGGGGACAGACTGCCATTGGCGCCCCTCTGCATGATGCCAGGAGGGAAGGGTGATGGGGTGCCAAGGGTGAGCAGAGTGCAGGGCAGGGCCTTCCCGGGGCTCTGCTGCCTCCTCCAAGCTGGCAACAGAGGGAGGAAGAGGCGATAGGAGTGTTTAACTTCAGGAACCCTGCTGTGCAATCAGGAGACGGAGCCTGAGCTCTTGAAGACTGCCACCTGGCACCCCACACTCAGCACTTTTGGTTCCCCATCTTCAAATCCAGCAGCCTTCACTTTACCCCCTTCAGAGCCACGCCCTCCCCCCCACGGCCAGCAGATGGTGCCAGTGAGCTGCTGGATTTAGCTGGAGCCAACCGGAGCTAGCCCTGGCCCCCCACCCACTCTGTGGCCCTCCAGAGCCCTGGGCATGCTAAGCGTTGGGCTCACCAGGTTTCTGACCAAGGGTGAGGGTGGGGGGCAGGATTAAGAACGAAGGGAGGCTGAGGGCTGAGGGGTGGAGTGGCTCAGGGGCTCTTCTTCTGGTTGCCCTTCATTCCTTTGCCCCTGCCAGGCCCTGCCTTATCTGCTGGGGCTCCTGCCCCCTTCCCTTCTCTTCTTGGAGGCCCCTGCCAACCCAGACTCCTGGGTCTGGCAGAGGCTGGTTCTCTGCCCCTGGGCAGGCACAACCTGGCACCAGTTCTCAGACAGGGCTGGGCCAGCCACTCCCAGCCATGACTGCCCAAACCACCCTCAGTCTGCTTCTAGAACACCTCCACCTGATGAGGGGTAAGGGGTCAGTTTACCCCCGAGGAGGTCACAGGGGGCTGAAGCATAAATCCTGGGAAGGAGGCATGGCCTCCTGGCCTAGGAAGTGGGAGGAAGTATGTCAGAGGGATACACACACACACACACACACACACACACCAACCACCCACCAACACAACACACACACACACACACACACACACGGCAGATCATCTAGTCCCACAAGACCCAAGCCACACAAGACTAAAAGTTCTGTCCAAAGTGGCAGTGTCCCAGAAGCTGAGCCAGAAACACCCCCTCCCTGTCCTAGTCCTAGCCAATTTCTACTTTACAATGAAGGACAATTCCCCACACCCCCTCTCAGCAGGTCCTTCATCCCATTCCAGGCTTCCCAATGAGTCAGGATCTTTCATGTTTCCTTCCCAGGAACTTCCTAGGATCCTGTTTCTTAGCCCCTGTTCATCTTGCTTTCCCACTTCCACCTCCCTACCCGTCAGCTCCTGCTTTTGGCCATGCTGGTACTACTTATTATGTGGCCTTGACCTTGAAGGTTGCCTGGGATCCACCTCGCCCTCTCCTCCATTCCCTCTCTCCAACCCTAAAGGGAAGCCTTTATGGACTGAAGCTGAAGAGACTGCAGCCAGGCTCAGTAGGGTGACTAGAACTGGGGTGTGTGTGTGTATGTGTGTGTGGAGGTGGGGTGTCCCACCAATCCAGGTGTACAGCCCAGATCAGGGAGCCACGCCAAGGATGCTATGCCTACCTCTGGGTCTGGGCCATAGATTCAGGGTAACAGGAGTCAGCAGGTTTTGGGGGGTGGAGGGATGTTTCCCTGAGTTTCCAAAGGATGATCCAGACCAAGGAAGAAAGAGTTACTGGAAACATCAATATATACAAATGTCCTCACAGACACAGCGTCGGCACAGGGAGAGACGGTCCATATGTGCACAGACAAGCCATGGAGCCCATGAACTTGAGTGTATATAAATACAGGCACCCAAGGTCAGGCACCACACCCTCTCCAAGCAAGTCCTGCCTCACAGGGCCAGGGCTGATCTGTCATCTGTACTTATAGGAGAAATAGCAGGGGCACTGCACTGCTCTGGGCAGGAAATGGATCCCCTCGCTGAGATCTCCCTGGCCCACCAGGGGTCACGCCTGGGTGGCAGAGAAGGCTTTTGAGGAGGCATATCTTGGCACATCCTGGGCACCTACAATATAGAACGGGCGACAGAGCTCAGGGGGGTCCACGACCATCCAGGACTTAGTGTGGGCGTGAATGAGACTGGGCAAGCCCGGAAGCCCATAGGAAGCCCAGAGAGAGCCCCTCTGCCATGGGCTGCGCCTACTGCCTTCAGCACAGGGCCTGGCAGCCAGGTACTGGCACCAACTCCTAATGCCTGGCAGAGCCCTGGCATGAATGCCAAACACAAGGTGCCAGACACGGGGGTGGGCAGGGTGGGGGGCCGCCAGGCCACACACAAACACAAACCTTCATACACACAGGAAGGGAAATGCACCCACACTCACATCACTTATTTTATCCCCTGGGGAATCATGGGAATGGCAGGCAACACCCTGTCCTAGAGGCTGCCCTCACTGACTCCCCAGGTGTCCCCTTTGGCCTGGCTCTTGGAGTCCCTGGGGCAGGAGGGTGGGCTGGAGGTAATGGGAGGCCTAGTCGCTCCCTATGACTTCCGTTCTTCTCCCCCGCTCTGTCCCCCCAGCGACCCCTCACATGTGAACTTGTGGCAGGAGGAGGAGGAGATGGTGCATCCCCGGGGCTGGGAGGGGGAAGGCAGAGCAAGGACTTCCAAGAACCGGGTGATAATCCTGTTTCCCCCAGTCTCCGCCCCAAGCCGGTTTTGTGGCCCCAAACAGCTTCGGTGTGAGTGCGCGTCAGGGCGTGTGGGGT
>NW_006295183.1:1091500-1095318 GCF_000327345.1 Myotis davidii | reverse complement strand
TGTCCTGCCTGGCGCGCCCGCCACGCCTGCCCGTGGCCACTCGCGCGGTGCTCATCACCGGTGAGTGCGAGGGGCGCGGAGCGTGGGGATTGCAGGCTGTAGGGCGGGACCGGACTCCCAGAGGACTCCCGTGGGCACGCAAGGCAAGGAGGGCACCCAGCGCAGGAGAAGGAGAGTCCCCTTCCCCTGGGTGCAGGGAGCGAACCAATTAGGAAGCAGAGCACCGCCTCAAGTCTTGGTTAACTACCTGCAGCTGCGGGAGTGTTGGAGTGAGGCGGGGAGTGGGCAGGTGCGCTGGGGAACTGATGGCTGAGAAAGAGTCTCCTGGAGTTTGGGGTTTGTGCTTGGCGCCTCCCCAAGAGAGCAATCTCTGAGGGGCTTAAGTGGATGGTCGTCCCTTGAACTATGCCTAACATCCCCACGTGGGGTGCCTCATCTCTTCCCTGAGGCCAGAGAAAGGCTCTTAGATGGGCAGTTGGGACCCTCACCACTCAATTGGCCGGTGCCCTTGGAACCCAGAAAGGCCTGAGGTCATCATGAGAAACAGCTGGGCATTCAGGGGCCTCTCAGGTCCAGCTGACCACCCTCAGACTCCTGAGAGAGGGTCTAGTCTGCACCGAACGCCCATTCCTCCTGGTCCTTTGTGCCCAGGAACGAGGCCTTAGAGAGTTGGGCTCAGGTGCCTCTGGCTGCCTCGCTGAGCTCCCTTTGTCTGGAACAGGGAATAAATCTGTCACCAGATCGAGGGAAGGGAAAGGGGGGCTGAGGCCCGGCCGGAAGTGAGGAGGGGGAGAAAGGCCAGGGGGCACTGGCTCTGTTGTATGGGGGGGAGGGCAGCCTACTCTCTCCCCCACTCCCATGGCTTTGGACAGATGCTCAGGGCTCTGCCTTTACATTGGACTTGGGTCGGGGGTTCAGCCACCAGACTGGCTTCTCTGAGATCTCAGTCCAGTAGGGGGCCCTGCATGATCAGATGGAGCCCGGAGAACTTCTCAGAGGAGGCCATCCTTGAGCTGGGCCTCAGAGGATGGGTGGAGATAGGTGGAGTATGGAGGTGAGGTGTTTTGTGAGAGACAAAGGGTGTGGAACAAAGGCTTAAGGCAGGAATGAGCATGGTCTGGATAGGGGACAATCCAGCATCAGTTTGGCTGCTGGGATGTGGTGGGGCCTTGAATGCTGAGCAAGAATCCAGACTGTGCCGAGACGGGGTGAGGGTGGCACGAGGACTTCTGGCTCCAAGCAAAGAGAGTGGAGATAGAGCAGGGCTCGGGCTGGACAGGGAGACCTGAGTTCAGGGTTCAGTGTAAAGACTCAGGGGATCCTACTTTCAGGGTTTGAGGAAGAAAGATGACAGACCCTCCTGGATGAAGTAGGGTCATCCAGGAGGGCCAGCTCCCCTTCTGCCTTCTAAGTTTTGAGCTTTCTCAACAGGACCCAGACCATCGGCAAGTACTAGGTCTTTCCTGAGATCTCACCTCAGGCTTTGCTTGCTTCTACCAGTAGCCTTGCGTCTGAGTGGCAGGTGTGAGGAGGGATGCCTTCTGTGACTTGGGCTCCCCCCTCTGGTTACAAAGCCCCACAATGGGGGAGGGGAAGAGGTCTGTCCATCCCAACCCATCTAAACATCAGATCAGAGGCTCCAAGTCTCCCAGTGCCCCAAACTCGAGGCCCTTCATCACCTGTGAGATCAGTAGGGGACCAGGTCCTGCCCCACCTGCCACCTACCCCTCCCTGAGAATGCCCCTGTGAACCACTGACCAAAGCTACTGAGCAGCTCAGCCCTGGGGTCAGGGTTTGGGCTGAGTGGCTGGGTACCTTGCCTGCATATCTGTGCACAGATGGGTGGCAGGGGTCTCATGGGAGTGAGCCAGTGTGTTGCTCACAGTTCACTGCAGGTAGGTTGGAGGTATGTACAGGTATGTGTGTGCAGGTGAGTAAGATGAGGTGCAAGGTGTCATTAACTGTGCTGGGAGGCCCAGTTTTCTTGTGAAGGAACTGTCTGCTCTGGGGTGGGGTTGGGGTGAGGGGGTGCTTAGGCAAATGGACACACACATGCTCATTCCCCTGCCCAGCTTCAGCCTGGACTGGCTGGCAGGCCCCCAGACACACAAAGCCCAACTCAAGGCCCCCTGCCCAGCTGTGTTGTCTGACTCGTGGCAGGGAAGGGGTGCAGAGCTGTCCTGCAACAGGAAAGCAGAGCAGCTTTGCAGCTTCTGCTCAGGGGGAAGGCCAGTGAGGAACCTGGATTGGAATGGGAACAATCAAGGAAGCAGGGGCTTATCGGACCCCCACGCTGTCTCCGCCTGGTGGTTTCTCTCTACATACCAAAGACAGGAAGTTATGTCTCCACGAGTGGTAACTGACCTCAGGTCACACTTGGTGGGCTTGGGAAGGGATTAAAATGCAGGTCTGTTCTCCTCTCCATCCATCATTGTCCCTGTCCTGGGGGCAAGTGGTCTGGAGCTCAGAGAATGCTTCACTGTTGCTACTGATTGAAATTCCAAGGGTGGGGGTCAGGGGTGAGTTGCGGATGGGCCTCCCGCTTGCCTGGAACAGCAGGAGGGGGTGTTGAGGTTGGGAAGGCAGGTTGGGCAGAGCCTGGAGGATGGGAGCAGAGGGCTTGGGCTTCATCCCGCTCCCTGTGGGAGCCTTGGGAAGGTTTTCTCAGCAGCGTTATATTGTCATTTTTGGAAAGATCTTTATGGCTGCTTAGGAATTAAGATGGGACAGGACTAAAGAGGCGGCTGCTTCAGTGTCCAGGTAGGAGGACGACGCCTGGGCAAGGGCAGCCAGAAAGAAAGGAAGGCTGTGCAGCAACACTGACCATTTGAGCAGAAACTTGGTATCAAGCAGGCAGGACACGAGGACTGCGACTGGGTCTCAGGCTGACCTGGGATAGAGTCCCCACCTTACTGTGCTGGCTGAGTGACTTTGGGCAGCAGCTTAGCAATACTAGGTCTCAGTTTCCTCATCTGTAAAGTGGGGCTCATAAGCCATGATCGATGGGGTTGCTACGGGGAGTCAGGGAGATGACAGCTGTGAAAGGGTTGATGCTCAAGTGCTCAGCCAGGGAGCAAAGCCTGCCAGAGATGGGCCTGAGAGAGGAGGGAGGGCTGCTGACTGCTGGTAGGTTGGGTGTCATTCCTGGATCCCATCTGGTCCCTGGTGACCCTGGGGTTGTCTCAGGCTGGACGAGGCCACAGTGGGAGTTCACTGGCTACCCTGCCCTGGCCAGGCTGTGACTCTGGTTTTGGCATGGAGGCGGCCAAGAAGCTAGATGCCATGGGCTTCAGGGTGCTGGCCACTGTGTTGGACTTGAATAGCCCCGGCGCCCTAGAGCTGCGTGCCTGCTGTTCCCCTCACCTAAAGCTGCTGCAGATGGACCTGACCAAGCCAGGCGACATCAACCGTGCACTGGAGTTCACCAAGGCCCATACCACCAGCACAGGTCAGTGGGCGGCTCCTGGAAAGTGTGGCAGGGTGGATGTGAAGGGGCAGGGATTGTAGGTTTGCTGCTGGGCTGACCCATCATTTCCCTCCCTGCTCCATGCCCTCAGGCCTGTGGGGCCTAGTCAACAATGCAGGCTTCAATGATGTAGTGGCCGATGCGGAGCTGGCTCCATTAGCTACATTCCGCAGCTGCATGGAGGTGAACTTCTTTGGCACATTGCAGCTCACCAAGGGCCTCTTGCCACTTTTGCGCCGTTCCAGGGGTCGTATTGTGACCCTGGGCAGTCCGGCAGGTGAGTGCATTCCCACGCTGCAGCGAAAAAGGAGCCCCTCCGTGGGGAGGGATGTGGGAGTCACCCCAGGCTGAG
>NW_006295183.1:1078242-1091441 GCF_000327345.1 Myotis davidii | reverse complement strand
GGGGGCCTATGGGACTTCCAAAGCGGCTGTGGTGCTGCTCATGGACACGTTCAACTGTGAACTTCTGCCCTGGGGGGTCAAGGTCAGCGTCATCCAACCTGGCTGCTTCAAGACAGGTGAGGGTCAGGGTTGGGGGGCAGGTCACAGTCTGGGGCTGGAAGAGGGGTGACTGTGGGGGCGGGGACTGGTTGGAATGGGCGTGGCTTTGGCAGGAGGTGGGTCACTGGTGAGTTGGCTTCCCTAGCTGACCCCTGGCTGATTTTATTACCTTTTCTCCAGAGTCAGTGAAAAATGTGAGCAACTGGGAGCAACGCAAACGGCTGCTGCTGACCAGCCTGCCCCAAGAGCTGCTGCAGGCCTACGGGGAGGACTACATCGAGCATGCACACGGGCAGTTCCTGCACTCGCTGAGCCTGGCACTGCCCGACCTCAGCCCGGTTGTAGATGCCATCGTCGATGCACTGCTGGCAGCTCATCCGCCAAGCCGCTACTACCCGGGCCGCGGTGTGGGACTCATGTACTTCATCCACTACTACCTGCCCGAGGGCCTGCGGCGCCGCTTCCTGCAAGCCTTCTTCATCAGCCCCTGTCTGCCAAGTGCACTGCGGCCTGGCAAGCCTGGCCTTGCGCCCACCCAGGATGCTGCCCAAGACCCAGACCCAAGCCCAGGCCCTTCCCCCACAGTGGCCCAATGAGCAGTGTGCATCTCTGGACTCAGCTGTCCCAGCAGAGGATGTCCCATGAGCCCTGGGGCCTCCCCTGGGCGTTGTGACCCAATCTGTCCTAGAGCCTGGCCGCAAGGACCCTAGCCCACCCCCTGCCGATGCCCCAGGTCAGGCCTGGTGAGGCTAACGCTTCCCAGTGAACCTCTGGGCCCCTCTCCTGCTTCATGAGCCCAAACGGGGGCACATGGCTCGCCCGGCAGCTTGGAGAGCCCAGCCGGATGGGGAGTTCAGTGCAAGACGTAGCTGTGGCCTTTGACAGGTTCCCATAGTCGGTGCCTCTGCAAACTAAGTGACAGGGTAGGTTGGGGGCCCCCTCAGGTTACTTCTCAGCACGGGGCCTCAGTGCTGCGATTCAAAGGGTAAATCCCAAATGTTTCTTGACTGGCTCAAGAATTAGGGCCCTGACCACCCACCCAAGCCCCAGGGAGGCTGCACATTTTACTTGCCTGATTGCCATTTTTAAATAAATGTCTATTTCTCCTAGAATGGGGGAGCCCTGTGTTTGGAGGGGTGATAGGCTGTGTGACATACTGGGAACTGCCTGGGGAACCTCCGGGGTTGAGCATGGGGGACGAGGCTCTGGGTACAGACTCTGGTTCTCACCTTCTCTCTTCACTGACCCAGACAGATCATTTATCCAGAGGTGTGGGTTTCCTCCTAGTGAAATGGGGATGATAACCTTGGCCTGGGGAATGGGGGAGCTCAATGAAGCCAACAGGGAGGCCTGGGGGCTCTCCCCCAGTGGCATCCCGCCCTGAGGAATCTGGCTGCTCTGTAGAGGGCCAGCCTGGGACTGCCACTGCTAGCGACTGGGGGAGGCAGAAGGCTTAGGCAGGCGGGGGTCGGATCAGTAAGGGCGAACCCAAGGGGAGCTGGGAGCCCCAAAGGAGAGAGCGGACACAGGGCTTAGGGCAGTTTATTGTTCAGAGGGGCAGGGCTGAGGGAGAGGGACGCACCGCTGCTTCCCCCAGGCCCCAAGGACACACACACACAGTTTCCCCTGGGCCATGGTTCTGGGGGTGACCCACAGAGGGGACAAGAGGCTCACACTGCTACTAGGGGTTCTCATTCTGGAGGGGCACAAAAGTGACCACATGCTTCTTAGACATGTGGGTGGCTGTAAACAGGGCTTGATCTGGAGGGGAACTTGGTCTATCCTGGGTCAGGGGAGCAGGCGCCCAGGCCCAAGAGCAGTCTCAGGAGATCAGGGGAGCTGGGCAGCCGCTAGGACAATGTGCCACACCCCCAGGGCAGGCAGGTGAGCCTGGCCTTGGTCACACCACACACAGACACACACTCCTGGGGAGCCTCGGGCCCGGGCGTTAGAAGATGGGGATGTAGTTGTCGATCTTGGCGCGGTGGCGCTGGGCGATGCACTCGGCGATCCACACAATGTTGCGACACTCCTGCTCCTTGAGCTTCACGAAGGCGTAGAAGACACCGAAGTGGAACTGGTTGAGGAAGGCCAGCTTGTTCAGTTTCACCTGCAGACAGAGGCAGGCGAGGTGTGCAGCTGGCCACGACCAGAGTCAGGCCTACACCACCACACCCGCCCTGTGACGGGCAGGCTGGCACCCACCTCGTGCTCAAAGAAGCGGTCCTCCAGGGTCTTGTCTCCAGGGTTGCTGCCTGCACCCTCAAAAAGCAGCTTGTACTCCTGGCCCAAGAGTGGGGGGAAGCGTGAGCGTGAAGGCACAGCTGGGTGTGGGGTGGGGAGGCAAGTGCCAATATGCCCGCCCCTCGGTCCTGCAGCCAGGGCACTCACCGGGTAGTAGTCGGCCACGTTCTTAACCTGCTCGTAGTCATCAGCCCGAGCTAACTGTGCCAGGCCCTCCGGGTAGAGCCGCCCACAGTGCGGAAAGAGCTTGGCACGGTCCTCCTTGGACAGCTCTGTGCCGAAGGAATTGATGGTGATGATGAAGGCGCGGCGGTCTGCTTCAAACTGTGGGGCCAGAGCACAGGCAAGGAGACAGGGAGGGAGGGAGGCAGTGGCCGGTCAGTTGGCAGGGCTTCCCCTTGGCCTCTTTCCCAGGGGACCAGCGGGCGGGAGGGAGGGCGCTCACCTCCAGGATGGGGCACATGGCGTCGGCCGTGGTCCCGCCCAGCAGGGTGCAGAACTTGTAGAAGGACTCCAGGTAGGCCTGCACAGAGCATGGGGCTTGTTCAGCCCAAGCAGGGAGATGGGGGTGGGGGGGGTTCCCCAGGCCTCCTACTCATAGTCCCCAATTCCCGCCCCAGTCCTTGCATTGGCCATGGCAGCCCCACGTCAGAGCCCCTGCAAGAGCCACAAACTCCAACTGTTAACCAGCCAAGCAGCAATAGCCTGCTGCCTTGTTCCCAACCCAGGAGTGACAGCAATTTCTGGCCAACTGCCTGCTTCATGGTGCAGTGCCCCCCACACCCTCATCCCACAGAAGGCCAGGCTAAGAGGGAGACTCTGTCTTTCTCTACTATTCTGTCCGCCTTTCCCCCAGATCTTCTCTCCTCAGTCTAGAAAACCACCTGCCGATGGGCTAGTGAGGGAAGTTTACGCCTGAGAGTTCATGGAGATGGCCTGGCCTGGGTGCCCGGGCCCCTCCTGGCCTCCACCGTACAGAACACTCCCCCCCCGCCCCCAGGCATCACGCAGTAGGAATCAAACTGTCAACCCGAGTCCTGCTGAGAAATGATTATTGCCCCCTTGGACGTCAGCCTTGCAGAGCAATGGCCATGGCGGAACATGGGGTGGGGGTGGGGGAGGGACAAGCACTTCCTGCCCCTGCAAATTGGATCTGCTGGGCATGAGGAGAAGACAGGTCAGCCCAGGCCCCCAGCCCTCACTCCTAAGAGCAGCCACACAGGCTCCTTCCCCACACCTCTCTCTGTCAAGGAAGGGGATGGTCTTGCAGCTCCCTGGAGAGCTCCCTGCACTCAGATCCTCCTGGGTCCAATCTGGAGCCTACTCTTGGGGGCGAGGACTGGGAGGCGTGGGTAGCTTCCCATGCCAAGGTCTGCCCTCCAAGGTGCGGAGACCTTTGCACCCACTACCAGCTGACTTGGGCCACCAGCTGTGCTGCCCCAGGAGGAGGTGAGATGAGACCTGGGAGTCCGTAAGCCCAGCCCAACCTGGCCAGCAGCACTGGGCAAGCTGGGCTCAGAGAAAGGCCTGAGGTAACCACCGTGTCACAGAAAACAAAAGTCCAGGGCAGGGCAGGGAGTGAGAAACTGGAAGGGGGAAGGGGTCATAGCACAGCGGATCCCCGGGAATGAGAGAGGGGCAGAAACAGCTGCCCACCCTACCATGGCTTGGGGTACCTCTCAGTCCTTCTAGCACTGTTCCCAGCTCCTTCCTTCCCCACAGCCAGCCACACTGGCTGCACCCAGATCCCCAGGCCTGCTCCATCCAGTGGGTCTGCAGTTCTTCCCCAGGGGGATGCGAATGCAGATAGGCTGACCCCAGGGTGAAGGAGGCTGGCGGACAGACCGAGACTCTCTTCTGGAGACCAGGGCAGTTGAAGGAACTGGCAGGACCCCAAAGGCCCAGGTACCAAGGTCATATCCCCACCCCCACCCCGTGCCCTGGAGGAGTCTGCGAGCCCATGGCTGTGCCAGCTAACTACAGTTCCCACCCGGTAGGCGGCTGAGGGTCCGCCTAATCTCCCATCTGTGGCCACTGGGCTGGGACATTGCCTGCTGGGCGGGCAGTCCTGGCATGGTGCCTGCAGCATTGGATCAATGTTTACAAGCTGGTGCCCAGGCAGCCCTCGCCGGTGACTCCAGGTAGAACCAGTCAGGCCCGGTGAGGGTGTGGGTTAGGCTAGGGGGACAGCCGCACCCCTCACCCTGTGTCAGGTCAGGGATCCCGGCAACAGGCCAGCTGGGCAGGCAGGAGTTCGTTCGTTCTCTCTCTCTCTCTCTCTCTCTCTCTCTCTCTCTCTCTCTCTCTCCTGATTGCTAGCCTGCCTCCCTACTAGCGGGGTGGATGAGAGAGCTTACTTTGCAATCAGGCTGAGCCAGGTGTGATCCCCAATGCTCTCAGTATAGCAAGTGGCTTCAGGCAACCCATTCTACTTCTGAGTCCTCAATTTCTTCATCTTACAAATGAAAACACTGATAAGGCAGTCCTGAGAATGAAAGAAGGTGAATCTCCCTCCCTCTGGTATTGTCCCCTCTACCCTGTCCTCCACATTGCAAGTCCTCCAGGGGGGCTTTCTGATGATACTGCGATCCGTGGGAAACCTTTACTGCTGGCCCTGCACACAGGATAAAGTTCAAACTTCTGACCAGACATTCACGGCCCTGGGTGGCTTATCCTGTGCCTGCTTCTTTTTCCAGACCCACCTGCTGCTGTCCATCTGGAACCTGCACTTTGACAGCAAACCGCTTGCCACTGGCCCATGCTCCATGCTTGCTCTGCATGTGCTGTTCCCCTGCCACACCACTGCACCCCAGGAAGGTCCTTCACTACCACCAGACTCTCCCTCACTCTGGCCCAACCCCTGCAGGGCGACTGGAGGGCCTGGGCTTAGGATGCAGCCAGGAGTCAGCCGCCTAACTCCAACCAGGGCAGGAGAGGACCCTCGCTATAAAGAGCCAATAGACAGATGTTCTCAGGGTTAGGTCAGCAGGGCCCTTGGCCAGTGCTAACCTCAGCCCCGCTCAAGGCCCTACCCACTGCTGACCCATGTTCCTGGCTGCAGCCCCTCCGGGGTCCTGGTACCACAATTGTAGCCCAGTCTATCCCAAATGTCCCTCGCTGGTCCCTGGGCAGCTCTGCCCTGCACCTCTTTAAGCCAGGGCAGCGCTGACCTAGGAATCCCAAGCCCACTCTTCCTCCAGGGGTCTCCAGCCCATGGCACAGCCTGGTGGGAAGCAGAAGGTAGGTGGGGGATGAGGATGATGGGACATGGCACTGGCTCTGGCCTGGGAACCTGACAGGGGTACCTGGCTACACCTGGCTGGGTCCCTCTCCCACCGTAACTGAACACACTGTTGCTCTGCTCACGTGCCTGTACTTGCTGGCCACAGTCCAGGTGGGGAGAGCTGAGAGCTAAGGCCTGGGTGGTAGCCCGTGACCCTGCGGGATCGGGGAGAGCAGTCACCCAGGAGCCAGCTCTGACAAGCCAAGCTGCGGAGCACCGGCCACGCCCGCTGATCTTATCTGGGCTGCCGTGGGCACCTGGGGATGGAGAACCTGTTCCATGCAGCCTTGTGCCATCACAGGAGCCAGAAAGTGAGTGGATAAGCCCCCAGGGTGAGAACCTGGTGCAGCTGTGCCCTGCCCCAGCACCCCACATAAATCACAAGCCACCACGCCCACAGCCTGTCGGCCTGCAAGCCGATCCCCCGCTATTCACAGGGGGTTGGGGGGAAGGGGAGACACTACCTTGTAGAGCGTGTTGCGGATGATCTCGATGTTCATTTCATCGAGGTCCTGCTCTGAGATGCAGTCCTGGAAAAAAGCCGCTGGGGAGAAAAGATGGGTATGTGCACTTAGGTAAGGGTCCTAGGGCCCCTGCCACAAGGTCCACTTGGCTGGGTATTGGGGGCCCCCACCCTGGTTATTGCCTTGGAAGTGGCAGAAGCAATCCTCTGGACGATGTACACTGACCTGAGCCTTCTTACTCCTAAAACTGATTTATAAAGCAGGCCGCCAGCCATAACATGACCTAATCGCTGCTGGGGCAGACCCAAGCTCCGCCATGCCAAAGACAGGCTTGCATAAGAGGCCACAACATCCTCTCTTCTGGGGGCGGGGGGGGGCGGCAACTGTGGATTTGGGGCCTGACACCCACTTCTTCGCATCCCCCACATTTGGAAAACCGGCCTCCTCCTCCTTAGACAAGGAATGAGTTCAGCATCTGGGTGGGCACAGGCCAGATCAAGGGGCCACTCTTGGGCTGGAAGTAGTGGCCGGAGCAGGAAAAAGCCACTCCACCCAAAGCAGAACCTGTAGGCTCACTGCCTCTTCTTTAAAGATGAAGAAACTGAAAAAGCCACAAATAGCTCCGAACTACTGAGAAATTCTGGGCCAGATGAGCCAGCAGGTAGTGCTCAGGCCTCTTTGTGTAGGACCAAGTGCAGCTTGGTGCCCAGTGGTTCAACCCTGGGAGCTTCCTGGAGGTGGTGCCCTGGCTCTGAGGACACTCGCTGGGGACAGCCTTAGTGCCTTCTACCCAGCAGACATGGCAGGCAGGAGCCAGCACTGCCTAGGCGGGGCCCTGCAGGAAGCTCTCAGTTCCCCTCTCGTGGCCTCGAACATGAACTCTGTATCCTGCTGGACACTGCCTGTCCTGGCCCCTGGGACCTGCTCAAGTGGAGGCGAGTGAAGCTACTGGCTTCCCTTCCCTGCTCATGGGCAGCCCGCCACTCCCGCCCAGCTGGAGGCCACAGTCTGACAGTGCTCCGAGGGACCCGGGCTCTGAACCCTCTCCCTGAGCTCAGCCCCCTCTGCATTCTGAGAAACCACCCAATTCCACAAAGTGAGGTGGTCTGAGTCGGGCCCTGGGTGTAGCCTGCCTGACCAAGCAAAAGCAACAGCACAGAAGGCCGGTGAGGAGGAAGGAATGGGAGGGGAAGCCAAGAGGGAGCTTAAAGGCAAGCCAGTGGGTAGGCCTCAATTCTGAGTCAGGGTCACCCCCAGGGGCCCGCAAACCACACACTGAGGCACTGGCACTGATGCCCACCCCTCCCTCCACCAGCGGCTCACCCAGGGGCGTGTCCACCAGGATGGCATTGTAGAGCTCGGCAGGTGTCTGTGCAATGTTCACGGCCTCCATCTGCTCAAAGCTGCCTAGTGGGTGGCATTTGGGCACCAGCTCGGCGATAGAGCGCTGGTGCAGCGTGCCCGTGATGAGCAGGATCACGTTGTCAATCATGTAGCTGTAACTACAGGAGGCACAAGAGCAGGCATCCTGTCAAGGGGCCTGGAAGTCCTGACACCATGCCCCTGCCCCCACCCCGCACAGGTGACCAGCCCCTGGACAATGAATGCTGCCTCCTTTCCCTGCCCAAGTGTGCCCCCTACTCCAGTGCCAGGCACACAGGACAGGCACGGCCCCTCCCCTGGTGGAGGGAGGATGGAATCCATGCCCCACGAGTGATTGGGGAAAAGTGTGAACAGCCTTCTGGCAGGACAGGGGGACCGTGGGCACATGGAGGCGAGGCCACTGGCCAGCCTCGGGGATGAAAGAACTGGGAGATGACAGAGTGTTCTGGGAAGAGGGAACAGTGTGTGCGAAAACCTGGAGGCCTTCACTGCGTGACGGACGCATTCGAGGAACCGAGCACAGCCAGGGTTGGCAGAGGGAGGGGAACCAGGGCAGTGCTGCCAGCAGGCCGGGGCCTGGAGGCTGGTCCTGCAGACGGGGTGAGGGTCCTGCCTTCATTTGAGCTCGAGGGCTCCGTGAGGGCATAAGCAGGGGTATCCAGTCCAGTTAGGGTCCCTTTGGCTGCTGGTGGGAACAGAGCGGGAGGGGAAGACGGCGGGGGAGGGCAGTGAGGAGTGGGGTGGGGAGAGCTTCTCTAGAAGAGGCTGGAGGGGAGCTGGTGGGAAGGCCCCTCTGGAGTAAGGGCCCAGGTCAAGCAGTGACGAGCAGGCAGACAGCTGCCCTGCGCAGCCCACTCCAAAGACCGAGCACCGCCTCCTCCTTTAGGGCCTGAGGCCAGGGCCAGGCGTCTGTCCAGGCTGCCTGGAGAAGACCCAGAGACCTGGACAGGAGGCTGGGCTCAGGTCAGTCCCAGGCAGAGGCTCCCCGCCCCCGCCCCCCCAGGCTCTGGAGAGCACATGGGCACCAGAGGGGGCTGTGGAGCTGGCGAGGGTGGGGCTGCCCAGGTCACCATGCCAAGGCAAGGGGCAAGCTCTGCCTCCAACAGTGAAGACAAAAGCTTGAAAGGACTGGAGCTAGTTCTGCGCAGTCACCTATGTGGGGATGGGGGGCCGGGGGGGCGGCGTTGACAGTCAGACTGCAGTAGCCACAACATTCCTCAGCCTGGCACCAGCGAGGAATTCAAGGCACAAGGGAGCTGGCTGAGGCCTGGAGTGAGGACAGCCTCCAAGGCCGAAGTTGGGTTCCCACTGGAGGCTGAGGTTGGGGTGGAGGCTGCTGCCCTGAGCTTTTGTGTGGGCCGCGGCCAGGCCCCTGACCTGAGGTAATCACTGCGCACCAGTGCCGATGCGATCCAAGGAAGCGGGCCCCCATACCAGGGGAAGGAGGCTGAGGGCCCAGGCTCCAGCTCAGAGGGCTGGCCGTTGGGGGAGCTCCCACAGGGCCCTCCAGGAAGGCGGCAGAAGGAAGAAGCCACAGCTCCTGTCCTGGCCTGACCCCCACTCTCCGCCTCCCTTCTGCTCCCCTAGCTCCCACCCGGCCCAGCGCCCTGCTACAACCTCTGCTCTCCTGGGCTTGGGGCCAGGCAGCTGCCCTCTCTCCGCCCTGTCTGGCTAGGTCAGCTACAGGATGTGTGCTGAGAAGAGACAGGCCCCTTCCCAAACTGAGGGCTTTGGGCAAGGCCCATCTGCAGCTACAAGACAGAGGCCCCAATGCCAGCCTCCTGACCCCGGCCTGACAGCCGGCAGAGTGGAGGCACTTCAGAGAGCTTTGTGCCTTGGTCTCGGGTCCCAGCCTGCATCTGCTCTACCCTGGACAGCACACCCCTCCTGCCCTCATGCTTCCAGAATCTCATGGGCCCCAGGACCATGCTACACACACACACCACCTCCCGCGACATCCCTGCTTGCACCACATCCAGCCCCACTCTAGCCATCATGTTCTCCGAACCTAATGCTGCTCTTTATGCTCCCACAACGCTCTGTGCGGGGAGGGAAAAACGAGTCCTATCCAACTGATCCCACAACCACTTCCATCATCAGCTGTCAGAGAAAATAAGGCACAGAGTGCAGGCACCGGGCCCCATCATTGCATAAGGCGGAAGAGCTCTCTGTCCCCATGGCCAGTGTCCACACACCTCCACCCATGCCCAGGGTTCCCAGGCCCTAGGGCTCTACATTCCCCATCAAGCCTTATCTTCTCAGCGGGATCCACACAAATCAGTCTTTGTTTTCTAAACCTCCCCACTCCTTGTGCCCCATCTGAGGGTATTAGTTTATGTTGGGAGTGGGGCTGGGGTCAGGGCCCAAGGGAGGTGCCTCCGGGTCCAGTCCCCCCTCTTCCCCCAAGAGGAGAACCCTGTGGGAAGACGCTGCCATTTGGCTTTGCTGCTATCCCTCCAGTGATGGGGAACAGGCCAGTTATGACTCACTTTTCAGCCTTGACAGCAGATGTGGGGGCCGGAGGTAGTATCCTCTGGCTGCCCCCAGCCTCTCCTGCTAGATCTAGCTGGGCACCAAGCAAAATGCTGAGCCAAGGGAGGGTCACTTGCGATCACACCCCCCTAGCCCCTTCCAGGGCCCTCTTCCAACCCAGGCTAGGCAGCCCGATGATCCTGTGCCAGGGCCACCCTTCCTCCCCTTGGGTCAACCACACGGTTACGGCAGCAGCCCCCGATATTCTCCCCTGCCCAGTGACAGCCAGAATCTTCCTTCCTGGGAGAAAGGAGGTGACACTGACCCAGCTGTCTGCTTCTCTCCCAAGGACCTGAGCAGCCAGGGAAAGCCTCCTCCTTGCCTGGCTTCAGCGGCTGCCTCCCAGCCCCCAGAAAGCCGTTCCACCAGTCCTCCCTTCATCTGGCCTCACTAGAGAGAATGAGGTTCCAGCTGGTCAGCATCTCCCTCCAGAGGGAGACAGCTGGGGGTGGACAGGCGGCTGCCCGCCAGGCCAAAGAGGCCCTTGCGGGATGGGAGAGGGGCAGTCTGTAATCCTCTGCCCACAGGCCCTCCCTCCCCGTGTCCCTGAGATTCAAAGATTCAGCTCCGGCCCACAGGAAGTCGGGTTGGAGTACAGGAAGACACTTCCTCCGAGAAGTCTTCCAGAATCCCCAAGGAAGCCCCATCCCTCTGCTGTGCCCTTTGGCGCCACCTGCTGGAGCACCGAGGCTTACTTCCCGTTCTTACCACCCAGCCCTGGGGGCCAGCCTGGCACTGGTGGGAAGGCCACGATGACTAGGGACCCTGCCGGTCTATCCATCCAAATCTCTCATCATACCAACTGCGAAGCCTCCGTTTCCCTTCTGCAATCGGAATGACTGTAGCGTGGCCAATGGCAGAACTAGAGAGGCCCTGACCTTCTCATTAACATCGTGCCCCAACCCCAGAGGCGCAGTTGCGTCCTCCCACTTGACCTGAGCCTTCTGGGCCTTGAAGGGCTCCTGTGTGCTCTCCCCTGGGCTCAGGAAACAGGGTAGGTACTGGCTTTCCCTCAAGGCAGGAACAAGGTCAAGCCCAGGACCTAGAAACCCCAGCAGGTCTAGATCCACAACCCGGAGAGACTGTGCCATCAACCCAGAAACACTAGTGTGGACAGCAGTGGCTGGAGGGCCCATCTGGAAACCTGATGCAGCAGGGCCCACGGTTGCAACCACATGTCCTAGGGAGAATGGCCAGTGTGCTAACAGGCCCACTGGGCACTTGAGGCCATTGTCCTGGCACAAAGCGTCCTTCCAGCTGCTAACACTGAGGCTCCTGGTCCACCAGAAAGATGGGTGCCATGCCAATGGGTACCTGCCTCAGCCCCGTTCAGCAACACCACTCCTCACTCCTGGGTTGAGCCAGAGTAGAGGAGGCGGAGTGGAGAAGAGCAGCCAGGGAGGTAGGAGTTAAATCTGAGAGGCACCATGAGAGAAAGGAGACTCCAGGATCAGGTGGGGTTAGCGAGGCCACTCGGGAGAGCGGGTGGCCAGAGCGGAGGCAGTGGCCTGGTGTGGGGCAGACAGACCCTACGTGAGAGGTTCCTCTGGAGTAGGCTGTCATCAGCCACATGGTCTTGAGATGATCCAGCTCAGTCTCCTGCAGTAACATGTACTAGTACCAAGGGCTGCTTCCAGGCCCAGCCATGAACTTGCTGTGAGACTTGGGACAGAGCCTCTAACCCCATCTGATCCTGGAGTCCACTCAACGCGGAGAAGCCTCCTGTGACCCTTAGTTCTATTTGTGGCAGCTGGGAAGTCTTGAGCTTCTGCTAGCACACCTGCAGTGACAAGGAGCTCACTGCCTCCTGGAGAGCCTTTTCCTGCCACCCTGAGGCAGCTCCGAAGGCAACAGAGAGATTCTGAGCGATGGAGATAAGGTGACCTCTGTGTGTGGCTCCTAATGAGGCCTGGAGACCTTGGCCACATGAAAGGCAGTGGTGACTTTAGCCAGGGCCTTGTGGTGGAGTGATGGGTCTGCTGGAAACGGACTGGAGGCTCGAAGGGTGTTGGAAGGTGAAAGAACGGACATTGAATGTAAAAGTTTAGGCCAGCCCTGGCCAGGCAGCTCCGTTGGTTAGAGCATCATCCCAATACGCCAAGGTTGCAGGTTTGATACCCAATCAAGGCACCTACAAGAATCAACCAATGAATGCATAAATAAGTGGAACAAAAATAGATGGTTCTCTCTCTCTCTCTCTCTTCTCTCTCCTCTCTCTCTCTCTCTCTCTCTCTCTCTCTCCTTTCTAAAATCAATAAACAAAAATTTAAAAAGAAAATAAGAGTTTAGGCCCCAAGAGACGGGTTTTTTAGATGCTAATGGGCAGAATCCAGAAGGGAACGTGGGTGCACAGACAGAAGTGCAGGGGACTGACCACTTGGGGTCCAGCGAGTGGGGTGAGGGGACAGAGGACATTGGCAGTAGGACCCCAAAAAAGAGGCGAGCACCTCAGCCACCGGATTGGGGTTGGAGGCACAGATGTAGACTGGCCTCTATTATCTCTGTGGAGCAGGAGGTAGGTGAGAGAGAAGGCTGGGGGGACCGGGAGAGGGATGGTGTTTAAGATAGGGAGGTGGTCTTCCCACCCTTGAGGGGGATGCTCCAGGGGCTGAGTAGGGAGAGCCAGCGGCTGGCTGGGCAGGGACAAGTCAAGGCCAACTGAGCTGGTCTGTGTGCATGTCTGGCAGCTGGGTTCACCCGCCCAATGCTGCTGCCGGCTTCCCCAACTTTGCTCCCAGCAGCAGAGGTGGGGGAGGGTGCCTCCGGGCTGGAGGCTGCTGGGATTCCTCCAGGGCTGGGGGGCTGCCAGCCGGGTGGGACTATGAGATGGGCAGCCAAGAGAGCTGCGGATGTTGGCAGAAGAGTGCTCGAATGATGGACCAGGGAACCTCAGCTGGGGAGGGAGGAAAATGAAGAAAGAGAGGCAGCAGGGGAGGAAGCAGGGCCTCGTGTCCTGCTGAGTCCGGAACCCGTGTCCCACAAGGGACTAAGAGTGGGCTGCAGCGCCTGAAGGCTGTGGGTAGAGAGGGGGTGCCTGACTCAGCGATTTCAAGGGTGGAGCAGTTCCAGGGGGTGACATGGTCTTGGGCAGCCATCGGTGGGGGCGGCTCAAGCGGAGAGCAGAGGAGCAGAGGGATGACGAGGTCGTGGACTCAGCAGCCACAGGTTCAGACAGGCTGACACGTGGCTGCTGA
>NW_006295183.1:1059476-1078206 GCF_000327345.1 Myotis davidii | reverse complement strand
GGGAGACTATAAGCCACAATCACCCGTGAATGGAAGGGGCGGGAAGTGACAGGCTGCCACAGAATAGCGCTTGGCTGCTCTAAGCATACTTGGTGCTTACAGCCAACCTCCAGCAAAGAGCTGGCGGCTGTGTGGCCTCAGTCACGCTCAGAGCTCTCTCCAGTTTCATGGCCTGGCAGGCAGAGACCAAGCCTCTAAGAGCACCAAGAAAGGCCAGGGGCGAGCTACATAGGCAGGTGGCCAAGCGGGATGCAGGACATCTGCCCTCTGACCACTGGCATGGGGTTGGGTCAGGCCTCCTCTGGCCAGCCCAGCAAGAAAGACCAGAACATTCATCAGGAAACTGGAGGAACCTTGTGCAAACAAGATGAAGGCCAGGCTCTGGCAATAAACACACAGTTTCCTTGTATGTCCTCAGCTCTGGCCTTGAGGCAAGGGATACACAGGCCCAGTCTAGGGGTTGATTGACAAATGGGGTTCTGTGGCATGATTCCCCAATGCTACGGCACAAGACACACCTCATCTCTGAACTCCTGCCCCAGAATGACCATGTCAGTTTTACTTTTTTTTTTTCTTTCAGTTGTACCTTGACCGGGGCTAGGGCAGTGATTATGGGTTAAGTCAGGACAGCAAGGGGCCCCAGGGCACCAGCTGGGCACAAACTTTTTTTTTTTTTTTTATAAGTAGAAAGAGTACACTGTAAAGGCCCTGGCCGGGTAGCTCAGTTAGTTAAAGTGTCATCCCAATACACCAAGGTTGCGAGCTCAATCTCCAGGCAGAGCACATACGAGAAGCAATCAATGAATGCATAAAAAACAACAAATTGATGTTTCATTGCCCTGTGGAGAGAGCCTGCTTCCCATCCTGGGTAGGTTCCCTGAGCCCTTTGGGTGTCCCAGCCTGTGGCCCCTGCCTGAGGTTGGTGCTCTTATAGCTGCTGACACCACCTGACCTAGTGGATCGTGAGTAAGTGGCTGCTCCTGGGGGTGGGCAGTGGAGGGTATCAGGCTAGGCAGCAGAAATCTAGCCCTGTCCCTGCAAAGACAGGGCAGGTATGTCAGGTCTCAAGGAAGAGGGTGAGGACACCGCAATCAGGGAACGGGCAAAGCAAGGTGGTACCCAGGAGACTGCCTGGAAACCTTCCTTCCCCACAACTCACACACACTCCGCCAACTCAGGGCAAACTCCTATAAGCCAGCCTCTGACATGCCTCTGCTCGCCACGGGTGAGGCAGCCACGTGGACAGAGGCCCTCTGTTTGTCCATCAGGCCCTGGCTCATGGTTCCTGGGCCGTTACTGCACAGGGGTCTCTCTACCTCCCTGTTTCCAGAAGTACACTCAGCGAGCACAGGTTGCCTTGTCCAAGTGCCCTCCCCTAGCCTGCAGGTCACAAGGCCTTTCCTCTCTCAGCACTGCCAGGAGCTTAGTGGAGGCAGGGCTACACCCAAGGGTTAGACAATGGGGAGACTGGGCAGTCAAGGGTCGTAAGCATGGCGGCCTGGCCAGAACTGGGAAAGGCAGCCAGATGTTCAGCTTCCACTCCCAAGCCCACCATTCTTTCTCCCTGAAACCCAGGCCCATGGTCAGAAAGCCTGAATGGCCCATCCCATGAACCTGGCTCTTCAGAGCTCTGTCCATCCCTGACCCCTGATCCCTGACCCTGACATGGGGGTCAGGGGCCCAGCGAGTGTTCATTGTGGGTGCTGTGAGTGAGGAAAGGGTTCCCCACCCCAATCTCTGTCACACCAGTGGTGCAGGGAAAGGGGCTACACCCAGCACCACAACATGGGATACGTGCCTGCCCACCAGTATCCTAGCCAGAAGTGAAGTGGCTGGTGACCCTCCTCTATGGGAAGTGGCCTGGAGGTCCAGTGTTATTGAATGACCAGCCCAGCCATATAGCCCAGGAGGACTCTACAGGCAGCTGACCTAATAAGCCATGCTGGGCCAGGTCCATCAGATGCAGCCGTCCTGCCCAGCTGGGGAGGAGGCAAGGCACTGTAGAGCACACTCACGTAATGAAATCCAGGAAGCTGGCGAGTGGCTCATAGGCGTGGTTCCTCATGTGGCGGAACTCCACCACCATCTTCTCCTTGAGCCGGTCATCAATGACGGACACTGTCAGTGGTGATGCCTCGTTGGCCAGGAAGTTGCCGTAGTCAGTGCTCTGCAGGTGCAGCTTCAGGTCTGAAACCCAAGGGTGGGGTGTGAGGGCTGGCCATGCTGAGTCTCCTCATCCCGACCCTGATTCCCAGCCCTAGCCGCTCCCCTGGAGTTGAGTCCTGCTGCTCCCCTAACTTCCTGTCTCCACCTCCACCTCCCTGTTGGCTCAGGGCCTACTCCAAAGCAATCAGCCAAGGCCCTGGAGATGCCCCAGACCCTTGGGCCATGAGCCAGTATACTGTCCAAGCACAGTACAGTCTAAGCACAAGTAGAACCATTGTTCCTTCAAATGACAAGGCCGGAAACTCCAACCGAAGGTGCCATTCACAAGCCTTTGAGGTCCTTCTGCAGGCAGGCTCTGGGGTGACCCTGACCAGGAGCAGAATAAGGCACACGCCCTGCCTTCCACAGCCTCCGGGCTAGTAGAGCAATCCAGCACACCCCCAGGCAGAAATCATACAGATGAAATAAAGGACATGCCGTAGCCCTGTGGGGAGAGTAGAGAAGGCACCAAGATAGGACTGAGAAGGCGAGAGGACATGCTAGGCTGGGCCACAGCAGAGGGCAGGGACAGGAAAACACACAGGTCAACAGCCAGGAGGCTGGTGTAAGTGACAAGTGGCCTAGAGAGCAAACGTGTTAGGTGGAGAGGAAGCTGGAGAGGCTGGGGCAGCCAAGCCCATCTCACAGGCTCTCCTGAGCTCTTAGGGACAGTGGTGAGGAAAGAGAGGAAAGGACTGAGGAAGGACAAGTGAGACCCAGGGGATCAGGGCAACAACCCCACAGTCTCCCGCTTCTGCCCGCTTCCCACTGCCCAGTCTATTCTCCACACACAGCCAGAGCGATCTTCTTAAAACACCAAACAGCCCACACCACTCGGTGGTGCATCCTCATCTCAGGGCCCTTCCTGTCCCTTGCCTGGAAAGTGAGGCTCGCTCCTCAAACACCCCCTCCTCAGAGGCGTCTGCTGCAGCCCCGTCACCCTTCCCTTGTGCCACTTTTCTTTGTAACACAAATCCCCTTGCGCAGAGGACATATAAGCTCCGTGACAGCTGGGACTTTCACTGTGGCAGCCTAGAGTCTAAAACAGAGTAGTTCTGGTGCATTTTGATGCTCGGTAAAGAGCTGCTGAAGGAATGAAAGACTGGGCAGAGGGTTGGTGAAGACAGCACAAGAGTCACTCCTGAAATCTGAAAGGGGACACTGGCAGTGATGGCCTACCAAGGACGGTGGCTGAGACGGGTCCATGGGCGCATGTATGTGTGTATGAAGGCTCAACAGCCGGAGCTGCCTCTGCTGCAGGGACCACATGCTTTCCTCCACTGGGGAGGTTACCCGGAGGACAGCAGGAAAGGTGACCATTTCCACCAGCCCCCTGACCAGGGCCTGTGTGTCTGAGAGCCTAGGAGGCCATGCTATCCTGGTTGCTTAAAGAAGAGTAGGGCATATAATCCACCGACAGGCTTAAGGGACCCCTGTGATGCCCCTCCCTGGACCCCATCAGTGCTCCCAGCCTAGAGTCAGATGTGCTAAAGGAGAGATGGGAGAGCATGTGGGAGGGGGTGGGGGGAGGGAGGAGTACACCCCTCCCACCTGCATCTCTGGGTGGCACCCGGGAGCAGGCAGCACTCAAGTCCTCTGCGGCTCCTGGGCACACAGAGTGAACTTTAAACTCATGAGGCTGCAGGAGGCCTTCACCATCTGCTGCCTTCACCGTCGCTCTACCATTCACACCCGCTTTTCTCCCATGGCCAAGCTAAAGGAGAACAGAACTAAGGGCAAGGTACAGCAGGGAAAAGCTGACATGGATCCTGCTGTCTTTTTGCCCAAAGTACTGTGCACACTCCTATGTTCTCACCCCAGGCCGTCTGCCCGGGGCTCTACTTCGCCCCATCACCCGTCAGGCCCTGGCCCACTTATGCCTAGAATAAGGCTCAGGTGGGAGAAGTACAGGTGAGACCCAGTATTACTGCTCAGTAATAATCCAGCTGTTACATTATTTGATTATTCATTTGGCTGTTACAGAAAAATCCTTAACTGTAACTGATGGTTGTTGATGTCATAGTATATCACCTGGCCTAGCCGGTTTGGCTCAGTGGATAGAGCGTTGGCCTGCGGGCTCAAGGGTCTCAGGTTCAATTCCGGTCAAGGGCATGTACCTTGGTTGCAGGCACATCCCCAGTACTGGGTGTGCAGGAGGCAGCTGATGGATGTTTCTCTCTCATCAATGTTTCTAACTCTCTATTCCTCTCCCTTCCTCTCTGTAAAAAAATTCAATAAAATATTTATTTTTTAAAAAATAGTATATCACCTGTATTTCTACCTGTAATGGGCTTTATGTGCTAGATGTTAATATCCTTGACCCTGGGCAAGGGCACAAGTTCTTTTAAAAGAAACATGGTTTACTTGAACAAAACTGATCAGTTTTGAGAGATTGTTAGTGTCCTTGAAGTGGTTTTTGTAGATGTGAAACGAATGGTGAGAATATGAATTGGTCCCTCTTATTCTAGTACTAGAGGCCCGGTGCACAAATTCATGCATGGGTGGGGTCCGGCCAGCGGGGGGGGGGATGCAGGAGGTTGACCGGCTGGCCCCGCCCCCGATTGGGGGGGGCAATTGGGGGAGGGGCCGGCCGTGGGGAGGGACACAATCAGGCCCCCATCGGCCGGTAGGCTGCCACAGTGCATGTCATAGCAACCGGTCATTCCGGTCGTTCTGTTGTTCTGGTTGTTTGGCTTTTATATAGATAGACTGAAATTAAGTCTAATGAATTTATCAAGTCATGTTCATGCCCTGATTTTATATACTTTCATCTCTCAATAAGTATTGTGATACTTGAAAGAAAAGTGGGTGGGTGTTCTGGCCTGGGCACAGCAGATGCAGATGCTCAAATCCCCACTAGGGGAGGCTGTGGAGCAGACAGTAGCTGGAAGCCAAGCCTGGCCCAAACCTGTCCACTTCTCTCCCCTTGGCTTACTCAACAACTCCCCCACCGCCAATTACCCTCTCCAACCCCCACTGACTCCATCCAACACCTGGCCCTGGCCAGGTGGGAGTCAGCACCCCCAACATAAGGGGGAAGCAACACCCACTTTAACTGGAAACAGATGAGGCCCTGGTGAGTACCTAGCCCCTGCCGGGAGCAACGGGTGTGCTGGGCCTCCCAGGCATGCCCACGTCACAGACTCAGACAACAGAAGTCTGAGCGAATACGAAAACTGACCAGAGTCCAACAGTCAAACACAGAGGGGCTGAGATGTGGGTCAGGCCTCATGGATTCTGTCCATTCCAACTCTGGTCTCCTCTCCTCCCTTTGCATCCTTGACCACATCCTCCCATAGCCCTTGGCCCAGGATGGGCCTTCCAAACAAACACCTACCTGCCCAGACAGACTTTAGTCCCACAAAGGCTGGCAGGTGGCAGAGAGGCCAGAGCCTCCACCTGCATCTCTGGATGGCACCCCATGGCCTCAGAGGCAGCCTGGACACTCACTGCCCACCTGACAGAGGCCTTGGCCCGTCATGACTCATGGGCGAGCCTCTGGCATCACTTGTGGTATCAGCCATTCCTCGAGAAGCTAAGGACGTGTGCATTTAACCTGGAGAGTAAAGCCAAGGGTGGGCTCTCCTTTGCAGCCCCCCGCTAAGCCCGGGGAGGGGCGCGGGCCTTAAGGCAAACCCCCTGTGCCTTGGCTGCTTCATTTTGCTGACGCTGCATCTGGGGAAGCCACGGCTCCCGGCACTGCTGGAAGGCCGACAGCGGGTGGTTTCTGCTGGCGTTTGTCAGATCAGAGCAAACCCGGGAGACTCTACCGAGAATCCTGCCCAAGGCCTAAGAGTCTTCCTTACCAGGAAACTCATTTTTAAAAGTCCCCAGGGACACTGTCGAAGGGCCGTTCCAGACCACTTTCCCTGGCCGAGCCTCGTGTCTCCCTGTGACCCAAGGAGAGGGGACAGCCTGCCAGCCAGGAAGGCGACTTGGATCCCTCAGCTGGGCCCACACAGGGCTTCTGAACCAGCTCTGACCCTATCCGAGAAGCTGGCGGCTGGGCCGTGGCTGGCAGCCCCAAGCCCTTTGGACAGTCCTCAGGGCTGGAGGAGGCCCGTTAGAAACCTCCCACCCCATCCCCCACCCTCAGCTTCCTGCTCCCTCCCAGGGACGTGAGGAGGAGGGGGTGTGACTGGGGGGTGGGATCTGAGCACAGGAGGAGAGGCCTGGAACTTGTTGAGAGCTTCGTGGGAGACCTGGCCACCCAGCCCTGGCCCAGCCCCCGAGGGCAGCCGAGGACGCCAGGGGCTCTGGGAAGGCAGGGGCTAGTTCTGCTCTGCGCCTTGAGCTCAGCAGCCTGACGGCCCCAGTGATGGCCCCAGAGAGCCCCAGACATGCCTGGGCTGAAGCTGAGCAGTGTTCTGGTTAGCACAGACTCGGGGTACCGCACTGGTCTACCCACATGCCCAGCTGTCTACCCCAAAACCTCCCATCTGTGGCCTGGCACCAAGAATGTCTGGTCAGCTTGGATCTCACAGTAAAAGGCTTCCTCAGAGGACGATTTCTCATGTCCAAGAAGATGCTGCTGCTATCAGAAGTTCACTCTGCATTCTGACCTATATCCCTCCACAAAGGAAGCCAAACAACACAGCTTCCCAGTGCCGCCGGCCTCACCTGAGGGCCGTGGGCCTGCGCCTCAGCACTCCTCACCCTGCCCAGGACCTTCCCACACCTCTTCCACTGCCCAGTGCTGCCTGTCCTGACGTTCTGGTGACGTTCCCCCAACTCCATTTCCGGGCGCAACCCAGGCAACCTCACCCCCACCACAGGGCCCTTTTGCTGGGCTCCTGCTCCCAAGTCCATTCTCTTCACCATTATAAGGTTGAAGTCCTCAAACGAGTTAGTCACCTTTACCCAGCAGCCCCTGTGACCCCAGAGCTAGAGCCCTACCACCTCCCCACAGCCTGAGGCCCCATGCCCTCAGTCCTAGCACTGCTTCAGCCTCAGCCCTGGACTCCTGGGCCCTACCAGTGCTATTCTCCACCTAGGGTGGCCTGCCTGTGACCTCTGCCCCCAGCAAGTGCTCCAGGGAAGTCCACAGGATGATGTCCTAGAAAGAAGCCCTTGAAGTGCAGGAAACAGGGCTGCTTCCTCAGGCCCAGCCAGAGCAGCTGAACTGGAGGGCACACCCCCGCCTGGAAAGTGAGAGCCCCGGCCCCTCCTCTTCCACGGGCACTGCTGTCCACCCTGCGGTTGCCTGTGTCAGAGACCATGGCTGCGGCTCCAGCAGGGCCCAGCTGAGCTCTCCGAAGGTGCCTGGGCGGGCTGTAGCCCACCACCACCTGGCGTGGCTCTTCCTCCCAGGGCTCCTAGGAAGGACCACACCAGATTCAAGCTGGCCCCGCAGTTTCCATCTGTCCTGCCACCTCCTGCCTACTCCTCAACCCAGGTCTTCTGGTCCAGGACCCCCCCCAGGGGTAAAGCCCTGACCCCAGCTGGCACCTCTGATTACTACTCCAGCCCTTGATTAAGAGGGGGCCTGGGGAACCCTAGCCTGATCTGCACTCTCTGCAGGACAGAGTGTGGGCTTGGCAGCCAGCCCTAGCCAAGCCTTGAGAGGTGGCAGCTGGGCAGCCCTGCTCTCCATCCACTTTTTGAAAGCTTTCCCAGAGCCTGCCAGCCCTGAAAGTGATCTTTCAGCCCCTCCAGAGCTCCCAAGGGCAGGAGGCACGTGGCCTCGCTAGCCCCCACGCCTCTACAGCCCCTTCCTAAGGGCCCTAGGAAGACAGGGAGGGAGGGTCTTGGCCCCACGCAGTCCAGGGGCCCAACAGGCATAGAGGCAACCCCTGGCACAGTATCCTAGGCGGGGCAGCCCCCTGCTCTAGACTCACCCATGGCCTCATGGCCCACAGAGGGACCCTGCTGGCCAGCTGGCCACGGCAGAGTGTGAGAGGACAGTGTGTTCCCAGACTTCACTTCTGCTTTTCCAGAGGTCACTCAGCAACACTCTCCTGGGGAGCTCAGGGGTTTTCAGGAATTGCGGCCCGCTGAGTGAAACCAGATGTGCAGACATGCTCCCTAGAACCTAGTGTGCCCATCCTGCCACTCCCTGTGAGGGCGCAGGGCACTGTAGCCGGTTATACCTCTCCCCTGGCCCAGGTGAGGGGTCTGCTTTGAAGGGACCAGACCTGGGCTCTGGCTCCAATACTCACTCTGCCCCCCGAGGCTCTCGGATGCTGCAACTTTGGGGGCTCAAAGCAGGGAAACTCAAACAGATGCACAGATGTGACCAGATGGCCAGGCTGGTGGCCCGACGGAGCCAGAGCCCCCCCACCCTCAGCGAATGTGCTGTGCCTGAGTCTCCTCCCCCGGCTCTGGGGGTGGGTGAGACCTCTTCTTCATATCAGCTCCAAAGCAGATGTGTGCACTGGCGGCCTGGCTTGCAGGGTCAGAGCACTACATCTGGAGCTCCCAGTGTGGGAGCCACAGCATGGAAACCATTAACCCTGGCTTTACCTGGGGCCTGAAGCACAGACTAAGCATCCTCTTCGCCTCCAGGCCTCTGCCAGAGCACATCACAGACTCCCTGCTAACCTCGTGCAGTACCAACTAACCGAGTTCCAACTCTTCCTGTCAAATGGCAGTTCCTCTTACCCTCTCTTGGGTGCCGCCTGCCATTCCCCGTCCAGACCTTTGGCACTGCCCCTGCCTCCAACTAAGATGTCCATGGCCTCTTGCCCTGGCCAGTGCAGGGCCCACCCGTCATCCCTACTGGTCGCTATAGCACCAGGCTTCCTCTGCAGCCCCGTTTTGCTGGCTCACTGGTCTCAGGATATTACTTCTCAGGTGGCTCAGTGGGGCAGGGGAGAAAGCCTGGGCTTTGGAGCCAGTCTCCTGGGTTTGGATCCTATCTCACAGCTTGGCCCTGAGCAGCCTGTGGAATCTCTCTGAACCCAGGCTAAAGGCTGGTCACCCAGTGAAGGCCCCTATAGTGCCCGCCTCCCAGGGCACCCGCCACAGACCCTGAACAGAGGCAGTGCTACGGAGAGGACTCAGCCCAGCCCCGCACAGTCCATCTCTCCGGGCAGAAAGGATCCCACCCAGAGCTCCCCAGCTAAAACCCTCAGCCCCTGGCAGGTGCTGGGTGCTTGACTGCAGGCTGTTGCTCAGGCTGTCCTACTCAGGGCTCCACAGAATGCCCCTGCCCTTGCTTCCCGTGGTCCCTTTCTGCCCCACGGGCTCAAGCACGTTCTCCTCCGTCATGAAGGCTGCGGGGGCCTCGTGCAGCCTAGGCATGCAAACACATAGGCCCTCCTCTGCTCTCTCCTGGCAAAGGAGCAACAGAGCTGGCTTGAAACTTGGGACTCCTGTCCCCAAGCCCACGTCACCTCACCTACCATCAAGATCGCAGAGCTATGGGCAGCCCCAGAGGTAGGACCTAACTGCACCACCTGCTACCCCTGGAGCTGCTGCCCTGGGGGCCACAGGAGCAGGCAGGAGGTACAGCCAAGGGCAACCTTTGCTCCATGGGAAGCCCCCGGGCTGGCGGGCCAGCAGTCTTGGGAAGAACCTGGAGTCTACTGCTGGCACAGCCGCATGCAAGCTACTGGGTTTCAGCTGGTGCAGGGCAGAGCTCCTGCAGCGAGAGGCCCGGAGTTCTCCTTCCTCAGTCCCTGAACCAGCATTTTATTTCATGCCTGAGGCCTTTCAATGAGGTGAGGCATTTGCAAAAGAGGATGGGACTGATCTGCAGAGGTGGCCCAGCTGCTATCTGGGGCCAGTGACACCACCCACCAGCATATCAGATACAGGGATCGAATGCGAGTGTCACTCCCCATGTCCAGGAGGCAGCAGGATGTCTGGCCCAGTTCACCACCCTTCTCCCTGCTCTGAGACAGGTGGCAGGTGATAGCAGAGCCACATTTAATTGCCCTCATGCTCTCCAGAACACCTCGTCCCTGTGGCTGGAAGAATGAAAGCATCGCTCATATCCCATGAGGAAGTCAACCTATCCAACAGTCAGGAGGGTGCCAGGTAGGGAATGGTCCCATGTGCCAAAGGGAGGGGCAGAACTGGTTACAGCTGCACCCAGGGCAAGTTCCAAGAAGTTCTCTGCCTGCGCGGAGAGCCGGAGAACCGTCGAATAGCCCCTCACCGGGACACCCCACCCTGGCTCCACAGGACGCGTCTCAGGACACAGGACTGGAAGGGCAGCTTCCCTGTGTTGCTCTGCCACAGCCCCGCCTGGGAATCAGGAGACCCAGCCTCACCCTGGAAGGCAGGGGCCACACCTCTGCAGCTGCCACGTACTTTGACCTTGAGTGAACTCTTTCCTCTCCAGGTCTGCCACTGCAGTTATAGAACCTGGAGGCTGCAGTGAACCTGGGGCTACAAGGAAGAGCTTCTTGTCATTTCCCCGAAGATGGAAGTTGGCCTGAGTGGGAGGGAGAGAGGTAAAGTGGTCCGGAGTGGCCAGGTGCCAGGCTGCCCAGGGAAGGCCGGCGGTGGCAATGAGCTTGCTCAAAAGCTGGCCCATGCCATGGGTGGCTCCTGAGCAGCCCTGCCAGCGCTGGATGCTGGGCTTCTGTTCTACGCTAAGGAAAGACACTAAAGAGAGCGGCAGCTCCCTTGCATGGGGGCAGGGCAGTTTTATGGCTCCCAGAGGCTGCTCACAGCGAGATGAAGCCAGGTCAGGCCGGGTCCTGGCTGGAGCATCCCGCCAGCTCCACGGTGCCTAGAACCAAAGCCATGGAAATATTCATTTTGTTTAGACTTAGGCCTCAAGGATGGGCTTACAGGATCGAGCCTCATCTGGGGCTGCGAGCCATGCTGCTCTCAGCACGAAGCCTCATCCCCTGCCGCTCACAGAAACTGGTGTGTGCAGCCCAGGCCAGGAGCAGAGCTGATCCATTCCATACCTGTGCCCAGCAGAGCCAAGAGGCTTGAGCCAGGCAGGAAGTGGCAGGAGCAGTAGGCATCCACGCTGGTCTTGTATAGGGCACCAGACCCCCTCACTGCACGTGTTCTGCCATCCTCGTGTGCACACGGGCGGTCCTGAGGGGTGGCAGGCAGGACTGTGCAGGGGAAGCAGTAATAGGCCACATTAAGTGTGGTCAGCACTGCGGACCTAGGCCAGCCCCTGGGAGAGGGGTGGTCGCCTGCTCAGGCTGCCTCATAGAAGAAGCTAGGTCTGAATGATGTAAGCAATGGAGGAATGGCAATGACATGGAGCCTGGGCTAGGCCTGAAAGATTACCTCCAGAACCCTCATTTCCCCTGGGCTTAAAGGTTTGAGGATCGGGGGAAGTGGGGAAGCCACAACCCCATTTTCTGGACTTAGGGCCCTGTGTGCCAGGTCACAGGTTGTGGCTCACCCATATTCCTCGTCTCCCAACCATTTAATCTCCAAGCTAGACACCATGTGGCAAGGCCTGGGGTAGTAACTACAAGGACCCCAGAAGCAGCGCCTCTCTGACTGCGCGGAGTTGGTGGCCGAGCATACGGAGGCCTATTCCTTCAGTGAACAAATGAAGGATTACATCATAGAATGTAGGGATTGCACAGGAGGAGCCAAGGCGGTGTCAGGAGATCATAGGCAAGCCCATGGGCCTCACCTGGACCCAGCTTTGCAGGTAAAATAAGAGGGTTGAGTAGGGTTACCTCCAGGCCCGGATCACACTGACTCTCTGCAACCCCAGCCCCCGAGGGTAACTCAGGAGCTCGAGATGAGCCCAGAGGCCTGGGTATCTATGGGGCGGCCCTGGCAGGACTGCCAGCAGGTGCAGGAGAGGCCTGGGGCTGGGAAGCCTCTAGCAGCCACCAGAGCAGGGCCCGCAGAAAAGAGCAGCAGCGAGGACACCACAGATGACTCCTCAGAGGGGAAAGCCCCATCCGCCAACCAAACACGAAGCCTCAGCTGAGGTCAAGGCCTGGAAACCATTGCCTGGGTGGCCAAGGTCTGGGCAAATGCCAAGCACCAGAAAAGCAGTGCCCAACACCGAGTCAGAGCTGTTCCTCCATACACCCCCTTCCCCTGCTACTCCTCAGGACACCCGTGTGCACACAGCCCAGCCCCTCACGCTGCAGCGTGCTGGGTGCAGACAGGCAGAGTGGGCATCAGGCTATGCAATAGCAGCCTGGCCTACTAAGCGGCCCTTCAGGCCCTTGATCTTCATACTCTAACAGAGGAGGAAGGCCAATATTCCAGTAAAGAATAGATTTTTTTTTTCTAAAGTAATCATCCAAGCAGTAGGTGCTTAATGAGGCAGGAGCCAGGGAGGCCAATGGAAAGCCCTCCCCACCCCCCACAAACTTGGGGTGCAGGAGAATTGTCATTCACCTGATAACTGCCTCATTGCAACATGATGTGTGTACCTAGAGTACCTATAGAGAGTTTGGGGTACCTGGTTTGGACCTCTTTCCAAGTCACCTTATATGCATGTACCTGCCACATACACTCCACATGTCCCCCAGAGCGCTGAAGGAGGTTGGGGGTCTGTCCTGAGGATGGCTTTTCCCTCTCCTGGAGGGACCACAGTGGGAGGACCAGAGTGGAGTAGTGCCTCTGGGAACCTAGAAAGAACAGCCCTGACATCCTGAGAGCCTCAAGCTCCTACTTGGTGCCCCCCACACCCCTGGTTCATGGCCGGCAAGCACACTGCTGTAGCTGCTGCTCTGACTTTGAGAGCTGCCAGCATGACCCAGGTGGAGGGAAGTGAGGACAGCTTGAGGTCAAGGCTGGAGCAGCTGCACTTGACACCAAGGCAGAGCGCACTAGGGAACTGTCCCCTGGCCTTCCCCTTCCCAACCCAGGAAGCTGGGCCACAGGGAGATGAGGATAAGAAGGGATGGACAGACAGGAAGACACCATGCCATGAGCCCTACTTAATCTAAGAAGGTCAACTGGGACTTGGGTGAAGGAAGTAGGGCTCAGAGGAGAGACCTGGGGGACAACGACCACAGGCAGGTGCTGTCCAGAACAGCAGAGGAGACCTAGCTTGGCTGGCTCACAGCTTGGTTGTTCCAGCCACAACCCCTAACCCAGCTCTCGGGCAGCTGAGTGGTCCTGGTGCACCATCTTGTGGCCAAATGGAGGATGGCACTGTCATCCTCTAACTCCAGCTCCCTCTCAACACACCTCTCCAACTGAATCACTGCCTCCGCCTCCTGGTCTGCATCTCCCGCAGACAATGACCCCCGAGGGAGTAGACTGCAGGCAGCCACAGAGCCAAGTAGGAATGTGACATAAAGAGGGAACAGGCCCGAGGTGGACATGAGTCTGGGAAAGCCAAAATGGAGATGAGGTGGGCTTGAGTCTGGTCAGGAGGGATCGGTCTGCCTTGCATTGGTGGAGACAGAGGCTTCTGGGGCACAAGAGTGAAGAGGACGAATAGGAAGCTTGCGTCTCCTCAGCCATCTACACTCTTGTTCTCCAGCTTGGCCAGATCCTCCCAAGTTTCCAGGTCCCTTTATCTAGCTCCTTACCCCCCCTTCTTTCTATTGCCCAAAACGGCATCTAAAAAAATCAAGGGCTGCCTGGCCAGAGTGGCTCAGTTGGTTGAGCATCACCCAATGCACCAAAAGGTTGCTGGTTTGATTCTCGGTCAGGGTACATGCCTGGATTGCAGGTTTTGCTCCCCAGTTGGGAAGCAACACTGATCTCTCTCTCTCTCTCTCTCTCTCTCTCTCTTCCTCTAAGCATGACCTCAGGAGAGGATAATATACACACACAGAGAGAGTTTAATCACCCGGAAACAGGACAATCGAGGACATGGCACACCCCTCTAAAATGGGGATCTCAGCTTCTCTTCTGCACCTCAAAGCCTAGTCATCTGCCAATACCAATAAAGCACTGTCATTCATCCAATCACACAAATAGGCACTGTGCTGCTGAATCCTAACAACCTGCAAGTAATTTGTTTCATTTTACAGAGGAGCATATAAGCTTCACGGCTTAAACCACATGCTTGGCATCAGGCAGCTGGCCAGAAAGGGAGCATGGTCTGCCTGATGCCTGGCCTCACACAGAACCCAAGAAAGGCAACTCAGAAAGGCCCTAGGGCCCTGAGCAGGCACCGATGATTCACAAGAGAGACAATTACATCATGTTCATTTTTGATGTAGACCCTCCTAACAAACTAGAGTGTGTCTGGCAGCTGAGCCCAGAGCACAAGAACAGCTACAAGTTAGAAAAGGGGTCTGGGTGCTGTATCAGGCACTCTGACCACGGCGGGAAGGGTGAGGGGGTAGCCTGACAGGGGCCCAGGTACAAAACTATTGGAAGCAGAACTGGGCCCTCAGGGACAGTTCTGTTCCATCTCATGGTAAGTCTAACAGCCTTCACGCGAAACACCTCCGCTATGTTCAGTGTGTGCTGCTAAGAAAAGAGAAAAGAAAACTAATACATTCTAGAAGTGTTTTATGCAGAATGTTTAAAATAAAGTATTGGGCCCTAGTTGGTTTGGCTCAGTGGATAGAGCGTTGGCCTGCAAACTGAAGGGTCCCGGGTTCAATTCTGGTCAAGGACACATGCCCAGGTTTCGGGCTTGATCCCCAGTAGGGGGCGTGCAGGAGGCAGCTAACAATGATTCTCTCTCATCGTTGATGTTTCTCTCTCTCCCTCTCCCTATCTCTCTGAAATCAATAAAAATATATAAAATGCCCCTTGAAAAAGTAAAACAAAGTCCTGGCCGGTATGGTTCAGTGGATAGAGCGTCAGCCTGTAGACCAAAGGGTCCCGGGTTCAAGGGCATGTACCTCGATTGCAGGCTCCTCCCTGGCCAAGGCCCTGGTCGCGACATGTGCAGGAGGCAACCAAATGATGTGTTTCTCTCACATCGATACTTCTGTCTTTCCCTCTCTTCCACTCTCTCTGAAAATCAATGGAAAAATATCCTTGGGTAAGGATTAAAACAAAAACAAAACAATAAAAAGTCACAAAAAATTAATCTCATTTAAAAAACAATGATAATAAAATAAAATAAAATAAAATGTTGGGGCCTTTCCTTCTCTTCCATCCAGAAACCCTGATTTATCCAGAAAGTCTAATTATCTTCAAAAGTCCTGATGGCTGACATTTGCCTATGCTGAGGCCTATCCCAAAGGCCCTGGGTACCCTGGCTGGTTTGGATCAGTGGTTGGAGCGTTGATCTATGGACTGAAGGGCCCCAGGTTCGATTCCAGTCAAGGGCCTAAATTCCTTGATTCCACTGAGCCTAAATTGCAGGCTCAGTCCTTCCCCTCACCCCCACCCCATAGATGTGTCTCTCTCACAAGGATGTTTCTCCCTATCTCTCCCCCTCCCTTCCACTCTCTCTAAAAGTCAATGGAAAAAATATCCTTGGGTGATTTTGTGTTGTTAATCACAAAATAAAGCCCTAGGCAGGAGTTCAGACACTGGCTCCATCTCAGAAACCAGGCCCAAGAAATCACTGAAAAGGCATGACACCACCCACCCGAGCAAGTTCTGACACAGCCTCCTGGGTGAAACGGGGGTTATCAGTTCCCATGTGGACTGTTACTGTCTTGACCATAAAAAGCTGCCCAGATAACATCAACTAAATTATACACTAGTGCAAGATGTAATCTTGCAAAGGGAATGCAAGAGGTGGGGCTGGGAGGAGGAGACAAAAGAACGAGAAAAATGGCCGGTGAGAGGTGAGCAGGGGAGCTGTACCTGAATAGGGGCCCTGCTGCTCTGGCCTGGGTGATGTCAAGGTCCAGCCCTGGCCTGGGCCCTCAGGCACCATCAAGTGTCAAGAGAAGGTTTTCTAAGACTCAGACAGCTCTGAATGTAATGCAAAGTCAAACCCTCAACCAAACAATGGAAGGGTACAGAAAGTAGAAATTGAAATGTTCCCCTCCAGCCTTCCCATCCTTCTCCCGAGAGGCTGCCACTCTAGACAACTTGGTATCTATGCTTCCAATGCTCTCCCATGTACATTCACCTAGTAGTCTACTAAAATGGGAATATATTATAATAATGCTTTGCGCCCCGGCCGGTTTGGCTCAGTGGAGAGAGCATCGGCCTGCAGACTGAAGGGTCCTAGGTTCAATTCCAGTCAAGGGCATGTGCCTGGGTTGTAGGCTCAATCCCCAGTGAGGGGCGTGCAGGAGGCAGTCGAGCAATGATTCTCTCTCATAATTGATGTTTCTATCTCTCTCCCTCTCCCTTCCTCTCTGAAGTCAATAAAAATATATTTTTTAAAAATGCTTTGCAACTTCTCACCTAACAATGTATTTCTAATTGGTTCTTATTGTTAGGTTAGGTGGCTCAGGAGGCGGCGTAGGAAATAAAGAGAGTCGAGATAATCAGAAAAGGAAGAAAGGAAAGGCTTTATTCTGCGTCCCCGGGTGACCCACGAACCCCAAAGACAGGGCACATGGATCCGCGCCAACTGGGAGGGGGGCGCTTTTTTTATAGTGGGTCACCTTCCTGGTCGACACGGGGGCTACATTCTCTGTCCTGCCCTCCTTTTTAGGGCTCCTTTATCCAATACCCAAGATCTCAGTCATGGGTATTGACGGCAAATCCACCTGCCCGCTGGCCACCGGACCCCTTCCCTGCCTCCCTGATGATAGCCCTATAACCCACTCGTTCTTAGTCATGTTTCCATGCCCTCTGCCCGTTAGGCACCATCCTAGCGGCCACTCTGCAGCCCACTCGGAGCCCTTCAGCCTCCCTGCTCCAGCCTCCCTGCACCTTCCACTCCTGGCCCCCTCCCTTCACAGGGACACCAATCCTCCACTGCCATGCGTCCCCTTATGGGGCCCTGTTGTCCCAAACCATAGTCGCCTACCTCAGTCTCGCCGTAAACGCCTTATCTCCTTATCTCCTCCACGACTGTCCCCTCCACTGAGCTGAAAACTGCTCTGACCTCACCCCATCCCCCTCCACCCTTCCCAAAGGATTCAACAGTCCGGCTATTATCAGAAACTGAGATCATTAAATCTAGGAAAAATGCGGATCCACGTGCCCTGTCTTTGGAGTTCGTGGGTCGCCCGGAGACGCAAAATAAAGCCTTTCCTTTCTTCCTTTTCTGATTAACTCAACTCTCTTTATTTCCTACTCCGCCTCCTGAGCCACCTAACCTAACACTTATGGAACTTCAGACTTTGAGTACTTGTAAGCATTCCCTTGTAAGCATAGATAATGGTTTATTTAACACACCCCTGTCGATGAGTATCCCATTGGTTCTAACAGGTTACTGATGCCTACTACAAGGCTGGCGTGAACACCTTTATACATGCCATCTGGTGCTAATCTTCGGGGATATAATTTGTAAGTGAGGCTATAAAATAAGTGTGCCCCCAAAAATGTATCCACACAATGTGAATAATTACAAAGACAGTGTTTATTAAAATAATTTTCAAAATTGGGCTATCAGCTGTTAAAGTATGTATACTTTTTTAGGGGGACACCTATATATATATCAATGTTAATAAGGTAGTGAAAATTTGTCCCCCCAAGAATCCACACTGAGTCACCATTCCACCAACTTAACTTTCAGAAATTAAAGACATATATGTTTAGTTAAAAAGAAAACAAAAATCACCATGGCCAGTCATGCAGGAGGCGGCACAGCAGGCATCGGGAGGGGGAATCCCTGGCTGTTGCTCTCCCCGCTCCACTTGCCAAATTGAGCTCCATGCCAGGTGTCCTCATCAGGCACGGTTGTGTCCACTTGTGTTCACTTGGCCCACTGTGCAGCCTGCTCTCCAGCCTCTGGCAGGACTAGCTTCTAAGAGAGGCCTGCCCTGACTGCAAGCCAACAGATGGCCAGGCGTGGGCTGAACTGCCGCCAGCCAGCGTGCTGATGACTTCCAGATTGGTATCTTGAGAGCGACTTCCCCTAAGCTCCAGGCCCACACAGCCACCTCCCTCATACACTCCCATTCAGCACATCTGAGACAGGACACCTCCTCCTCCACCTCGTCCATGTCCCAAACCTACTCCTCTCCTGGTGGTCCCCATCTCAGAAACAGCACCAGTCACTGATGAGTCAGAAGCCTGACTTCTAACCTCTCACACCCTCATATCTCATCAAAACCGGCCCAATCCTGTGTGCTTCATCCCCCAAGCTGGTCTGTGACCCAGTGCTCCATCTCCCCGCATGCCACGCCTGCCCCAGTTCAGCCCCCGTCCTCTCACCTGGAGAGCTGGGATAGCTGCCTGCCTCCAGCCTGCCTCCTTCTAAGTACATCCTCCCGAGCCCCAGTCCAAATTTCTCATTGCATCACACCCCCAAATCCCCCCTTCTCCATCCACAGGAGGACCAAGTCCAAGCTGGCTCATGGCAACAAGACCTCCCTCCTGCCTATCCCTAGCCTCCTCCCTGCTTTGGGGCTGGAGAGGAACAAACAAGGCAGAATGCTTACGGTCACCACCGATGATCCATGCCAGATCCGATCATGGGGCATCAGGGGTCTCTTTATGCAGTGATGCCACTGCCCAGGGCTGACGGGACAACATAGCCTTAAATACTGATGGGAAAACTTCAGATATGTGTGGAGCAAGGGTCTCACAGCTCAGAGACTCAACACACTTGTTCCCTTCGTTCTAGTTATCGCCTTTGACACAC
>NW_006295183.1:1030133-1059435 GCF_000327345.1 Myotis davidii | reverse complement strand
TTCCCCTTGCTGTGGTCACTGGATGGTCAGGACTGTGTTATCTCTTGCTTTGGACCAGATCTGACTCTGAGGGAGTTTGGATTGAGCTAAACTAGTGTTCTGTCCCAGCTGTAGTCATTTAAACTCACTAATTCAATATAGTCTCCTTTGACAAGCAGAACAGAACATAAAATGTTTCCAGACAAGAACATAAACAGAAAACCTTAGGCAACGTTTCCCACACATTGCCTTTCACCTAACTGAAGAATATGTGTCTCTCTCTCTTTTTTAAATCATAACCTCATCCCTCCTGAGCTGCATGTCCTTCCAAGGTACCCAAGCCCTTCCATGCAGCAGCCGAGGTTCCTATCCTCCCTCAGCCCTGCACATCCCTGACACGTGCTCTACTCTCTCTTCCCACTTTCTCAAGCTCCGCTGACACTCCATGCAGTTTCACATTTCTGAGAGCACTAATACCATTCCCTCTTCCCGCCTCCTTGGTCTAATTTTTTTTTTTGGAACAGTTTTACTGAGATATAATTCATATACCATACAATTCGCCCATTTAAGTGTACAATTCAATGGTTTTAGGATGTTTATATAGCTGTGCCACCATCAGCCTCCTTATCTAACCCTCCAGTCCTATCAATTCCTCTTCCTAAACTTTCCCCTCAGTGCTCCCTGCCAATGCCTGACAGACTGCCATCATCTCTGGCCTAGGTTACTGTAAGGCCCTGCAAAATGTTCTCCCCACCTCCAATGAGGCCCTTTCCTCCAATTCACTTGTCTTTTCTTTATTTTTTTTAATTTAAGTTATTTAATTTTTTCCAGATTTGCTTTAAACTTACAAATTAAGTATGGCGTACATAAATATTAACTTAGATAACCACATATTATAAGGGAAACAGGTATATGGACCACTGCAGAAAAATTATACATTTTTTAGAAAAGAAAAAAACAAAACATGTAACGTAAAATATGAACATGAAGCCATATCACATAAAAATAAAATTACTCTATCAGAAGTGATTTAAAATTAAATCTTTGGGGAAGTATTTTGACTAATTCAATGAATTCAATGACCAACAACTTCCCGTATTACACAGAAACAAACCACAAAATCATCTAAAGTTTATATGCACTATCAGTTCTTAATGCAACCTCAAACATTTTACTAGCAAGTTTGATTTCCTTTTGAAATAGGCTTCTGTACATATGCATTTATGTATCACTTTTCTTTTTTCAGTGGACAAGTTTCCAGATGTTTATTGCCAGGACCTTCTGCTCAGAGTGAAAAGAATGTCATGTTTTTCTCCTGCCTCTGCCATCTCAATCAGAAGACTCTCTCCAATCTGCTTTTAAAACTACAAATACATTCTCAAGTCCAAGTCCCACGGTTTTGCCCTCCCATCAGCTGCGCTCAGGGAAAAGCACTTCCTACAGCTTTTGCAACCCTCCCAGAGCTGGTCTCTAACTTTCCAGTCACACCATAATTAGTACTGAGTGACTTGCCACTCCTGGAAGACACCAACCACATTTGCATCTGCAGTTTCATGTGACTGGTGACTGGGCAAGCTCAGCTTGGAGTCTCGCCTTCTTCTTCCCAGATGAGACTGTCTCTTGTGAAATAATGTTGAAATGCAGAAGGAGGTGGTGCAATGAATAGAAAACAAATGACTCGGGACAGAGAGGGATAAAGTGTTCTGAAAGACAGCCAGCATATCACACGCGGGAGCTCTTCAACAAAGCTCCCCAACTGCCTAACTCACGGGCTCTCCCCTTCCTGAATGTTAATCATGCTTCTTTAGAACAGGAAGGAGATGTCCCGACTGGCCCAAGGGTCAGGCAGTGCCTCCACTCCAAATCTGGAAGGTGGCATCTGGAACCACCACCTGAGTTGTGGCTGAATAATCCAGCAAGCTATATGCTTTTCTGTATGTCCACATTTCTGAGTAATAAAAGAGCTAATCCATAGAAAACTCCTAGAAATAATGACCAACCCAGTAGTAGTGAGAACCCTGTGGACTCAGATTATGGTCTCTACATATCAGTGTTCAATAAAGAGAGCCAGGTCCCCTAAGAGAAATGATGACTCTAGGTCTGGTTCAGGAAATGTACAAAATAAGATTAGAACCGCCGAAACCGGTTTGGCTCACTGGATGGAGCGTCAGCCTGCGGACTGAGGGGTCCCGGGTTCGATTCCGGTCAGGGGCGTGTACCTGGGTTGTGGGCACATCCCCAGTGGGAGATGTGCAGGAGGCAGCTGGTCGATGTTTCTCTCTCATCAATGTTTCTAACTCTCTATCTCCCTTCCTCTCTGTGAAAAATCAATAAAATATATTTAAAAAAAAAAAAAGATTAGAACCTATTGTCATCCAGAAGTAGGGAAACCCTCAAAGTGTACAACAAGCATGTCAAACTCGCAGCTGGCAGGCCATAAGTTTGACATGCTTGGTCTACAACAGCCGTGGGCAAACTACGGCCTGCGGGCCGGATCCGGCCCATTTGAAATGAATAAAACTAAAAAAAAAAAAAAAAAAGACCGTACCCTTTTATGTAATGATGTCTACTTTGAATTTATATTAGTTCACACAAACACTCCATCCATGCTTTCGTTCAGGCCCTCCGGTCCAGTTTAAGAACCCATTGTGGCCCTCGAGTCAAAAAGTTTGCCCACCCCTGGTCTACAAGGTTGTGTCCAAAAGACTTGGCAGGCTACTGAATAAGCTCCCACTGGCCAAGGGACAATTTGAACACCACAACAAATATATTAACATCCATACTGTGTTATGATACTAAAACAAAAAGGAGAACAAATAAAACTCATAACTCATCTTTGGAGAATGTTAGAAAACCAACTCATTATTTTGAAAGCTGGTAAATATGAGAAACAATCAAGCATTTATCCTGCCTCTCCTAACTAGACTGACTTTCAGAGTAACCACGTAGTTGATTACTGGAAGTTTCCCGGTATAAAAGTATTCAAAATGGCAATTGCAGAAGGAAACACAAAATATCACCATTTTGCAAGCCCTACTGAAATAATTATTCTAGGCGATAAATATCAATGATTCCTTATGTCACAAAAAGAGAAACAACTAGGTACTGTGTGCCTCCCAATGAAAGTACAAATATTACTTCTTAAATATTCTTTTTAAAATCAAATATATTGCCCTGCCCGGTTTGGCTCAGTGGCCAGAGCGACGGCGTGCACAATGACAGGTCCCTGGTTTGATTCCAGTCAAAGGCACTTGCCCAGGCTGCAACCAATGAATGAATCACTCTCATCATTGATGTTTCTATCTCTCCCTTTCCCTTCCTCTCTGAAATCAATAAAAATTTAAAAAAAAAAAATTTTTTTTAAAGAAGCGCTTTCCCTGATTCATGTTAAAAAATGCTAATTAAAAAAATTTTCTTAATTAAATATAATCAAGCCTTTGTATCTAACCGCTAATTTGCAGGAAAAACAAGGGACAGGGGAACCTATTAAACTAGACAGCAGGGATGTAATCAGCAAAATTGAGAAGGAGGGAAAAATCTACAAATTAAATAGCCAGGCTTCTTCAATAAATAAAAGAAAAACTAAGAGAGACAGAGAACCTAAATATTAAACGACTTGACTTTGAGACAGCATGGAGGGACCTGGAGAGTATTATGCTAAGCAAAACAAGCCAGTCAGAGAAAGACAAGTATCACACCATCTCACTCATATGTGGAATCTAATTAACACCTCAGGATACTGCTACAGACCTCACTAGGCACCACAGGCTTCCTTGGTGTCCCCTTCCCATCTCCCTCCCCCTTCCCCTGGGGACAGGGAGGCAAAAACATCCGCAACAAAGACCTGGAGGCCAGGCCTCTGCTGTCACCTTCAGAAGCAGAGGAGGCCTTTCTGTAGAGGACAAATTGGAGTTTATGATCACTTCTTCCTGCTTCTGGTTATCCTCAGCCTCTGAAAGTCCTGAGCACCTCCATCACAGAGGGTCCCCAAAATCCCAAACTCTATTTCAAGAAACATCTAGGAAAGCAGCACAAACAGGAGCTGTAACTGGGTAGAGGGAACAACCTTCTAGGCTAGCAAGGCCACAGAGAAGTCCTATGATGGGATGCTACTGGGGTTGGGCCTGAAAAGATGGGAGTCACAGGGCTTCATGGGGACAAGAAGGAAGCAGAGCCCAGGCGATGTGGCTCCGTGGTTAAGCACTGGCCCATGAACCAGAAGGTCACAGTTCGATTCTCGGTCAGGGCACATGCCTGGGTTATGAACTCATAGGCTAGCAAGGCCACAGAGAAGTCCTATGATGGGATGCTACTGGGGTTGGGCCTGAAAAGATGGGAGTCACAGGGCTTCATGGGGACAAGAAGGAAGCAGAGCCCAGGCGATGTGGCTCCGTGGTTAAGCACTGGCCCATGAACCAGAAGGTCACAGTTCGATTCTCGGTCAGGGCACATGCCCGAGTTGTGAGCTCTATCCCCACTACGCAGCGTGCAGGAGGCAGCTGATCAATGTTTCTCTCATTGATGTTCTCTCTCTATCCCTCTCCATTCCTCTCCCTAAAAATCATTGACTATATATTTTTGTTTTAAAAAGAAGCAAGAGGAATGGTCTCTCTATCCCTCTCCATTCCTCTCCCTAAAATCAATGGAAATATATTTTTGTTTTTTTTTAAAAAAAGGAAGCAGGTGCAAACTGTACTGAAAACAAGAACTCCCATTTACCCAGCACTTACTCTGTGCTTGGTGCTGGGCTAAGTACTGCACACATAATAGTTTGTTGACATTTCACAACCTTCTGAGATAGGTACTGTTAATATATTAGATGAAGAACTCGAGGTCCAGAGGGGTTAAATAACTTGTCCAAGGTAATCCAGTAATCGGCAGAGCTGGGATTCAAGCTCAGATTTGTCTAACTCCGAAGTCCACCACACTATGTGCACCAGGAGCTGGGGGCATGGCTTGTGTGAAGGTAAGTAACATGTGTGAAAGAGCAAGGGAATCCCTGAAAGTCATGCTAAAAGTCTGTATTGGGGTCCACAAGGGGGCTATGTCCCAAGCACTATTATAGGAAGAATGGCCTAATATGTTTGTGGAGGATGGCATAGGGTCTTGCTGGGAAGATGGGAACCCTGTGGCCTCAGAAGCTGGGGGACGGGTAGGGTTAAGGAGGAGTCAGCAGCAAGAATGAGGAAAGCCTTGAGAGAAACAAGTTTCCCAAATGTCAATTAGTAATCAATGGAGTTCACCTTCAGATCTAAGCAAAGATCTTCCTCCAGTCCCAGTCAGTCCACAAAACTCACATTAAGTATCAGCTGTGTGCCATACCCTGCCCCAGAGAGAGCCCCTCCATTTCTCCTTTTCCAACAGTGAGGAGAATTAGGTTGCTGGTGGGCTCCTACAACCCAGCACCCTAAATGCTCTCCTCTCCTTCCTCACTTCCACTCCCATAAGGGAGGTGAACAACCCTTTTTTGTACACTTCTGCTAAAACCACAAAGTCCACAATTGTATTTTAACTTCAGGAAGCTGTAAAAATTAAAGGTATGTTTTTACATTATTGCAAGAGAAACAAAAACTGGGGTTTTTCATTGAGCTCACTTTTAACCTCAATACATTTTTTATTTGAAATTTTTCTCAAAGGGTGAATCATCTGGTCGAAGATCTTCCCCTTCTAGCTACCATGAGACTAGCTCAACAGTAAACTTGGGGGTCTGGGGTGGGGATTACATCCCAGCCACTGTGTCCTTCACTACCACCTGGGAGGAGGGAGAGGAGGCAAAGACTGGAATCAGGGGCATCTCTCATTCAGTAAATGTGATGCAACTGTGCCTCGGGGGTCCATCCCACGTTGAAGCTGCGTGGGCTGAAAGGAAAAGGGAACTCGGCCTCTCTCACAATTTTGGTGCTAGGAAAACCCTATCTCAACAAGCATCCTTTTCGCTGAGGTTTTTTGATTTATTGGCCAAATCCATGTGTATGGACTCCCCTGATTTGCAGGGCCACACCTTGCTCTCTCAAACACTGCCTTCAGAAGACTGCTCAGCCACTGGTTCCGCGATGGGGGGAAACTCTTACGTAGGCTCAGCAATTCCCCAGCAAGGTTCACCCCTCGGACAAGAAGACACAACGATCCCAAAGGCCCTGATGTACGTGTTACGAGGGAAGTAGGGGGCTTTTCCGTTGCCACGGGACAGCTCACTCTGGCTACGTCAGGGTAAAGGGATGTAGGGGCACATCTCCCACCGACCAACCACTCACTCCCTAGAGACCCTCGCTTCCAAACTACATGGGGGCCATAACCGGGGAAGAGACAGCCCCAGCACAGGCGAACCACTGAGGTTTTAAAGCTTTGTTTGCGTTTAGGCCTGAGCCGAACCGCAGCTGGAGGTAGATCCCCTTCCAGCGACCCCGCCATCAGCCCCCGATTCCGAACGAAGCCTCTCAGGCGCTTCTAGAACCCCCGCCTTCGGCTTCCCCGCACAGAACTCGGAACCCACAGGCCCTCGCTAGCCTCCTCGCCGGCCTTTCAAGGCCGGGCACCCCAGCCCGCGGCTCACCCTCGAGCGTCTCGCACTGCACCAGGTTGAGGTAGTCCGCCTGGCTGAGCACCCCGGCCTTCAGGCCGCGCACCAGTCCCTCCAAATAGCCATTGTCCACATTGAAGTATAGCTCCGGGAAGTACGACATGGCTGCGGAGGGACCGGAGAAGCCCGACCCGCAGGCACGCAGAGCAACTCCAAGATCAGCTGACTCGGCGCCCGCAGCGTACTGTCAGGCGCATCAGGTGACACGCAAGATGGTCACGTGACCACCGCGGGTTGGGGTTCTGAGTGGTGCCCTTCTTCCGGGTGGCTTCTAGTGGACGCATTGCGCAGGTGCGGGCTCTTTCGGTGGTGCCCGTGCCGTGGAAATTGAATCGGGTCCCGGAGCTTTCCCGGGTCTGGTATATCTGGCGCTATGAGGGCGTGCGGAGTGAAGATGAGAGCTATTTATGCTTGGAAATATTCCAGACTGTGGAATCCGCCTTCCCCCGAGGGGAACAGGTATGGCAAGGGCGGCCTTCGCTGGGGGCCACACATCGAGTTATCTGCGAGCAGGCCCTGGAACCTAATGCTTGTTCGCCAGAAGTCACAGCCCCTCTCCCGCGGCATGCCCCCTACCCCTCTTCCCCTAAGATTCTCGAGGGCTGAAGAGCCGCACTCCTCTGCTTCCCCAACGGCGCCTGGTGCCCTATAGTGTGCGTATAAGTAACTCAGATGATGGGGTAACACAGGCCCTGGGGTAGGTATGAGTTTTCTAGACTTGGCGGCCTGCCATGACCTACCCGCTCCAAAGGCCACGTTCGAAATAATGTCACAGCCTTGAGGTTGGTCCCAAGCTTTATTCACGCCTCCCCGCCCCCACCCCGTCACAGCCCCGACCCTGAGTTGACCGGTTAGGTGCGGCTGCAGGGGTTCATGGCAGTACCCAGCTTGCGGCAGTAGCAGAAGGCATTGAAGAACCGGCAGTAGCACGTGGCACATGGGTCACAGCACGGTACTTGGTGTCCCAGACAGGACTCGTGCAGCCGCACGCAGCGACGCTGGGAGCGCGGCTCCCGTTCTTCCGGATCTAGCGCCTGCAGGGATGCGAGAGCATGAGCCTCCGAAGGCAAGTCCAGGGACCTCACCTGCCCCATGCAAGTGGGATGGCAGTGGAGCATGGGGGTCTGCAAGGTTGCTCCAGGTAAAGGGGGGCGGGGAGTGTCAGGTAATGGAGAGTGGGAACTATGCCCGATGTGCCCTCCCAAGGCCTGTAGCCTCCTGCCCCTTGCCCTGAACAGTCAGTTACCTCTGCCAAGTCCTTGGCCTCCTGCAGCAGAGCCTCTTCTGCCTGTTCTACAGCTGTCCTCTTCAGCTCACGTCTCAGGCCCAGGTCTGTGACAGATGATGTGAGAGCAGAATCCCCCCTCATCCCCCACCCCCTGCCATGCATAGAACTCCCACTTCCCAGGCCTGGGACTGGGAGGAGAGAAGAAGGGCTCCTACCAGACGGAATAGTTTCTGGCCAGAGGGTATCCAGGCCCCGCCCAGACCCACCCCTGCCCACACTGACCTGACAGCTCTGAGAACAGGGCCTCATCAGGCCTTCTGATGCCCTCCAAGGGTGCCAAGCTCATCTGGGCCCCCTCCATGGCAGGCAGTGCCAGCAGCAGGGCACAGCTCAGTACTGCAGTCAGCATGGCCTGGCTCGGCAGGAAGACCCAACACTTAGCCCCTCCTCATCCCTGGATGCACCCTCCAAGTGCCCTACCCCCCAAGAGAGGCCCCAGAGAACAGGAATCTCTGCCCAGCCAGAGACTTACTTCTGCTTGCTGGATCCTTGCCCCGAGCATTCCTGGCCACCTGGTGCCCTCCGCTTATATAGCAGAGTCTAATGAAGGGCCCCCACGTGACTATTCCCTGAAGCCAGGATATGAGGGGCCTTCCCCGGAAGAGGGGACGTACAGTTTAAGCCTCTCTCCCTGAAACCCGAGTTTCTGGGTGCTCTATAAGAGGGTGACCACCTCCAATTGTGTGTGAGGTCTCCAGGAGCCAATTAAAGTTTGGGAACCAGATAGGGTGCCCAGGGCCCCCGAATTTTGACAGGACGGGGACCCATGGCGGGCAGGCCGGAGCCATTAGCAGTAACAAGGCAGGCAGCCCTGAGAGCCTAATTTAATTTGTGGGCCCGGAGATGCTCAATCAGACACTGTAGGGCATGTTGTTTGCTTTGCTTCCAGGAATTTGGGTCAAGGGCATTGAAGGGGGTGATGGGCCAGTGGCCAGAGTGAGGCAGAGGTGGGTGCAGACCTAGAGTCCTGGGGGTTTTTTTTGGAGGGGGGGATGGAAGAGAGAAACCCACCTAGCCAACACTAGCCCCTCCTGCTTCCATCCCTGGCTCTTCCTCTCTCCTTCTTCTCCCTCCAGGCCTTTTCAAGACCCCCACCCCTTCTCCTGTCCCCAAACCCCTTTCTGCCTGGGGTTCCTGGAAGCCAAGGAAGCAGAACGGTCTGTTCCCTGGGTGGGCGAGCAGCTTCCACGTAAAAAGCTTTCAAGCCGCCTGCCTCATTAGCGCTAATGGTTGCTCCCTTCCTCCCGACATGGTTAGGGCTCTGCCCACGTCTGGGCTAGCAGCACGAGGCTGTGGTGAGGACTGCCCTTTTGTGGAGATGGTGGGACACACAGGACCCCTGCCGCCCCTCACCTCTCTGGAGGGCGGTTTATCACACACTTGCCCGTCAGGGAAAGGGATGCAATCTGAATCAGCTTCAAGGCCTCCGTGTACAAAATGGGCTGGCCCAAGGCAGCGGGAGGAGGAGGAAGGGGCTGTTTGTGGCCCAGGTTCACACAGGCTGTTCTGACCAGGCAAAGGCCTGAGGAAGTTCCCTCAACAGCGGGTGGAAATCATAGGTTGCCATCTGGGGCCCCTTGGCCTGGTGCCAACACCAACAATTGGTGTTGGGGTCTGGGCTGCATGGGGAAGAGATGTCCACAGAGGGTGGCCCTGTGGCAGTTTCTTCCACTGAGGTCTGGGCTAGGATCAGGTTGGCATTGGACTCACTTGTGTTTGGCTCAGGGTAACAGTCCTAGGAGCTCAGAGGGTCCCAATGCTGCTGGGGGTGGGGGAGGAGGCGGGGGACTCCGGGAAAGCCTCTCTGAGGAGGTGGTCCCTGAATAATCCAGGAAAGGGCCGGTCCCTGTTCCTCTGCTGGCTATTTTGGTGACTCTGTCGCAAAGCCAACCTGGTGTCAAGGCCTCCTTGGACATTGAGCTTTCTCTGCAAGAGGCTGCTGGGCCTGGTGGCCCACCCAAGGGCTTTCTCTTCTCAGAGTGGTGCAGAGTGAAGGCATCTGGCGGCCATGTGTGACGACATTCTGGTGGGGGCCACTAGGTGTTAAAAAGGGCAATACATCAAATATACATATACCTGAGGCATGTGACTGTCATCAGTCAAGAAAACCATCAAAACATCGTGGGATGATCAAAGAAATATAAACAGTGGATATTTGATGACACTAAGGAAGAACTGTGAAATTTTTTTAGTGGTGATAATGGTGTTATGGTTATGCTTTCTTCTTTTTTTTTTTATAGGACTCATCTTTCAGAGAAAAATAATGAAGTATTCACTGATAAAATGATAGGAAGTCTGGGATTTGCTTCAAAATAATCCAAAGTAGGGGGGATAGTGGAGGTGATATAGAAGAAACAGAATTGTTCATGGGTTGGTAATTGTTGAAACAGGGTGATGGGTACATGGGCTGTATTATCCTATTATGCTGCTTTTGTTTATGTTAGAAATTTGCCATGATGAAAATTTAAAAGAAAAGAAAAATTTAGCCCTAGCTGGTTTGGCTCGTGGATAGAGCATCGGCCTACGAACTGAAGGGTCTCAGGTTCGATTGCGGTCAAGGGCACATGCCTAGGTTGTGGGCTCGATCCCCAGTGGAGGACTTGCAGGAGGCAGCCGATCTATGATTCTCTCTTATCATGGATATTTCTAGCTCGCTCTTCCTTCCTCTCTGAAGTCAATAAAAAAATTTTTTTAAAAAGTAAAAGAAAAAATTTTAAATGCAGTTGGGTAAGTGCTTTCATAAAAGAATGCCCCAAGGGTAGGATGGCACCCACTCTCACTCAGCGAGGGGGAAGGAAGTTAGTTAGAGAAAGGTTCCCAGTCGAGGAGACCTTTACTCAGTCATGAAGCCTGAGTAGGAGTTGGGGAAATTCCAGGCAAGGGACATTGTAAGTTTCCTGGGCCCATAACTGGCACGTGGTTTATCAAGCTGCCTAATTATACAGCTAAACACTGGCACAGGCTCTGTCCCAGTCCTGGTTCCCTCCAAAGGGCCCCAGCCTGGTAAACAGTCAGTACTTTTTTTCCCACCTGGGATCAGCTACCCCTAGAGTTGGTTCAGTCAGCCCATGAGCCAGTCAGCAAACATCTTAGCCACCTTCCACTGTCCAACTGCTGTGAGTGTGCACAGGCCCAGAACATAGCAGCACTCATGCCACCCACAAAGCCAAGTGGAGTCCACAGAAGGAAACCAATATTTATTTATGACCTTTCCCAGCCCACCCACCTCTGCCCTCCAGCATGTGTCACCGACCTCCCACCATCAGTGAACTGGCCCAAAACACGGCCTATGAATTTCTTGTTATAGCTTTCTCACTATATCTGTATCTATATATGTAAGTGAATTTTCTATTGGGTTATCAAATTTTATTAGTTTTTGCAAATAACCAATCTTTGGTTTGATGTATCAAATGTTGTTTGAATTAAGTTTCTATCATTTTCTATTTTCTTTGATTTTGTCAAACCTTACATTTACCTTTCCTCCTATGTTCATAGGAGTCTCTAAGAGACCCCTCCTCGGGAGCCCATTTCCCTCGCTAATATATAAATAAGTGGTCTTACTGGTCAGAAATTGACCCAGTGTTCCCAGGGCAATTCTTGTTGGCAAAGGACTTTCAGAAATGGGGGGGATGTTCTGGGTGGGAGATCTTGGATACCTGGGGGATGCAGAACCTATTTGTGAGGCTGGGAACGCCTAACATAGGGATCCTGGCTTCAGGGAGGAGAAGGGGGAGAGTGTGGACGCTCTGTGCCTCCTGCAAAATAGAGCGTGTTTCCTGTTTGGTCCAGCAGGGGGCAGCAGAGCCCTAAACTCCCACTGGCTCTCCCCAGTCCAGCTTCATTCTGAAACCCAGGTCCCCAACCCAGTGCACTGCCCTTGTCCCTGCCCCTGCCCCTATGGCTCATCTATAAGATTTCCAAAAGGCAGAGGTTGCCTGGAGAGGTATGGTTCCCTCATCATCCAGGGAGGAGAGCAGTATGGATGGGGGTTATTTCAGACTGGTGTCTTTTTTTTTCTTCTTTTGTTTCTTTTTTTCCCCCTCTCTCTTTTTTTCTCCTTTTTTGTTTCTTTTTTTATTTTTTATTTTATTTATTTATTTATTTATTTATTTATTCAGACTGGTGTCTTGAACTCTCAGCTGAAGGGGGTCCCATTGTGATCAGGAGGTCCATGTTTGTTGCATGAATGCCAGCACTTGCCATTCTCCCATTCATTCGAGAACTATTTATGGAGGGCATGCTGAATGACCAGGACTGTACCAAGGCATCTAAACTGAGACCAGGTCAGGGCCATGGTGACCTGAAGCTTCTGATTCTGGGGTCAGCTAGGCTTTGTGGTCTTGCTTGTTGCCAATGAAAGTGTAGGCTGGAGTCAAGCCAGGGAGAGTGGGGTGGGGTGGGGGGCCAGCTGGTAGCGGAACACCTCTTCTTCAGACTGTAAGGAGGCTCAGGCCCAGAGACTCCCTAGCCTGGCTCTAACTCGCTCTCCCTCTCCCCCTTCAGGGCTGGAAATGGACCCTTTATTGGGGGCCCAGAACAGCTGAGCTGTGGCTAGCGTGCTCAGATGACACTTTACAAAAGGCTCAGGATGACAGACAAATAGACCCAGCCCTTCTGACTGATAAGCTGTGGCTTGCAGTCTGGATCCATGGGCCCTTCGAAGAAGGCAAACGCCATCCTAACTCCTAGTCCCAGCCCCTTCTGAAGACATCTACAGCCCACAATGTCCAAATCCCCAGAAACCTGGAGAGGGTGGCCAGTCTTTCCTCCTGCCTGCCAGGTCCCGCTTTCCTGTGTGAAACCTTGTTTCTGGGGGTGTTGCAGCACCCTGCTCTCTGCCTCAGGGTGAGTCCTCACCCTCAACATGTCCAAAACAGGACATCGGCCCCTGCACTCACAGGGACCCCACTTAGTGGTGAGGCGCTTGTTCCACCCAGGCGATGAGAGGACCCCTGGGTATTACAGGATTTCTGAAGAAGTTTGATTTGGGTCCCCAGCTTTATTTTTTATTTGCATGGTGCTGTAGGGCTGGGAGGGGTGCCCATGATGTCCCCTGCATTGTTCCTAATCCAGCCCCATCTAAGGGAGCAACCCGACTCCCTGAGGATGTTCAGTGGCTTAACTAAAGCCCCGGGAACAAAGGTATTTGCACAAGAGGAATTGTTGCACTACCTGGAAATGATTCTCAACCTGGAAATCACTTTCTGCCGGAGACTCAGGAGCTCCCCAACCTGCTCACCCCCACTATTCAGGGTCTATGAAGGTAAGAACAGAAGCTGCAGGAACTCTGGACGTAGGCAAGGAGATACTGCCTAGGGTGCCGGGCGCAGGGGTGAGTCGGTGCCTGGCTTTCAACAGGTTCAGGTGAGCTCAGGATCAGCTGGAGAGAGCAGAGGGGACTGCGGTGGCTCTCTGGACTTTCTCCTTTCTGCTTTTAAACCCTTTCCCATCTGCTGTGCCTCTCACTGAAAAGCAGGCTGGGAGGTAGAGATGTGGGAACTGGGAAGGTGGTCGAGTCCCATGGGGAAACGGTCATCTGGAGGCATTAGATGGAAAGGGTACCTTCCGGCTTAAAATAGCCGCTTTGGGGCATAGCTATTGCCTAGGCACCAAGCCCCAGCCCTGTATGGAGGAAGTGCTCCTAGAGTGCCCCTTCCCCTGCTGGCAGTAGGACCTGCATAAACTGTTTACCAAGCCCTGGATAGGGGTCCTCCTCCCAACTCTGCCCAAAGCCAGACTTTGTGTCAGGACCTGGTGTAGAAGCAAGTCTTCTCCCTGCCTCCTCCCTTTACTTGCTGGACATGCTGCCTGAAGGTGTCTCCACACACCTCTTGGTTATGGAAACGGTTGACCCACCCACAGAGCTCCCAGGGTGGTGCACAGATAAAAGCCCACAGCCGCCCCACCCACCCTCAGCTCATCCCCAGGAGGCTGAGTTGGCTGCCAGAGCTGTGCTGAGTGTCCTTATGCTCTTAGACACGTTTCTAAATAATCCATGAATTATTATTAACAAAGGAGAAATCACAAGGGAAAACAGCAAGTTTCAAACCAAATGAAAATGAAATACAGTGTACCAAAACTTACGGGATGCAGCTAAAGCAATGCAAATATTTAAGTGAATATATTATAAAAGAATGATTGAAAATGAATTTTGTAAGCTTCTTGAAATGAGGAGAAAGACATTTTCAATAAATGGTATTGGAGCAAGTGCCTATTTTACCTGAACCTTGCAGCCTTCAGAAAAATTAATTTGACTAATTGGATTATAAACATAATTGTGAAGGTAAAAAATCCTAGAAAAAAATAATATTTTCATAACCTTTTCTTAAATAAGACAGAAAGTACTAACTATCAAAGGTTGATAAATTAGACCATTTAAGAACTTCTGGCCCTGACCAGTTTGGCTCAGTGGCTACAGTGTCAGCCTGTGGACTGAAGAGTTCCAGGTTCGATTCCGGTCAAGGGCATGTACCTTGGTTTCGGGCACATCCCCAGTAGGGGATGTACAGGAGGCAGCTGATCGATGTTTCTTTTTTTTTTTTTAATATATTTTATTGATTTTTTACAGAGAGGAAAGGAGAGAAATAGAGATAGAGAGTTAGAAACATCGATGAGAGAGAAACACCGATCAGCTGCCTCCTGCACATCCCCCACTGGGGAAGTGCGCGCAACCCAGGTACATGCCCCTGACCGGAATCGAACCTGGGACCTTTCAGTCTGCAGACCGACGCTCTAGCCACTGAGCCAAACCAGTTTCGGCTGATCGATGTTTCTAACTTTCTATCCCTCTCCCTTCCTCTCTGTAAAAACAATCAATAAAATATATTTAAAAAAACGTCTGGTCATTGATTAAAGATAACTAAGAAAGTGAAAAGACCCCTGGCTGATTTGGCTCAGTGGATAGAGCATCAGCCTGTGGACTGAAGGGTCCCAGGTTCGATTCCAGTCAAGGACACATGCCCAGATTGCGGGCTTGATCCCCAGTAGGCGATGTACAGGAGGCAGCCGATCAATGATTCTCTCTCATCATTGATGTTTCTATCTCTCCCTCTCCCTTCATCTCTGAAATCAATAAAAATATATATTTTTTAAAAAGATAAGTCACAAACTGGGAAAAGAACATTGCAACATGTACTAAAAAATAAAATAAAGACCCATGGGAACATATAAGGAATTCCATTATCATTAGAGAAAAGGGACTTGAAAAGAGGATTTTCAAATGGCCAGTAAGCATGTGGAAAGGTCTTCAGTATCACTAGAGAAATTTAATCCATAGAGCGATGTGAATTAAAACCACAATGAGATACTACTATACACTGACTAGATTGGCTAAAATTTAAAAGATTGGCAATACCGAGTACGGGTGAGGATAAGAAGTAACTAGAACTGGTAAGTGGTAAAATTGGAAAACTAGTATTTCCTATAACTGCTATACCTGACCTTCCCCCAGCAAGTTCACTCTTTAGTACAAACCCAAGAAAAACTGGGTTTGTACTAAAACCTCTAGCCATTGAGCCAAACTGGTCAGGGCCAGAAGTTCTTTTAGTAGCCGTGCCTACTAAAAGACATGTAGAGACTGTTCCCAGCAACTTTATTCATAAAAAGCTAGAATCAATTCAAATAACCATCAAATGGACAAATAATGGTACATTTATACAACTGGAAACAAAACAATTCAAAAGATGAATGAAATGGTATACACAACAATCTGGGCGAATCTCACAGACATAATGTTGTTGGTAGATGCCAGCCACAGAATAGTAAATATGCCATGATGCCATGTACGTGATGTTCCAAACCCAAGAAAACTATAAGTGGTAATAGAGCTCGAAATAGTAATTACCTGTGGGGGCATGATTGACGGGGGGAGGGGAATGAGGAGGACGTCTGCAGTCCCCGGAATGTTTTGTAAACTAATCACCCCTTACCCAGGGCTTCACTTTCCAAGGTTTCATTACCCACTGTCAAAGAAGTATTGAATGGAAAATTCCAGAAATAAACAATTCCTCAGTTTAAAATTGCATGCTGTTCTGAGTAGTAGCATGACGAACTCTCCACTTGGTCCTGCCCAGGACGTGAATCATCCCTTTGTCCTGGGTAGCCACGCTGTAGAGCTTCCCCCCCATTTGTAGCCAGCGTGGTATTGCAGTGCTTGTGTTCAAGTAACCCTTATTTTACTTAATAATGGTCCAAAGCGCAATACTAGGTGTACCGGTTAATAACGCGGATTTTTTTCAATAGCTGGAGTTACACATATGTTGCTATATATGAGAGTTGATATGTATGCTATTTTGTTGTATTGCTCCTTCAGATTACCACTTGTTCCGATCGATGGCACACGCACTTTCTGAGCAGCACTTCAAAACATACAAAGAAGTGGAAAATTGGGTCTCTGAATAGTCTGCCTCAAAACAAGCAAAGTTCTATTGGGACAGTATCCACAAATTACCTGAAAGATGGGAGAAATGTGTAGCTAGTGATGGCCATTACTTTGAATAAAACACTTTTGATGTTTCTCTTGAAATTATCATGTTTTCTTTGATTACAAAATCTGCATTATTAACCGGTACACCTGGTAATATAGTATAGTTTATGGAAGGTCACACCATCCTTCCCTTGACATCTAGAATCACATATAATCTGGACGATTTTCTCTTTCTTTCCTCCCCAGCCTAGAGAGCAAGTTGTCCCCCTGGTCTTAATCTCATTTTTCCAGGATGAGTGACAGTGGGAACATTAAATCCTTTAGGGAAAAATCACAGCACCTAACTCATAGGGATGTGCTCTGGCCCCATCACCCTTAAAGACTAAAAAATAGTACAACACAGGCACCTTGGGAAATATAATCAGTCCTTTTCATAATCTTTTGATTTAGGCTTATTTGTTTGCAGTCACCATGTTCGTTTTGCATTATGCAAAAATGTACTAAACAATGACAGTAACTTGTGATATCTTCAGGTCTATTTTTACTATTGAGTACACTATGTAAATAATATTAACTTGAAAAATAAAAGGCAAATTGGCCAAGTTAAGGCCCATTTAGTTCAGATATCCTGTAAGACCTAAAAGCTTAGATATCCTATTTCCATAATTGCATTTAAAGCATTTTAAAGCATTTAAATGTTCTCAAGTATCTTGAGATGAGCTTCCTGAAGTATATGATAACTTTCAGCAGCACTTTTCTTCAAAATAATGAATTAAAACTCCATGCAAATGCTTTTTTTTGGCACGAAATTCAACATTTTTAAGCTTAAAAATATCTATGATGTTAACACCTTCAGAAAATTTGACATATGAAGTTTTGAAGCTTGTTGTCAATACAACAAAATCACATACATATCAAATCGCATATATATCAACGTATGTGTAACTCCATGTAGTGAAAAAAATCTGCATTATTAACCGTTACACCTAGTAGTAGTGATGCTGACAATTTGGTAATCAGAGAAGCCGTAAAGTGCTTCCTGTAAGTGAAAAGGTGAGTACAGTAGAATAAGATGTTTTGAGATGGAGAAACCACATTCACTTTTATTACAATACTAGAGGCCCGTGCACCGGTGGGGTCCCTCAGCCTGGTCTGCACCCTCTCACAGTCTGGGACCCCTGGGAGGATGTCAGAGAGCCAGTTTTGGCCCGATCCCCACAGGCCAGGTCGAGGGACCCCACCAGTGCACGGAATCTGTGCACTGAGCCTCTATTATGCATAGAAGTCCTTTGGTTAATCTCTTCCCACCCTCCCCCTCACCCCCTCCCCTCTGAGATTCATCAGTCTGTTCCATGTGTCCATGCCTGTGCATTGAGCAACTGCCCCCCCCAAGTGGTCATTGCACATCATAGCTACCAACCAACGGCCAGTTGCTTAAGCTTTTATATATATAGATATTGTTATAATTGTTCTGTTTTATTAGATATTGTTATTAATCTCTTACTGTGCCTAATTTATAAATTAAACTTTATCATAGGTATGTATGTATAGGAAAAAAACAGCATGTGTAGGGTTCGGTACTATCCCTGGTTTCAGGCATCCATCTTAGAACCTATGCTCCATGAATAAGCGGGAACCACTGTATCTTGATCTGGGTGGTGGTTGCACTAGTTTCCTTTCTATTGTGAGTTTTTTCCTGAGTGTGGACTTTGGCATCACTCTGATTCATACTTGAACCTTTCTCATTGCACCTTTCCTCAAAATAGCTCTTGTGTTATTTGAAAAGAGTTCTTTGGACCATAGACCAAAAATCACCCCCTTGAGGTGGTGGCAGTAGGTGTCAAGACAAAAAGGGTACCTATTGTCTGGGCCAGTAGCATTGAAAATGGTCTTTTCCCCAGCTTGCTGTCCTTATCTATGCTAGCCTAGCTCTTTCACTTTTTAAAATGTATTTTTATTGTTATCAGAGAAGAAGGGAGAAGGAAAGAGAGATAGAAACATCAATGATGAAAGAGAATCATTGATCAGCTGCCTCCTGCACACCCCTTCCTGGGGATTGAGCCTGAAACCCGGACATGTGCCCTAACCAGGAATCAAACTGTGACCTCCTGGTTCACAGGTCAATGCTTAACCATTGATCCACACTGGCCGGGCTTGTCTGTCTCTTGTGACAACTTGTTTTTCTTCCCTGTTCCTGGGGGTTGTCTTTAGGCTGTTGACTTATGGTATTTGAGATTTCACAATGTGGTACTAGTTTTTTGTCTCTAGGTTATTTCTCCAGGGGAAAAGGCAATAATTTCCTAAAATCTATATAAATGTGAAGAGAAGCAAGTGTGTTAGCGGTGTTGGTTTTTTTTATAGTGCATAATAAAAATAGTAAAAGGAAAAACAGATGGTACCAGTGAAATGATGTCAGTTGTAATGAACAGAAAGTTTGGTTCAAACTATATTAAATTAGAAAAATAATGTATCACCTCATGCAATTCAAAAATTCAGAAGTAGGGTTGGTTTCAGTGCCTCTTGATTTTATAAGGACTTGGTGTGCCGGACATCATCATTTGTACCTTACTGACCAATAAGAACAGCACCATAATGACCAGTCAGGATGCATGATTCCAACCAATCAAGCCAGTGCTATTTGGACCAATCAAACTGTACAGATTTGGGTTCCTCATTTGCATAGAAATGGACCAATCAAGGACCAGGGTGGGAACTTTCTCTATAAAAGCGGGCCTTCCCTTTGTCTCTGTGGAGAGCACTTTCAGTTTCCTCTGGGAGGCTGTCTTCTGTTTGCAAACTGTTTACCTGAATCAAGTTTCTCCTTTTACTGCATCCCAGATTGGGAACTCCTATTGGCATCAGATTGGTGACAGCAGCCTTTTGTTGACACTGGCAGAGGCGCCTCCCCTTTTTCTGCTTCTTTTCCCTTTGAGCTCCTGCCCAGAATGTGATTATACGCCTAGAGCTGCAATAGCCAACTTGTGACCATGAGGAAACAGTCCTGGGGTGGACTAACTTGCTAAGGGTGGCAGACAGGAATAGCACAAAGCCTTCATGATATTGTAAAGCAGCTGCACCAACCCGGTCTGCCCACCTCCTGATACTGTATTGCATGAGACAAACATGAAACAAAAATGTGTTTAAGCTGTTATTAGGTTTTCTCTTACTTGCAGCTGAACACACACTCCACTGATAATTTCCGTTTTTTGTTTTTTTTTTTTAAATATATTTTATTGATTTTTTACAGAGAGGAAGGGAGAGGGATAGAGAGTTCAGAAACACCGATGAGAGAGAAACATCTTCTCAGCTGCCTCCTGCACAGCCCCTACTAGAGATGTGCCCGCAACCAAGGTACGTGCCCTTGACCGGAATCGAACCTGGGACCCCTCAGTCCGCAGGCCGACGCTCTATCCACTGAGCCAAACTGGTCAGGGCAATTTCCGTTTTTTTACATCTCTTGTGCACATCGTTGTGTGATACATGCTTCCTTCCCAGGCTTGTTCCCCTTGTAGACCCAAACTGCCTCTGTAACTTGTTTCCTGAGCCTACACAGCCCAGCTGGCTCACTTCTACTGCCTCTGTAACTTCCTAAATAAACTTTCTCTTATAAAAAAAAAGGGGGGGGGGCTCAAAAAGAAATGCTTGGAGAACAGGAGTGATTTCTTCCTTCCCGCAGTCCTGCTAGATTTCCTGGAGGAGGTGATATCTAAGAGGGGGGTTCCTAAAGGTGGAGGGAGCTTCCTGAAAGGAGGAAGGTAGGGAGTGACTTCCAATACAGCCTTTGCACAGTTGTTCACCACAGGAATGCTAACCCGCCCTGCCGCTTCCAGCCTCATAACCCCCTGACCCCCACTAGCCCATACCCTCAGCTTCCTGGGTTCCAGGTTCGAGGGACTCTGCCCACTTCTGTCCTCTAGTTTTCTTCCTGGGAACCAAGGAACAGCAGAAGCCCAGAGGTCCTTCCAGCTTATCTGTGATAGCAAAGGGAATCCCAGCTCTTGGGACCTTCCCCTTGACCCTTGAAGGTGGGGCAGCAAAGAGGAGGGAGGAGGGCCTGAGGATTCCCCTGGGGAGATGCATCCTCCCCAGGCTAACCCTGCTTTTCAGAAAGACTAAGCCACCCAGGGTGGCGCCCGCATGCCACACGTGGGCGGATGGGGTGTGGGAGGCTGCACCTGCGCTGTCTCCTGCGCTGCATGATCATGCAGGTCCAGCATCACAAATGGCACAGGCACCTCTCATTACGGGCTTCCTGGTGTGATGCAATAATCACCAGTGTCGTGTTCTTGCCAAAAATGTGTAACATGAATCTAATCTTGAGGAAGCAATCAGATAAATCCAGAATAATATGATGCTATAAAATTGGCCTGAACTAAAAAAAAAAAAGAAAAGATACAAACAAAAAAGGCTGAATGTGGGACAGAGTTACTCTTCTATATCAAAAGCTACTACAGAGATATAACCAAATGCAATACATGAACCTTGGCTTATGAACTAAATTTTAAATGCTAGAAGGACATTCTTGAGACAAGTGAGAATGATACTTGAATTACTGTTGATTTCCTTAGATGTGCTAATGGTGCTATAATTGTGTAAAGAGGATTTCTCAACCTCAACACTTAACCTTTTCGGCCAAATAATTCTGGGATTTTAGCAGCATTTCTGGCTTCTGTCCACTAATGTCAGGAGCCCCGCCCCTTCAATTGCAATAAGCAAAATATTTTAGACAGTAATAATGGTTGTATCCTGTTATTAATATACAAAAAAAACAAACAAACCACTGGCCGGTACATTTTAAAATGGTTAAAATTATGAGTTTTATATTGTGTTAATTTTGTCTCAATAAAAATGTAATTTAAAACGGTTCACATACTCAAATGTTCCCTGGGGTACAAAATCATCCCCAGGGCTGAACCACTGGTGCGGAGAGTACACTGGGCGAGGGGGTGGGGGAGGGAGCATGCAGGCTGAAGGATTTGGGAGAGAAATGTCTTGTTTGTAACTTACTTTCAAATGTGGCAAATTATTAACCATTAGTGAAACTAGGTGACAGGTATGTGGGTTGTTTATTTTACTACTCTGTCAACTTTTAATAGATTTATTTTTTTCAAAAGCAAAAGGAAAGAACTCAATTTCAAGTTTTCTGTTTACAGCAACCCAAGGAACCCATGGCAGGTACCAACTGTGCAGCCTCCTTTCAGATGTGATTACTGTGTCTTCATTGTTTGAGTTGCTCGGGGCCCCTCAGCCTTCAAGGGAAGATTCCTGTTTCTTATCCCCTCCCTCCCTCCTTCCCTCCCTCTTTTCCTCCCTCCCTCCTCTCTATCTCACTCCAAGACTGCCCAGAACACATTGGTCCAGTGCTACCCACGGACCTATGGAGAGAAGGCATTCTGTGGACCACCCAGACTGGGTGCAGATGATGAGCTATATCAATTCCATTTTGTGAGTATTATCTCCTGTGGAGGCTTTAAAACATGGTCACAAAATTCTTTAACACTTGTCCCAAGAGATGGGGCCTATGACCTCTCTCCTTGAATATGGACTCTTAATCAGGAGACTATGGTAGAAGTGACACTGTCCCAGTATCCAGATCCAGGGCCGTAAAAAACTAGCATCTGCTGTTTCCTGTCTCTCTTAAGATCCTTGCTTTTGGGACCCAGCCGCCATGCTGTGAGGAAGCCTAAGTCACCCTATGGAGAGGCACATGTGGAGAGAGGCAGCACACAGCACCCACTCGAAAGCCATGTGAGTGAGTCATCTTGGAAGTGGGTTCTCCAGCCCCAGCTGATGCTGTGTGGAGCAGAGACAAGCTGTCCCTGCTGAGCTCTGCCCATTTTGCAGATTGGTGGGCACACAACATGACTGCTGTTGTTTTAAGTCATTAACTTTTAGAGTGGTTTGTCGAGATAACGGATGCATCCCCATCCCCCCAACTGGGGGCCCTAGTCGTGAAAGGCAGGAAGTGGGCCAGCTCTTGATCCCTGGAGCTCGGACCTAGGTCAGCACTTATCCCTTTAACAGGCATTTACTGAGTGGCCACCAAGTGCTAAACACTCTACCAGGGGTTGAGGAGTTAGCAGTGAATGAGATAGACCACCCTGCCTGGCGGGCCCAACTCAGGCACAGTAATGAGAGGACTGGGACTGTCGCCTCAGCCTGAGGGAGGGGAGAGAGAACTGTCTTCCTGAGGGAGGCTGTTTCCAAGCTGAGACCTGACTCAGGAAAAGGAGCTAACCAGGCAGAGTCGCAGGGAATGGACAGATGGAACACCATGTGTTAGTTCTGGGCAAGGTTGCCAGATTTGGCAAATGAAAAAAAAAATGTAACACCCAGTTAAATTTGAACTTCAGATAAACAATGAATATATTTAAAAAATATATATCCCTAGCCAGTTTGGCTCAGTGGATAGAGCATCAGCCTGTGGATTGAAGGGTTCAGGGTTTGATTCCAGTCAAGGGCACATGCCCAGGTTTGCAAGCTCAATCCCCAGTAGGGGGTGTGCAGGAGGCAGCCAATCAATGATTCTCTCTCATCATTGACGTTTCTCTCTCTCTCTCCCTCTCCCTCCCTCTCTGAAATCAATAAAAAATATATACCTATATCTGTCCCATGCAACATTGGAGACATCCTAAAAAGTTATTCATTATTTCTCTGAAATTAAAGTTTAACGGGTGTCCTACATTTTATCTGGCAACCCCAGTGCTAGGACAAAAAAGAGAGAGAGAGAGAAACTGTGTGATCTCAAGGGACAGTTCAGGAAGCTGGATGCAGCACAGGGGCAAACAGGGCATAGTGAGAGGTAAAGGTGAAGAGAGCAAGACCTATCATGTGGGTGCTCAGCAAGCTAATGGAGGGGGAGAAAGCCCACGCCTAGTTGAAGGATGCTTTGTCTTGGTATGAAGGAGACAGGATGAACTGCTCTCTGCTACACCCCCAGCCTAGGGGGGGAATCTTCCCAACGGACAAAAGTTTGGGCAATGAACCTAGTTACTCAGAGGTGAAAGCAGGGCCTGAGAGCTGTGTAGTGACACAGGGCTCCCTGTTCAAAAGTGTTCCATGGTTGTTCCATGGATGCTCCACTGTAGCCATCTTGAGACTCACAATAATTTTGGACAGAGAGTTCTACATTTTATTTTGCACTGAATCCCACAAATTATGTCCTGGGTAAAAGATTCCCAGACCAGGGCCGAGTAGAGGACCTACAGGACCTAAGACTGCCTTGGCTAGCACCTGCCATGTGTGTGTATCTATGCACGTGGGTAGCTGTGTCTGGTACATATTAAGTCCTCAAAAATGATGGCTGTTGTACTATCTGTCATTGATGATGGTGATGATGATGATATCATTAGCCTCATCCAGCTTTTTTTCAGACTTCATTTAAAAGCCTTGTCATTTCACTACCAGGCATCCTTCTGCTTTGTTTTACTGACCCCTTTGCAACGCACTTCATAAAATATATATTTTTTTTATTGATTTCAAAGACGAAAGTGGGGGGAGAGATAGGGAGGACAAGAGAGAGAAACATCAATGATGTGAATCATTGATTGGCTGCCTCCTGCACGCCCCCTACTGGGAGTAGGGCCTGCAACCAGGGCATGTGTGCCCTGACCGGGAATTGAACTGTGACCTCCTGGTTCATAGGTCAACACTCAACCGGCCAGGCTGCAGAGCACTTTTTTTTTTTAATATATTTTATTAATTTTTCACAGAGAGAAAGGGAGAGAGATAGAGAGTTAGAAACATCGATGAAAGAGAAACATCGATCAGCTGCCTCCTGCACATCTCCTACTGGGGATGTGCCCGCAACCCAGGTACATGCCCTTGGCCGGAATCGAACCTGGGACCCTTCAGTCCGCAGGCCGACGCTCTATCCACTGAGCCAAACCGGTTTCAGCATGCAGAGCACTTTTAATTCAAGCAATGCCTATGACAATCCTGAGGAACTTAACACAAATGCATACCTCACCCACTGAGATAGTGCACACCTTGGTTTGGTTGATACCCGCATTCATTCAGTTGTATCAATCGTCCAAAAAATCCCACACACCCCCAACCCTGCTGCCTGATTTTCTCCAAGTTCACATGGACACACACTCACCCACTCACACACTGGCTGAGTGTGGTGAGGTCTGCACAATTCCCCTCCTGTTAGGCATGAAAACCTCCTGCCAGGGACAGCTGATATGAAGGCTATGTATGTGCAGGCTGCAGACTCTAATTTGTTTTTGAATTTTTTAAAAATTATTAAAATAGAAAAGATGTGCATGTGTGATATCTGGTGACTAGGAAGGATGAGAAGTTGTGGCATCTTAAAAGTGCATTAGAGTCTGGCCAGTGTGGCTCAGTGATTGAGCATTGACCTACGAACCAGGAGGTCATGGTTTGATTCCCGGTCAGGGCACATGACCGGGTTGCGGGCTTGATCCCCAGTAGGGGTTGTGTAGGAGGCAGCTGATCAGTGATTCTCATCATTGATGTTTCTATCTCTTTCCCCCTCGCCTTTCCTCTCTGAAATCAATAAAAATATATTAAAAGTGCATTAGATATAGTTTTCTAGATTTCCAAGGAGAGCAGAAGTTGTCATTATGTGGAAGCTTAGCAAGAAAACAAAGGTGACTTTTGTGTCCTTGCAGGAATCTAGGGGTTGGGGTGAGCCCCTGGGGGTAGAAGGGCCCTGGTTTAATGAGGATTAGCTATGTCAAAGGGAAAACCAGTAACTTCATAGCCTCTCATGACACAACAAATCTGGGATTTTAGATAAGAAAAGCCAGGACAGGAGCGGGAGGGGGTGAAAGTGATGTCACCTGCTCCTCTCATGTTTCCTGCAAGCAATCACTGCAGGAAAGACTCCTGGCTCAGTAAATGAGTCACTGGCTTTATAAGCCAAGAGAGATGGAAAGCAGATTCCAGGAAATAAGCAAGGAAGAATCTTAGAGGAAGTTCTCAGCCTTAGTGTGAAACTGTCAAGCCTCTGTGCTCTTGCGGGACAGAGGAGAGAAATAACAGTGAGAAAGACTAGAGAAATAGCAAGGAACCAGAGGGAGCTTCCGCAAGGTAGAACCTGTGCCCTTGGGCGGTTTTGAATAACCAACTGAGATGACACTGGCTCTGAAAACCAGGACGCTGCTTCCGAAAGGGAGGAAATATCCCAGTGTTGCAAGGTCTGCAGTCATTCATAATTCAGCAGATACTTAGATATTTATTGAGCATCCTTCAAGTTCCTGTGGTGGGCGGGGTGTGGGTATGGAGTAGTGAATGAGGCACCATTGTCCCTGGCCTTACAGAGCTCACAGCCATTGAGCAAGTAGTTATCACACTTTGCTAAGTGACAAGGAAGAAGTTGAGGGGTAAGGCCACTGTGCGGATCTTAAAGGGCTTTTAAAAATATATATTTTTTATTGATTTCAGAGAGGAAGGAAGAGGGAGAGAGAGATAGAAACATCAATGATGAGAGAGAATCATTGATGGGCTGCCCACTGCACAATCCACACTGGGGATGGAGCCCGAAACTTGGACATGTGCCCTCATTGTAAATCGAACCGTGACCTCCTGGCTCATAGGTCGATGCTCAACCACTGAGCCACAATGGCCAGGCCTAGAGAGCTTCTTAACCCCTAGGGTAGGATTGTCTAGACCAGTGGTCGGCAAACTCATTAGTCAACAGAGCCAAGTATCAATAGTACAACGATTGAAATTTCTTTTGAGAGCCAAAGTTTTTAAACTTAAACTAAATAGGTAGGTACATTGTTATTAACTTACTTAGGGTACTCCTAAGGCTTAGGAAGAGCCACACTCAAGGGGCCGAAGAGCCACATGTGGCTCTCGAGCCGCAATTTGCCGACCACGGGTCTAGACACAAAGAAGGACAGACTAAGTGCCAGGCCTGGAACAGAGGAAGCGAGGCTGTTTGGAAGGAGTGAGAGGAATGCAGTTTTGGGAACGGGGAAACAAAAAAAGACTGGATGGGTCCTTTCTCTTCTTCAATTTTGGGTTATTTGTTTGCTTAGCAAATTGGGGAGGCGCATCTCCGAAATGTCAGCAGCCTGTTCGGCACTTTTTGTTTATTTATAGAGCAATTCAATTCACCAGTGTTTACCAAACTCCCTGAGCAAGTGAGCTGGGCGCAGCCATGGAGCAGGCAGAGGTCACAGCAAGAGCAAGGGCCCAAAGGTGGGACCCCACGGAACAGTCTCAGGGGAGAGTCAGGGGTCCCTTGGGCTGGAGTCGGGTGAGCGACCTGAGGCCTGAAGGAACGCCCATCAGATCTGCCGATCTCAGCCTGGTGGGGAGCAGGACAGTCCTGGAGAGACCCGCGCTCAGAGGCCGAGGCCAGGTCTGAGAGGTCCCACCTCAGCACATTCTCTTCTGTGTGACGTGGGAGATAATTAACTGGGACCCTACCAGCTGCCGCCACCACCCTTCAGGAATTCTGGCCCTCCCTGCATGCCATCTAGGCCGCACTCCCGCTGCACAGCTCCCTGGGAGAAGGAACGCTCATTAATCCTTTCTTCAGATGTGCTGGCCCGGGTCACCCACATACCAGTCCCTTTGCTGAGAAAGTCTCTGCCAGATCCCTGGGCTCTCAAGAGCCCGGGCTGATGGGAGCCTTCCCCACAGGCCAAGAGCCTGCCAACTCTCTGCCGGTCAAGGTTCTTTGGGAGCTCAAGGATCCTGACTCAGCTGACAATGGCATCCGGGGGAACAGGTGAACCCTGGAGGGGAAGGTAAGAGTCCTGGGTCCCACCCCAGCCTGGGCACTGTGGTGACCTGTGGGCATGGCCTTGATCTCTCTACACTCAATAACTTTTAAGATTCAGGACCTCTGAGGCTGAGAATCAGGCACAGTGACCCAACCTGGATCTGGTCTTGGTGTGTGGAGTCCTGGACAAGAGTGGGCGGCCCTTTCAGAAGGGGTTGCAGACAAAGGCTATGATGCGAGAAGCAGAGGGCATTGTGAAAGTGAAGAAGAGGCTCCTGACCTAGCCTGGGCTCCAGGGAAGGTATCTCACAGAAGTGGTGTCTGAGCTGATGCCTAAAGGGTAGGCAGGCGTTAGCCAGGTGAAGGAAAGAGGGAAAAGACGCCCAGAACAGCCTGTGCAAGATGTGAAGGCTTGGGAAAGCGGGTGTATTCAGGGAACACAGAAGTTCGGTCTGGCCCTGGCCAGTGTGGCTCAGTTGGTTGAGTGTCATCCTGTGCACTGAAAGGTCACTGGTTCAGTTCCTGGTCAGGGCACATACCCAGGTTTTGGGTTCAATCTTTCGGTCTGTTCGTCTGTTCGTGTACAGGAGGCAGCCAATCAATGGTTCTCACATCAATGTTTCTCTCCCTCTCCCTTCCTCTCTTTCTAATATCAATAGAAAACATTTTTTTTTTTAAAAAAGAAGTTCAGTCTGGCTGGAGCTAGGACCTCCTGGGGAGTAACTGGCCAGAGATAAAGGGCCAAGGGGAAACTGAGAAGGGACAGGGTCAGATTTGCAGAGGCCAGCCTGCTGCCTGTGGAGGATGGACCAGTCCAGGTGGAACCGAGGACCCTAAGAGGCCAGACAGAAGGTGCCGGTGGTACCCTGGCCAAGGATGGGATGGTGGGGCTGGGGAGGACAGGGCAGACCTGGTGGCTGAAGGAGGTTGAGGGGAAATGCCACCCAGACCAACATGAGGCCTTGTGGGGAGCAGTTCTGAGGAGAGGAGGTGGGGTCGACTTTACACAATGAGTTTGGGGTGCCCAGGGGTCATTTTAAGGGGGAATGAAGTGTGAGATAGTGGGCTGAGACTCAAGCATCCCTCTGGGGATGAAAACAAGGCCTTGGGAGTTGTTGAGATGGTTTGGAGGAAAGTGTCAAGGTTGAGGGAAGGGCCCAACACCCCAAGGAGCCCACGAGGGGCATGAAGAGAGCCAGAGGAGCAAGTAGAAGTGTAAGAGGAGCGGCCAGAGAAGCCAGAGGGAGTTTCGGAAGAGGGAACGGCTCTGCCTCTGCATCCAACACTCCTGCAGCAGGCAGAGGAGGGGAGGGCTGAGGAGTGGAGGGTCAGGGAGTATTTACAAAAAGGCTTCAGAGTGTAGAGGAGGTTTTAATGGTGGTGATGGGATCCGCCAGCGGGAATGAGTGTGAGCAGGGCTGTCACACAGGGCTGAACAGGTTGTGCACTGCACACTTCAGTGACCATCCATTAGGGGAAAACGGCTTGGGGCCAGGGCACAACCCCTGGAGCCGGGGGTATTTTGGAAGCCTGTAACTGCAGTGTGGATACTGCACACACGGTGGCGCCAAATGCCAACGCTGGGCTGGGGCTTGGCTGAGGCAGGGCTGGGGCCAGTTTGGGGATCCTCTGCCCCAGGGTCATCATTGGATGGTGGAGGGTATTGGCAGATGCCCTTGGCTAGAACCCTCCCCACCACAATGCCCTCCAAATCTCTTTCAGAACAGTTCTCCTAGCGGTAGGAACTCAGAAATAAATCACACACCACACACTGTCGCCTTTGTCAGGAGGCCCCTCCCCCATTCTGAAAAGGTCCCAGGGGAGCAGCTCATCCCATGACCTGGGAGGGGCACGGACGTCCCTCCCACTTGTCCCTTAGGAGAAAGGAGTCAGGAAGGAAGGAAGGACGCCTGGCCCAGCCGGCGGGACACAGTCACCCCACACCAGCACCGCCCTGCTCAAAGGTCCCCCTGGAGGCCAAAGCTGGATCAGCTGGGGCCAATGACAGGCCCAGCCCAGCCTGGGACAGAGTCCCCAGGGAAGTCACCTGTGGAGCCTGTCGACCCTGGACGAGTGCAGGGACCAGCCTGGAAATGCCCGAATAAGTACGTAATGGCCATGTTGTCTTTGAAGACAATGACATGTTCATTGCAAACCACTCTTTAGTATAAGTAAACACAAAGAAGAAAACAAAACCAGGTGAAATGACAGTGCCCAGAGCTGGCCACTGCTGGCACGGGGATCAGCCTCCTGACAGCTCTCAGGGTCAGACGATGCAGATCTGACCTGAGGAGACTCCTGCTACAGAACAAGCAGCCCTTCGGGTGT
>NW_006295183.1:1024636-1030067 GCF_000327345.1 Myotis davidii | reverse complement strand
ACTCAGATATGAAACCTTCTCTCCCTACCCTACCTGACCGGACCCTGCCACCCCTGAGACCTCCTTTCTTTCCACATGACTCAAATACAGCCAGCTCATCTTCGAGATGTTGTCCCCTGCCCCTGCTGTTCCCTCTGCCCCTGCTGTTCCGGATTGTTCAATGACCGTTTCCTTCTTGTTATTCAGGTCTCAGCTCCAATATCACTGTCTCAAAGAGGCCTTTCCTGCCCACCCTGACTAAAGTGGCTCCTCAGCCCCATCACTCCATGTCACATCACCTGGCTTATTTTCTCCACAACTCTTCCTCTCTCTGAAGACGTCCTACTAATATGTTAACTTGATTATTATCTGTCTCCTTTGGCTGGAGTGTAAACTCCTCAAGAGTAACCTTGCCTGTCTAGTCTGCTTCTGTGACCCCAGCATGCAGAATGGTGCCAGGCAGGCACATAGTAGGTGCTCAGTCTATGCCTGGCATCCATTTTCAGTGCTCACAGAGCATCTCAGGGTATGCACGAACCTCCTTCAGCCCTCTGCCTCCCGCTGATGGTCACAAGGGTTGTCATCCCTTGATCCCTGATTAAACAAGCCAATAATCAACACCCTCAAACACAGATCTTTTCTTGCCTGTGTAACTTTTTGGAATAAATTTCTTGAAGTGGAACTGAAGGGTGAAAGGGATGACAAGTGCAATCAAGTTTGCACTTGATATCCTGAAAATACTACATTTATTTATTTATTTATTTATTTATTTATTTTTAATCCTCACCTGAGGATTTTTTTTTTCCCATTGCTTTTTCAGAGAGAGTAGAAGGGAGAGAGGTAGAAGGAGGGAAAGACAAAGAAACATTGATGTGAGAGAGACACATCGACAGGTTGCCTCCCACACATGCCAGTGGTTAGAGCATCAGCCCCATGCACTAAAGGGTCGATTCCCAGTCAAGGGCATGTACCTGGTTTGCAGGTTTGATCCCTGGCACCAGTCAGCACGCATGTGGGAAGAGGACCCACATGTCCAGCTGCCTTCTGGACACCTCATCCTAGATAGATGGCCTCCAGCCCCCTCAGATACCACCTGCCCAAACTAACCACTCACCTTCCCCTAACTTGATCCTCCAGACCTTCCCACATCATTGAAAAACACCAGCATCCGTCTGGCTGGTGTAGCTCAGCGGTTATGCGTTGACCTATGAATCAGGAGGTCAGGGTTCAATTCCCAACAGAGCATATGCCCGGGTTGTGGGCTCAATCCTCAGTGGGGGGCATGCAGAAGACAGTCGATCGATGATTCTCTCTCATCATTGATGCTTCTATCTCTTTGTCCCTCTCCCTTCCTCTCTGAAGTCAATAAAAATACATGAGAGCAAGAAAGAAAGAAAGAAAGAAAGAAAGAAAGAAACATATACCCATCTCCCAGGCCCCAAACCTTGGCATCATCTGGGCTGCCTCCTACTCTAGATCCCATCAGTCACCCAGCCCTCCATCTGCCTCCTGGACATATTTTAAATGTCTCCTCTCTCCATTCCCTCTCCAAGGCCACCATGACCTTGGCTGGAAAATAATAGCAGCCTTTTTCTGCCCTACCTGCCCCCTCCATGCACTGCCTGAGTGACCCTTGCAAAGCACACATGTGACCACAAAATTCCCCAGCTTAAAACCCAGGTTCCTCATCACTGAGGGTAAAATTCATGTTCCTCAGCCAGTTCCCAGGGCCTCTCATGACTGGCCGCATCCCCAACACAGATTCACACAATTCTCCAGCCACAGTAAGCTCTTGTTCCTGCCAGCAAGAGAGGCTGCTGCTCGCTCCCATGCCTTAAACTCTACTGCACTCTCTGCCCCAGACACTCCTCCAAAAATCTATCCTCTGCCCGCCTACGGTGCCCCAACAACTTGCCATGTTAAGGGCTCCTTCCCTACAAAGCCTTCCTAACCAGCACACTCGCTCTCTCACACACACACAAACGTGCACACAGGCACAATCATGATCTCACACACACTCACTCGGTGATACAGGAAGTGCAGAGACTCTGGGATGTACCTGCCCTGATGGTCAGTGAGCCCCCATGGGCAGGGACCAGGTGGCCTCACCTCTGTCCTCCCACTTCTGATCCCCTCAAGACTGAGCACACAGCAGGTTCCTCAAATTCTTGCCGAATAGCTGGTGAATGAACGAATGAATGCTGCACACTCTATCTGAGGCATGGGCCGCAGGCACAATAAGGGGCAGGCTTTCTTCTCTCCCCTCACAGAAAGCTGGGGGTGAAGTTGCATAGCAGAGGGCTGAAGCCACGGGGCCTATGGGTGGGGTGTGGGAGGCCTCCGTTTTTCAGGGATTTGGAACTTGAACTGCATTACTTCCAAAAATAGAACTAGTTGTGCCATAGATGAGGAATCCAGGGTTCTCTGTGGTTCTCACCACCCTCTGCCATCTAATAGAGGAATTTTTTTCAGGCCAGAGCCTATCCCTTCAAGAATATGAACTGCTCAAGGTAGGAATGGCGATGACTGGAGGTCTGCCCCAGTTCCCAGCCCAGCATCAGACAGACTATGTGCTCAGGGAGTGATGCCTGGCTCAGAGCTCAGCTGTTTAGGACTCAGTGAGCTGAGGAGCTCAGACACCACCCCTTCCTAATGACAAGACCATGGAAAGGCCCTCCCTTCCCTGAGCCTCAGGTGACTGTTATGTGAAATGGGTCTCAGCTCTGTCCTCCCTCGCCTGCCTCATAGGTTGTTGGGGAGAGGCCTGGAAGGTCTCCAGCACCCTGTGGGCCTCAGAGGCTGTCCTTCACTCAAGGCCTCTGGGGAGGCAGAGAGGGAAAGGCTCAGGTGTCCCATCTGCTCACTGCAGCCCCATCCATGCCTGGCCCTGGGGTCACAGGTTGGGGAGCCTGGCCTGGTTACAGAGAAGGACAATAGGGTGCTCAGAAGGGGTGAGTGGGAAGTCAGAGGACACAGGAATTTTTTAAAAATATATTTTTTAATTAATTTCAGAAAGAAATGAAGACGGAGAGAGAGATAGAAACATCCATGATGAGAGAGAATCATCAATTGGCTGCCTTCTGCACGCCCCCCACTGGGAATTGAACCCGAAACCCAGGCATGTGCCCCGACCAGGAGACGGGGAGTCTAACCATGGCCTCCTGGTTCATGGGCTGATGCTCAGCCACTTAGCCACACCGGGTGGGCTCTACATCCTTCTTTTCCCCATGAAGCCCAGTGACTTCCACTCAGGCCCAGGTACTCGTTGTGACAATGCAGAGACGTGGCCAGGACAAAGTGATTAATTGACTATGAAAGGTGAGGGAAGCATCCATTAAAAGTGGGAATTTTCTGGAAGTACAATCCTGGAATTCCAGACTGAGAAAGAGTTCCACAGTCAGCACAGGGATGGCACGGGGACAGCTATGCCACAGCAGGGGCCAGCATGCTGCCCAGCCCTGAGTGCTCAGTGGCTATTTGTAAATAAATTAATAAACAACAGAGTACTGGTAGTGGGAGGTGAAGGGGGGAGGGAATGAATTCGAAACATTAAGGAGGCTGGATCAACAGAACTAGGAGGCTGAAGGAATGTGGGGTCAGGGAGGAGGACATCATGCATTTACTCATACAACTCACTCATTCAACAAATATTTATGTTTTAATTGAGAAAGAGGAAGAGAGGGAGGGAGAAATGGAGAGAAGAAGAGAGAGAGAGAAACATAGATTTGCTGTTCCACTTATTTATGCATTCATTGGTTGATTCTTGTATGTGCCCTGACTGGGGATGGAACCCGAAACCTTGGCATATAGGGACCATGCTCTAACCAACTGAGCTACCCGGCCAGGGCAAAATATTGCTTAAACTCCCATTGTGAGCCTGAAACAGTGGTGACTGGGATGTCCATTGCTGTTGCCCCCGCACAGCTTAGAGACCTGCAGGGAGGTAGGTTTAGGCCCGTGAGCACACATGGGCATGCATGCTGCCTGGTGGTAATGACTGACACGAAGGCGTGAGTCCACAGGACATGGGGACAGATCCTAACAGGAGAGGCTGTCTTCAGAGACAGTGGTCTGAGGATGCCTTGCTGAGATAATTTTAGAGATGGCAGGAGCCAACGGGTGTCAGTTCGGGCAGCTCTGGAGGGGTCCAGCAGTGCTTTGTAGATAAGAGGACAAAGGAAGAAGAGTCTTCTGGGGAAGGTCATGAGATCCAGTGGGTCGTCCAGAAGCTCTGGAACAGAAGAAGGCTCTGGGCACACAGGAAGGCTTTGGGTGGATGGAAGCCCTGAGACTGGATTATACTAGTATCTTGCGGGGGCGGAGGGGGGGGGAGATAAAGAATACAGTCCCTGGAAGCAATCAATCCCCAGGCTTAAGACTACAGGGAAGGGAGTGCTGACAAGGGAGAAGAGGAGGAGCGGCTGGAGAGCTGGGAGAAGGTGAAGTGTGTCTCTGGTAAGAACTGGCGAGGGAGAGGATCAGTGCTGAGGGCCTCTGAGGTCTCCCCCTGTCCCCACCTCTCAGGAGTATATTCAGGAACCGCTTTTTTCTTTTGAAAGGATAGTGTATTCATTTTTAAAAAGAGGGAGAAGAGAGAAACATCCCACACACCTGCCACCAAGGATCGAGCCCACAACCCAGACATGAGCCCTGACTGGGAATCAAACCAGCAACCTTTCGGTGCATGGGACAAAGCCCAGTCAACAGAGCCACACCAGCCAGGCTATTCAGGAACCTGTTAAAGTCCCTCAAACCACTCCTGGGTGTGTCTGTGCTGCCTCTGAAGGTGAAGGACTACAGAAGTACCTGAGTGGTCCAGGGGCCCAGCCCAGAGCATCCAGGTGAAGAGGGCCTGTGGTGTCTCATCGATGGGGGGGTGGGGGAGTGGAGCTGGCCCTTCGACACCAGTGTGGGTCAGCTCTCAGCTCCACCTCAACCCGCTCTGGTGGACAGCCAGTCAGGGTTCCACACCTCCCATGGGAAAGGACTGGGCTCTGGCCCCGGTGGCCAACATGTGCCCCAAGCCCGGATAACTCGTCCATGCTAAGAGCAAGACCTAAGACTCCCTAGATGTCTTACCCAATGAATGGTGACTGCCTAGCTTGGCTCAGAGCCCAGATGGCGGCAACCTGCCTCCACAGCAGGGAAACCGAGGCTGGCCCAGAAGGCAGGGCTGAGGGTCCATGGCGAGGATTCAGGCCTCCCTGTTCCCCTTTTGAAACTGGCCCTGATCCTTCCTCTAACCAACCCAACCCAACAGCGGCCGACCCAGGAACTGTTTCAGGCGGTCACAGATTGGGGGTGGGGAGTGGGGGGGGGAGAAGAGGTGCTGAAAAGTCTCTAGAGGCCATGGAATCTGAGGCGGGGACCAGCAAGTGGGGCTCTCGGACGAACCCGGTTTTGGGGTATGAGTGGGAAGCCATGGGACTGCCTTGGCCAGCGGTGCCCGTAG
>NW_006295183.1:1021117-1024346 GCF_000327345.1 Myotis davidii | reverse complement strand
CGTCGCCTGCGGCCCTGCCGCGCCCGGAGCTGCCTCCTTCCAGCCCACAGCAAGTCCCAGGCGGCCGGTGCCCCGGGCTCTGGAGTGGGCCAGGCCTGAGGGCGGGCCCTCGGAGCCAGCCTGGGCCCTGGCATGGTCGCTTCCCGGGAGCCCCGCTGCCTTCGCCCCTGGAGAGGCTGAGCTAGGAATGGGGAGGAGGCGAGAGGGGGTTCAAGTCGGCCTCCAAGATGAGCTCATCTTCCCGGCCCCACCGAGCGACCTAAGCCGCTTTGGGGCCTGGCCCGAGGTGTCCGAGCCTGGCCTGGGCTTTCTGCCCAAACCCCGTGCGGCTGAAGCCGGAGAGGATCGCCCCTGCGCGGTGGGAGAACAGACCCTGTCCCTGGGAACGGGAGGCTGGTGTGGGGTCTCTGCAAGCAGCCAGGCCTGAACACCCTGCAGAACTGGTTTGGGGAAGGGGCTGCTCACCAGGGATGAGTTTGGGCTCAGCACCCTCCTCCCCCGGTGAGGCCTGAGTGCAACTTCTGGGATTGACCCTTCCAGGCCAGTTCTACCGGTTGCTCCTAAAGGATGTTCAGGCTGGCTGGTGAGCACATTCTAGGTGCAGTCTCATATAACAATAACGGTGCCCCAGACACCATCAGTGGGGCCAGGCCCAGGGTCTGTAGTATTCAGCGCCCGCACAGCCTTCTTGGAGGGTTCTGACAATCTGGCAGATGCAGAAACAGGCCCAGAGAGGTTAAGTAGCATTCTCAAGGTCACACAGCTGGTTTGGAGAGGTGGGAATTAAAATTCTTGCCTCTGCACGTACTATCCACCTCCGTGGCAAGGAGGGGGAGAAGGGGAGGAGGGAGGAGGATGAGAACCAGAGTGAAGTACAAAATACTCCAGCAAGACACTAGGAGGCTTGACTTAGCTCCCACTTCAACCCTCACTCTGAGTCCTGGATCCTGTTGGGGCAACAGCCAGAGAGCTGGGAGCCTGAACTTGAGTGGGGGAGGGAGGAACACGCAGGGTGCCAGGGGTGCCAGGATGGTTCCTCCCGGGTGGAAAAGCTGGCGGGTAGGGTGCCGCTGAGTCAGGGCAACCCCTCGCAGAGCCTGGGACTCCACGCCCCTGGCCCCAGGAAGCCGTTAGGCTTCCAGCATGAAGCCTGCGGGCTGGGGAATGTGACCAGCTGACTAGGGAGGGGGCCGGCAGGAAGTGAGGCCACCGGGCTGCCTCCGACTGGTTCCGGGGTGGGGGGTCCCAGGCCGTGCTGCGCCCCTCTCCCTCCCTGCCCCAGCAGTTTGGCATGACGTCAGCAACCGGGTTTGGGGCATTGCCATGGAGACTGGGGCAGGCCCAGGAGGGACCCCATTCTCCCTTGCAGCCCCCCTCGCCCGGGTTATTTTTAGCTTTTGTTTACCTCAATGGGGCTGGACTGGGACTTCCAAAGAGGTGATTGGCCTGGCTTGATTGGCTTGGCAAACCGCTGAGCTGAGCAGTGCAGGTGGTGGGACCTCCTGTCTCACACAAGTGCACCAATTTGGGTGTGTAGAGGGCATTGGGGGTCGCAGGATCTGGAGTCATGAAGGTGGCCGGAGCTCCACTGCAGGCCCTGTCACCTTTGGGACCTGGATTCTTTCCCATGTTCAGAGCAGACTTCAGGGCTGGTGTGCGTCCAGAGAATCCACTGGCTCTTGTCAGCCAACCCCCGGCTCAAGGGATTCAGTTCTTTCCTTTCCCCGCAGCAGAAGGAGATCCTGCCAATCCACCCCATGAAATGGTCACTCAGATGGATATACCGATAGCCACTTGGGAGGAGTCTGGACCAACAGTAATACATCCTGGTCCCTGTGGGACGACAGGGTTGGGTTGGTGGCAGCAAAGCCCAAGTCAGAGAAAGAAAATCGATGGGACATTCAGCATGCTCTGATCCAGCCCACCCACTCAGTTCCAGAATTCCAGGGGACCCCTACCTTGGCCCATCTCAGGGAGTAGAAACTTACTTGCTGATATGAGAAAGTGGGGAAGGGACAGGGAAACTTGTATGTGGGGTATGGGAGTTAGGGTAGGCCAGACTTGAAATCTACCCCTCCAATAGCTCAGGATCTGCTGTTCCTGTGTCTGGACAGCTCAGTTCACTCAGCCTCCCTGCCCCCACCCCCACCCCCATTCAGCTCCCTGCCTCCTTCAGGCCCAGAGGGCACTGCAGTGAGCCAACTCGACCGGCCCCAATCTCCAGAGTTCACAGTCTGGTTGGAAGACAGACCCTAAAGGAGAACTGAAGACCTAGTTATGTGGCCTCAGGGATCAGAGGGAGAAGTTCTGAGATACCTAAAAGGGGAACCAACCCCGGGCAGACTTCCTGGAGGAAGAAGTCATAGGGTAAGACTTGAAAAAGGAGAGGGAAATTGGTCAGGGTGAAAGTAATTGGAAGAGCAAGAGCATAGAGGAGCAATGGGGATGCTGCTGAAATGCTGAAGAGCCTTGCAGGTATTGAGAGAGAATCTCAGTAGATGGAACAGAAAGACCAGGGCGGGAGCAGGGGACTGTGAGGGGAGGAGTGATCGAAGGTATCTGAGGAAAGTGTCAGTCTTGTGGGTCATGTTAGAGAGTTTGGACTTTATCTTTGGAGCAGGAAGTTACCCATGGATGTTTCACAAGAGTCAGAATAGAGGGACATTAAAGATTTAGAGTCCTGCACTCCGGCCTCCTGAGTTTGAATCCTGGCCCTGCCATTTACCAGCTGTGTAATCGGGCAGGTTAGTAATTGTTAATAACAACAATGAATATTTGTGTGTTTTCAGTGTGGTAGTGTGTCCACCCCAATTTCCCTACCTCACATGCAATTCTGCCTTCCCCAAGCCCCCCTTATGGAGGAAAGTATATCATTTCATTCCCCCAATAGCCCTGTGACATAGCTGCTGTTATTATTGTTACCCTCGTTTAACAGAGGGGTATCCGAAGACCAAAGAGGTGAAGGAATGTCTTGCCCATAGCCAGTGTGCCTCAGGTTTCTCATCTATGAAATGGGACTAATAAGACATACCCCATAAGGTTGGTGCTAGAGCCCTAGCTGGTTTGGCTCATTGAATAGAGCGTCGGCCTGCGGACTGAAGGGTCCCGGGTTCAATTCTGGTCAAGGGCATGTACCTTGGTTGCAGGCACATCCCCAGTAGGGGGTGTGCAGGAGGCAGCTGATTGATGTTTCTCTCTCATCAATGTTTCTAACTCTCTATCCCTTTCC
>NW_006295183.1:1016676-1020734 GCF_000327345.1 Myotis davidii | reverse complement strand
CCCAGTTCTAGCCATCTCCAAACAGTGCTATGCCACTCCCCAGGCAGTGTGTGAAGAATACATAATAAAGTGTAAACACTCCCAGGCCTAGGTTACTGAATTAAAGTTTATTTCTGGTTGGTGCTAGAGCCCTAGCTGGTTTGGCTCATTGAATAGAGCGTCGGCCTGCGGACTGAAGGGTCCCGGGTTCAATTCTGGTCAAGGGCATGTACCTTGGTTGCAGGCACATCCCCAGTAGGGGGTGTGCAGGAGGCAGCTGATTGATGTTTCTCTCTCATCAATGTTTCTAACTCTCTATCCCTTTCCCTTCCTCTCTGCAAAAAATCAATAAAATAAAAAAAAGGTTGGTGCTAGAATTAAACGAAATTATGTTTGTCAATTACGTCCCAGAAGGGGATGTGCAGGAGGCAGCTGATGGATGTTTCTCTCTCATCGATGTTTCTAACTCTAACTCTCTATCTCTCTCCCTTCCTCTCTGTAAAAGATCAATAAAATATATTTTAAAAAAAAAATTTCTATATGTGACACGGCACCAGAGTTAAGTTAGGGTTTTTCAAAATGCTGACATGCCAAGCTCAAAAGGTTCGCCATCACTAGTGTAGTGTCTGGCCTATAGAAAGCACTAGGTAAAGCACTGTTTTTGGCATTGTCAGGTGACTGGAATTTTAAGGAGAGCACTATTGTTATTGAATAAAGAATAGATCAACCTGGCCCGTGTAACTAAGTGGTTAGAGCGCTGGCCTGTGCACCCAAGGGTCACAGGTTTGATTCCCAGTCAAGGGCGTGTACATTGGTTGTAGGTTCACTCCCTGCCCCTGGTTGGGGCACTTGCGGTAGGCAACCAGTTGATGTGAGAGAGACACATTAATGTTTCTCTCCCTCCCTCTTGTCTGCTCTCTCTGAAAAGGAATGGATCGTTACGGGTAGGAGTGGAGATGGGGAGTTCATTAAGAAGCTGCAGTAGGGTTCTAGGTGAGAGTTGGTGTAGCTTCGACCTGATTTCTACCTGTTGGGGTAGAGGAGAGGGGGCAGGATCCAGAGATGGCAGAAGGAGGTGGCTTGGTGGATGTGGAGGGTAACAGAAACTGAGGCATCCAGAATGACTCCTAGTTTCTGTCTCATGGAACTGGGTCAATAGACAGTAGAGGGAAGTGGTGAATTCAGTTTGGGAACTACCAAGTCAGCACATCCCTATAAGCCCACTCCGCACTGTCATTCAGCTTCTGGGAGACAACAGGCAGGCCGTTGGATACAGAGGCCTGAGGCTCAGAAGAGCAGTTTGGACAAAGAAGAGATAAGGAAGCTGGCAACATTTAGATGGCATTGAATTGTGCGAGGTGTACACAGCCCAAGGGTGGGAAGAATGAGCCCCAGCTGGGGATGGGGAGAAAGACAGATCCTCTGTGGGAAAATAAGATGTGCAGCCAGAGAGCGGTGGTAGACCAGGGACATGTTGCCTCTTGAAATTCAAGGGAAAGAAGGGCTTATGGAAGAGGAGGAGAGCCACAGAGTGAAAAGCTTTGCGGAGATCAAGCAGAATAAGGACTGAACATTGGACACTGGATTCAGCAGCAGGGAGGCACTGGTGACCTCGCCCAGACCAGTCAGGGAGTGGTGGGTACAGAAGGCGGTCCAGGATGAGAAGAGGAAGGGGTGGTGTGGAGAGGGAATGGAAGCACACATCTCTTCCGTAAACTTGGCTCTGAAAGAGGGTGAGGGGTGGGGTTGCTAGAAAAAAAATCATGGGTCCACAGAGGGTCTCATTTCTTTGTGTAGTTATTTATTTAAAGTCAGCTTGATTTGAAATATAATATACATACCGAACGGGCACATTCAGTGGTCCAGCTCGATACATTTTCACAAGGGAACACAACTACATAGGATTAGGAAATAGAACCCCGATTGGGAAATTGAACATCAGCACCTCCCTGGAAGCCCTCAAGGGTAACTACCATTCTGATTTCTATAACCATAGATGAGTTTGGCCCATTTCTGAACTTTGCATCAGAGGAATCATACCTATATCCTCTCTTGTGGTCTTGCTTCTTTCACTCGGCATCACATCATGCCTGTAAGATTCATCCATATTGTTGCATGTAGCTTATTCTTTTCGTTGTAGAGCATCCCGTTATCAACTGATGGCCATTTGGGTAACTGCCAGGGTTGTTTTCATTTTTCACGTGGGAGTGACTTGCATTTGTTTGAGGCCTGTGGAGAACGTCTGAAACACTCCTCTTCTATGAGCAGGGAGAGAGATGACTAGGATTTCTCCTCCAGCGGGAAATGAGAGCCCGGCCGAGGTTGAGAACTGCTCTGTAGTTCCAGCTCAGCTGCTGGGCCAAGGCCTCTGGCAGCTCCTGCCAGCCTGTGTGCAGGTGCAGAGAAGTCAGGGAGTCAGGTTGTCCAGGGTTGGTTGCTGCCAGGTAGGAAGAAGCACAGAGTGCTGGGGATATATTAACAGCAGGCGAGTGACGAGTCATGGCTGTGGATTCAGGCTGGGAGAAGGGTGTGCAGGGAAGGTAGGGAAGAGAAGGTAGGAGGGAGCTGGCAGAGGGAAAGAAAGCAGAGGCGGATTGTGAGCTCTGTGCAGGGTGGTGTCTGGGCAATTCCGGCTGTATCTCCAGTTACTGGCACATGCTGGAGTCATGTGGGCCCTCTTCCCTGGGTCGGGGGCAGTGCCCAGGGTTGTCATGCAGTGAATAGTTGAATAAATCAGCTGAGAGCCCCAGAGGTCTCAGGTAGAAGCAGGTGAGGTGGGGGTGACGGAGAGTCTGAAGGTTGTAGTCAGTGTGGTTGTGATTTAGGAAAGGGGCCTTCCGGAGCCAGGTGATAAGGCTGGGGTGTTCCCGTGGCTGGGGAGCGGGGAGCTGAAGGATGCAGAGGCCAATGTTGGACAGGCAGTTCACTGAATGCATATTTGCCGATGTAGGGTGCATAGCACCCATTTTTCAAGAAGGGAATAGGCGATAGCATTTCTCAAGCTGGGGTCCTTGGACATCTGGCATCTGAATCTATAGAGGGCTGGTGGGCTTATTGGAACTGTAAATGCCTGAGTCCACCCTCGCTTCTTGGGGAGAAAGGAAGCCCAGTGCAACAGAACTAAGCATCAAGGAGCAAGAGTGTTTGAGATGGAAGAGCACCTGCCCCTCTGAGGACATGGGATGCCCAGTGGACCCTCGGCATGGTGGCCTCTATCCTGGTTGGAGGTGGACAAGGGGTTTTCTTTTTTTTAAATTATTTTTTAAAATTGATTTTAGAGAGAAAGTGAGAGGGAAAGAGAGAGATAGAAGTATCAATGATGAGAGAGAATCATTGATTGGCTGCCGCCTGCAACCTGGGCATATGCCCTGACCAGGAATTGAACTGTGACCTCCTGGTTCATAGGTCAGTGCTCAACCACTGAGCTACCACCTCCAGGCAACAAGGGGTTTTCAAAGAAGAGTTACTGGGCCAGGAAAGGGTTCACACTAAGGGGATTTGGCCCATGGGAGCTGGAGGCCAGGACGGGGCTCCGCCCTACGAAGCAGCTTCTGTTAGACAGGAGGCCCTGGCTGGACAGTGGGTTCTCTTGCCTGGGACCTGGAGTGGTGGGGAGGGAGAGTGCCCAGACTGAGCACCCGCTCTGTGGGTGATGGGCGGGGGTTGGGGTGCATGGGGCTGTACCCAGTTCTTTCTCTGCTTCCTTCTCCGGGCAGCAACACAGAATATCCCACACTTTTAGCTCCTTTGCCTTCTCAGCTTCTCTGACCCCTCATGGTCAGCGCCTGACTGTATGCCCTCCCTGGGCACAGCCCCTCTACGCAGCTGCCACTCTCTGGCCTTCACACTCAGAATCCCAACTCTCAGCCCTCTGTGTGTTCAGCCCTTTTTCAACACACCTCAACAGCCACTCTGTGAGCCCCCTATGCCAAACTGCGCCCAATGCAGCCGGCACTCAGTGTCCTCATTCTATTTATCCTTCCATATTCATGGCTTAACTCCCTTCACCCACACTGTGATCCCACCCGTGAAGATCCCTGCCAGTCCCCTCTCCGAGGGGAACCTCCAGTCACCCCTCC
>NW_006295183.1:1005966-1006631 GCF_000327345.1 Myotis davidii | reverse complement strand
GCGTGGGAACAAGCGCGGGGCGTGGGGGGCTGTCCCGGACCCACCATGAACACCAAGAAGAAAGGTAGGACCCGGCCTGGGGCTGCGAAGGCTCAGGGGCTAGCTAGCTCCACGGGGTGCGGGCCGGATTCTGGGGGCTAGGGGTGCGTGTTTCTCCGGAGAGGGGTGGGGGTCCATGGCAGATCTCTTCCTGCTAAGGGCGCGGTCGAAAGCGTCTGTGACTCAGTTTACAGGTCGGAGAAGCTGGAAAGTGGAGGGGGCGGGGCACTTCTCGGCACTGCCCCCCACTCTGGGAATCCCCCGGCTTTGGGCGCCGGGAGGGCCCTGGCGTCTGGGCGCCTGGGATCCGATGGGGGCTGGAAGGGAGCAGCTTACCCGGAGCGGGAGTTTGGGCTGAGAACTTCACTGAATTTGCTTATCCACTTATATTTCAAGTCTTTCCATATACCTCAGGTTGTCAGTCACTCTGATAACTGTTTTTATGAAAGCTTGGTAAACTATGTTCATACTCTTCTTACTTTTCAGGGAAGAATTTCGCACGATGTGGGTGATTGGATTAGTGTTTAAAAAAACGGAAAACTCTGAAAATCTCAGTGTTGATCTCACCTATGATATTCAGTCCTTCACAGATACAGTTTATAGGCAAGCAATAAACAGCAAGATAT
>NW_006295183.1:992939-1005638 GCF_000327345.1 Myotis davidii | reverse complement strand
ACCTCTGCAGGAAGTGGGGGCCGAGCCGAGGCCACGCAGAGTCCAAGGCCGAGACGCCCGAGGCAGCCCTGTCATTAGCGCAGTGGCCGGCGGGGTTGTCGGACTCCCGTCGTCAGGCCGTGTCCGGCAACAATAGGATACGGAGGACGGGCCGCGGGGTGGGGGGTTCAAGGGCCCGATTGGCGCTGGACACCCGCCCTCGCCACCCCCAGGGAGCCCCGCGCGGACTCATTCCATGATGTCCCTGTCGGTGCGGCCGCAGCGCCGCCTGCTCAGCGCCCGGGTCAATAGGAGCCAGTCCTTCGCAGGCGTCCTCGGCAGCCACGAGCGGGGGCCCAGGTACGCAGCAGAGGGGGGCTGATGGGGTCAAGAGGGTCGGACTGGGTTGGAGCTGAGTGTGCAGTGAGGGTTTGGGGGATTCCTTCCTGGCCCTTTCTGAGTGCAGCCTCTTCTTCAGGAGCTTCCCGGCCTTCAGTCCCCCGGGGCCCCCGCGGAAGGCCCCTGCGCTCTCTCGAGTGTCCAGGATGTTTGCAGTGGCGCACCCAGCCCCCAAGGTCCCGCAGCCAGAGCGGCTGGACCTGGTGTACGCTGCGCTCAAGCGGGGCCTGACGTAAGCTACTCCCTCCCTAGCCCCGGTCCTCTTTCTGCTAGTGGGAACCTTCCCCAGCCTCACGCCCTCTCCCCACTGCCGCACCCTGGGCAGCTGGAGGCTGTAGAGTAAGCTAATTTTTGTTGTCACCCCTTTCCCCAGGGCCTATTTGGAAGTACACCAGCAGGAGCAGGAGAAACTCCAAGTGCAGATAAAGGAATCCAAGAGGAATTCCCGCCTGGTGAGTGGAGGGTTGGTGAGGATGCCCTGGACTACTAATGCTTTTTGCCCTTGGTGGGGGGGGTGAGGGGTAGCGAGGGGGACGGGGGACTGGGCAGGGCCAACCCTGGGTGCATCAGGCTGTTTTCTGGTTTGACTTGGTCTAGGTGTGACTAGAAAAGGGGATACTAAGAAAGGTTGGGGAAGTTTCTATCCCCACATTCCCCAGACTGTGCACTTTCTGCCTGGGACCCAGTGCCTGCCCATGTGAGCTTCCAGTGGGGTGGGTGGACCCCCACAGACATGAATAACAGGAGATTATATTGTAGTGGTATTGAGGGAGAGCCATGGTTCTTCCTAGGGAACAGCTCAGGGCTTCCCAAAGGAGGAGACACTTCTGCTGGGTTTTGAAGGATGAATAGGAGTTCCCTGGTAGAGGGAACCACGCATGAGGCACAGAGCTCTCTTCCTAGGGGTTACAGGGTTGCAGGAAAGGGAGTGGGCTAAGGGAGGGACCCCAGGGAAGAAATGGAGGGAAGGGTGCTGGGGGGGGTCTTGGGGACCATATCTTTGACACCAGTACCTAGCAAAGTTCAGGCATGTGGAAAGGTTGGTCAATTCCTGCTTTGACTGGAGCGGCTGTGGATTATGGTGTGAGGGGGAGGAAGGCTGTAAAGGAGAGGAGCTAGCCTGCCAGCCCTAGCCAGTTTGGCTCTGTGGATAGAACATTGGCCTGTTCCCTGAAGGGTCCCAGGTTCGATTCCAGTCAAGGGCACATGCCTGGGTTGCAGGCTCGATCCCCAGTAGGGGCTGTGCAGGAGATGGCCAATCAGTGATTCTCTCGCATCATTGATGTTTCTATCTCTCTCTCCCTCCCTCTTCTTCTCTAAAATCAATAAAAATACATTAAAAAAAAAAAAAAAAGGAGAGGAGCTAAATGGGTTTGAGTAGCAGGTGCCCTGCTGGAACACATACCATACCTTCTAAGTGCTCCCTCTCATCTTTCCCTGCAGGGCTTCCTGTATGACTTAGACAAGGTGAGTATATAGAGAATGGTGTTGGAAGAGGTTGGCTCATGGGGGAGGATAAAGGGCCCTGGGCTTCAGGCTCCTCCTGACACACCTCTCCCCCAGCAAGTCAAGTCCATTGAACGCTTCATGCGACGGCTGGAGTTCCATGCCAGCAAGGTACATATGCAGCATGCATGAATACATGTGGGGGTTTTGGGGTTGGGTGTTTTAGGGAGGTGGGGGTGCTAGGCCCTGGGTGAGCAACACCAGTGGGGAGTCTCAATCCCCCCACTGCCACTCCACTCACCTGCCCAGATCGACGAGCTATATGAGGCATACTGTGTCCAGCGGCGTCTCCGGGATGGTGCCTACAACATGGTCCGTGCCTACACCACCGGGTCCCCAGGGAGCCGTGAGGCCCGGGACAGCTTGGCCGAGGCCACTCGTGGGCATCGAGAGTACACAGAGGTGAGGGATGGGTGCCCAGGAGGCAGAGGCTCAGGGTATGGCAGAGCTGGTGAGAGGGGACTTATTGTTGACCCTCTCCTGTCCCTGCCTGTCCCTCCCAGAGCATGTGTCTGCTGGAGAGTGAGCTGGAGGCACAGCTGGGAGAGTTCCATCTCCGGATGAAAGGTACTGAGTGGTGGGGGCAGACCGGTAGCAGGCAGAGGGAAGTGTGTGCCTGAGACCCCTCCCTCAACATGGCTCTTCTTTTCCTCCCCTCCCAGGACTGGCTGGCTTCGCCAGGCTGTGTGTGGGTGATCAGTATGAGGTATGAGGATGTGCAGGGAAGGGCTGGGATGGCAGGGTCACAGCACCAAGGGCTGCCTCATCCTGCTTGTTCCCTTAGATCTGCATGAAATACGGGCGTCAGCGCTGGAAACTACGGGGCCGCATTGAGGGTAGTGGAAAGCAGGTGTGGGACAGTGAGGAAACCGTCTTTCTTCCTCTGCTCACGGAATTCCTGTCCATCAAGGTTAATGTCTCTGCCCAGGACCACGGGACACATGATCCTGTAACTCCAGGACCCTGTGAACCCCTTTTGACCCTTACAACCCTGTGACCCACCCCTCCTGGCTCCATGGCCCTGTGAATATGTGATGCCATGATCTTCTGACCCTGTGCCTATTTGACCCCCTAAGTCCCCATGAAGCTGTGATCCCCATGACCTCAATGACTACCAAGTTAGACCTCTCTGATCCCCGTGCTCACAGGGTGTTTCAGGCTTCCATGGCCCCATTACCCAGAGAACTCCCATCCCTGTAACCTCCTCATGACCCCGTGACCATTGCAAAACCTCTATGCAAATTAAGACTTTTGATTTCCCATGATCTCATGACCTCTACACTCTTGTGACCTTATGATGCATTCTTGGCTATAGGTGACAGAGCTGAAGGGCCTGGCCAACCACGTGGTTGTAGGCAGTGTCTCCTGCGAGACCAAGGACTTGTTTGCCGCCCTGCCCCAGGTTGTGGCTGTGGACATCAATGACCTCGGCACCATCAAACTCAGCCTGGAAGTCACATGGAGGTTGGTGGGGTTGAGGAGCTTGGGGACAGGGACAGGAGCCAATGGCATCTGCTAACAGCCTCTTTCCTCCCCAGCCCCTTCGACAAAGATGACCAGCCCTCAGCTGCTTCTACTGTCAACAAGGCCTCCACAGTCACCAAGCGCTTCTCCACCTATAGCCAGAGCCCACCAGACACTCCCTCGCTTCGGGAACAGGCCTTCTATGTGAGTCACAGCCCAGGCTCAGGCTCCACCATCCCCCAGGGGTCTGAAAATGGTCCTGAAATGCCCTTTCCTCTCTCCCAGAATATGCTGAGGCGGCAGGAGGAGCTGGAGAATGGGACAGCATGGTCCCTGTCATCCGAATCTTCGGACGATTCATCCAGTCCGCAGCTCTCGGGCACTGCCCGCCACTCAGCCCCAAAGCCCCTGGTGCAGCAGCCTGAGCCTCTGCCCATCCAAGTAGCCTTCCGTAGGCCTCAGACCCCCACCTCCGGGCCCACGGATGAGGAGGGAGCCATGGCCCCAGTCCTGGCCAATGGGCATGCCCCCTACAGCCGGACTCTCAGCCACATCAGTGAGGCCAGTGTGGATGCTGCCTTGGCTGAAGCTTCAGTAGAGGCTGAGGGCCTAGAAAGCCAGGGACCTAACCCACCTGCACACCCAGATCCCACCCATAGGGAGCATCCTGGTCCTGACCCTCTTGCCCTGGACCCTGGGCATTCTGCCACAAGCCCCACTCTCAGTGCAATAGGCCCTGCTCACACATCTACAGACCCTGTCGCATCTGTATATCTAAACTCTCTCAAGACTCTAGACTCTAGCTCTCCTGAACTGCCAGGTCCCGCCCACACCACTTCAAGCTCTACCTATAGTGCCATAAGCCCTACCAGCAGTGCTCCAAGCGTCACTCACACTGTCACAGGCTCTACCCACAAGCCCAAGCCCTCTACCCTCACTGCTACAGGCCCTACCCCCATTGCCATGGGCTCAGGCCAGACCACAAGTCCCACCCACAAGTCAGTGCTTTCTACCCTCACTATTGCAGGTCCTAGCCCCAACACTACAGGCCCAGTCCAGACCACAAGCCCCAGCCGCACTGTCACAAACCTGACAAATATTGTCACAAGCCCCACCATCAAGCCCATACTCTCTACCCCCACTACTACAGGCCCTAGCCCCAACACTACAAGCTCAGTCCAGACCACAAGCCCTAGCCACACTGTCACAAACCTGACAAATATTGTCACAAGCCCCACCATCAAGCCCATACTCTCTACCCCCACTACTCCAGGCCCTACACCAAGTGCCCAGAGCCCAGCCCAGCCTACCACAAGCCCCACCCACACCACCACAAGCCCCACCCACACCACAAGCCCCACCCACACCACCACAAGCTCCACCCATACCACCACAAGCTCCACCCACACTACCACAAGCCCCACCCACACCACCACAAGCTCCACCCATACCACCACAAGCTCCACCCACACTACCGCAAGCCCTACTCACAAAGCCAGTATGTCAACTCACACTACTGTAAGTCCAACCACCGATGCTAAGGACCCAGTCCAGACTACCAGGAGCCCCACCCACCCTGTCACAAGCCCCACCCTTATAACTGTAAACCCTTCCACTTCTCTAGACCTTGCCACGCTCCCCAGCCCCTCTGCACACACAGACCCCAACCCACTGTCCCATAGCCATCCAGTTTCCACTCCCTGCACTCAGGCAGATCCCATAGCCCCAAGCACCTCCCACCCAAGCCCTGCCTGCTCCAGTTTGGAACCCCTTACATGCCCTTCCCCAGACTCCCCAGAGCCCATCCTTCAGAACCCAAGCCCCCCTCCCTCACCCTTAACCGTTGGGCCCCAGCATTCAGACGTTAGCCTGGCCACAACTGCCCAGGCCCCAGTTCCAGGAGCAACAGGAGGAGCTGGAGACAGGAGGCTGGAGGAGGCTCTGGGGGCCCTAATGGCTGCTCTGGATGACTATCGTGGCCAGTTCCCAGAGCTGCAGGGCCTGGAGCAGGAGGTGATCCGCCTGGAGAGTCTGCTCATGGTAAGGAGGGTCGGGTTGGGCTGTGGCAGCACAGGAAGGGCAGCCAGGCCGTGGCAACAGCTCTGACTCCCTTCACAACCCCAGCAGAGACAAGGCCTGACTCGCAGCCGGGCCTCCAGTCTTAGCATCACTGTGGAGCATGCCCTGGAGAGCTTCAGCTTCCTCAATGAGGATGAAGATGAAGACAACGATGGTCCTGGAGACAGGTGACGGGGACTAAGTGAGATGGGGTTAGGTGAGGGGGAATAAGTGAGGCGAGTCCAGGTGAAGGAGTAAGACAAGAAAGGAGAAAGGTGAGGTGGGGCCAGGTGGAGCATATGAGTAGTGCAGCCAGACTGGAAGTGGACAGGAGAGGTGGACTTGCTTGTGGGTGTGTCTGTGTTTATCCCTCCTATGTACTCCTCATGTGTCCTTGATGCCCTGTTTTTAACCCCATCTATCCCTAGTGCTTCTGACCACCCTGCCATGTCTGCTTCCCTCACCAGTCTCCATCCGCTCGTGAGCCCTTTCAGGCGCTCCCCACGGCTGTCCTGGAGAGCCCGGCCCCTCAGCTCTCTGTGACCAAGTGGCCTTTGAAAATTCCAAGTTGGGGGTCATGCCCAGCCCCTCCTCCATCTGCTGCTGCCCAGGTCACAGCCCTGTGCCCTGAGCCCCTTGGGCCACAACCCCTTGCATTTCACATTGCATAGACCATCCCCTTGCAACCCCACAGTCCTAGCTGGATGTGCCACAGGGCAGATGGACTCTGAACACCGCTGCTACCACCTGCTGGTCCCAGCTCCTTTCTCCTGGAAGTTCTCTGTGAACTTACCCATTGTCTGTCTGTTGTCTGTGCTTCCCTTCTGGGATGTGGGGGGGACTTAATGAAAATACAGTGGTGACCAGATGGTGATATGTACTCCTAAGGTGGTTGCCACAATTTTTCTCTCAGGCCCCCAAGCAGCCTGGAGCCTAAGGCTGAAGACGGCCTCAACTCACCCAGTGCCCGCCCCCTCAGCACGGAGTGTCCAGCTCTGGACACTGCCTTGGTCCAGCACCTGTACTACTGCAGCCGCCTCCTGCTGGTGAGACTGGTGGCATCCCCCCTACACTCCTTTTACCTCAGGGAACTCTCCACACCTGCCCTGAGTTCCATCCCCAATGCCCCAGGTCCCTGGCATCTGGCTCTTACTGAACACCTCCCACACTCTGGCTCCCTCTAATCTCTCCTAATGCATGCTGGGACTTGTAGTCCCTGGGCTTCACTCTCCCCAAGTTCTACCTTGAGATCTGAGCTACTTGGCCACCCCTATTCTCCAGAAACTGGGCACATTTGGGCCCCTACGCTGTCAGGAGGCATGGGCCCTGGAGCGACTGCTGCGGGAGGCCCGAGTGCTCGAGGTGGTATGCGAGCTTAGCAGGCGATGGGAAATCCCGGCTACTTCTGCTCAGGAAGGTAAAGGCCCTGTGGGCTCTGGCTTGGTGACTGCCCTGAAGCTCCTTCCTTGTTCTACGCCACCTACACTTGTCTGCCCACCTGCCCGCTCGGGTGCTGACGTTCTCTTGCACCTCCTCACAGTGGTGCAGTTCTCAGCCTCTCGGCCTGGCTTCCTGACCTTCTGGGACCAGTGCACAGAGGGACTTAGCCCCTTCATCTGCCCTGTGAAGCAGGTGCTCCTCACCTTCTGCAATCAGTATGGTGCTCGGCTCTCCCTGCGCCAGCCAGGCTTAGCTGAGGCTGGTAAGTAGGCTGCCTACCTGCCCCCTCTGCCCTCCCTTCTCAGATCCTCAGTGATGGGACCACAGGGAAAGCCAGGTCAGCTCACACAGACGTGCTGAGCTGAGGATTGAGAAGAAATAGCAAAGGCTTGTGCCTTGGTGCAAGAGGACCCAGATGGGTAGGGTTTAAGGCCTTGGGTCCATCCAAGCCCTGAGGTCTTTGGCACTGCTTCCCACAGTGTGTGTCAAGTTTCTGGAGGATATGCTGGGGCAGAAGCTGCCCAGGAGGCCCCAGCCAGGCCCTGGAGAGCAGCTCACTGTCTTCCAGTTCTGGAGTTACGTGGAAACCTTGGACAGCCCCTCTATGGAGGCCTATGTGACGGAGACCGCTGAGGAAGGTGAGGCAGTAGCCCTGATCACCAAGTGCCCAACACTATGTGTGGGCCTTGAGGTCTGCATGAGGACATGAATGTACAGAAGACCCCACCCCAGGAAGCTCCTTGCCCTGCTACATTGTTCCAAGGTCCTTCTTTCAGTGTTACTGGTGCAGAACCTGAACTCAGATGATCAGGCTGTTGTGCTCAAGGCGCTGAGGTTGGCACCTGAGGGGCGGCTACGAAGGGACGGGCTCCGGGCCCTCAGCACCCTGCTCGTCCATGGCAACAACAAGGTCATGGCTGCTGTCAGCACCCAGCTCCGGAGCCTGTCACTAGGCCCTGCCTTCCGGGAAAGGGTGAGAGTGGGGCAGGGCTCCCTTGAAGGCGAAGGCTGGGGTCCCAGGCTCCCAGTGTCTGGCTAAGTGCCCTCCTACCCTTACCCAGGCCCTACTGTGCTTCCTGAACCAACTCGAGGATGAGGACGTGCAGACGAGAGTGGCCGGCTGCCTGGCCTTAGGCTGCATCAAGGTGATCCCTGCCAACCAACCCCTTTATCTCTCCTTGGGATCCCCCCATCCCTGGCCCTGGGCTTTTCCGTCTGCTCCAGGGGGCCCACCTCAGTGCTTCCTCCTCTGCTAGGCTCCTGAGGGCATTGAGCCCCTGGTGTACCTGTGCCAGACGGACACAGAAGTCGTGAGGGAAGCTGCTCGGCAGAGCCTGCAACAGTGTGGTGAGGCGGGGGGCTGGGAGATAAAGGTCAAGTCGAGTTCTGGGACATTTTGGCTGATGGGGGTAGGGGTGAGATGGGGTCAAGGGTGGGAGGACCAAGGCTAGGGCTACTCCTGATTCCATCCTTACTCATTGCAGGGGAAGAGGGACAGTCTGCCCACCGACGGCTAGAAGAGTCGCTGGACGCCCTGCCCCGCATCTTCGGGCCCGGCAGCATGGCCAGCACGGCCTTCTAAACTCCCCACACACTGGCTCTCAGTGCCACATCCCCCCACTTTCAGGGCTCACCAGGTGGCAGGGAGGGTGAGGGCTGGTTCCAGACACCCCTCCCCCATGTATTCCTATCCAAGAAAATCTAATATATTCTTCAGTTGCCCTTGGGGTTGGTAGAGTCAGTGCCTGCAGTCAAGTGCCTCCCAGCCTCAGCTCAGCACACTTGCCACAGATCAGTGCCCCGGGCCTGGCCATCCTGCCTCTGCCCCATCACCTCCCTTGGTTTTGTATTTTATTTACAGAGTTTTACAGAAAATAAAAAAGCAAAATGCCTTTCCTACATGGCCTGACCTAGTGTCCTCCTGATCTTCTGGTTCCAGCACCCTTTGGCTGTGGCCTTCCTGACGTGCCCACCCTCCAACTGTGACAATGACATGTGCTTTTGCCCTGGAAATCTGGGTGGGAGAGAGCCCAGGGGCTGGAAGTGGGCTTGGAGAAGAGGGCGGAGAAAATGGGTGGGGGCGTGCTGCTGAGGATCAGCCTGCTGGCTGGGCGGGCTCTGGGCCTGGAAGCTGGGGGCCCAGGCTGGAGCCAAACCACGGAGTTGGCCTAGAGAAGGCCCACAGAGCCAGTCCTGGGAATGGCTCCCCAGCGGCTAGCACCCTGCTGCCAGGAGGCAAAGGGGAAGAAGCAGGCAGAGAAAAAAGGCGTGGTGGTGGCTGGAGCTCCTGGCCACCAGGGGGCAGCAGAACCCTGTCGGAGAATGCCAGGCTTCTAGATTTCCCCTCAGCCCTGGCAGCTTCCTACAGGGGGCACTGAGCACTAGGAGCTCCTTGAGGGCTGGGGAGTAAGAGAGAGCAGATCCTTGGAGAGGGGAAGAGCTAGGGCCTGCGCGGCAGGAGACCAGGATGGCTGCCCAGTGACCCTAAATAATCCTCTACCCCAGCCACCTCCTCTGTCATAACAAACCTGACTGAACCCCGTGGTCCTCCACAGCCAGCTGACCTGTTTTGCTTTGGGAAGCAGGGCTCCAGGGAGGGTTCATCTCCTCCCCAGAGGTGCCGCATGTTAAGTGTGTTAACCCCAGAAGGCAAAAAGCTCAATGGGAGGAACTGGAGGGTGGGGTGGGATTTCAGGATGGCAGGCCTGTTGTAAGGAGGGCCTGAGGGAGGCCCACACCCAAGGCTGGAGAAACTGGCCCTCCACCCTTCCCTTCTCACTCCAGAGCTTTCATTATCCAGGGGCAAGGGAGACGGTGCACCGGCAGGGCTTTCTCCAATCCTGGAGTCCACCGTGACACACCGGGGTGGGGGGTGGGGGGAGTGTGCACCTGCACTCAGGCAGAGCTAATGAGGTGCCAACAGTCCCTCCTTGTGAGGGGGGGTGACCCAGATCCCCAGGGAGCCCCGCCCCCCATGTTTTGGAGCTGTGCATAAGAGGTTTGGCTGGCCCTTAACCACCTGCTGGGGAAGCCACGCTGAGCAGCAGAAAAAAAAAAAAAGAAGAAGAAACGGCAACAGGAAGGAGCACAGGAAACACCTGTGTGTGGATGCAGGTGGCTCATTCCAGTCGGGTGGGGTTGCGGGCGGGCAGACAGCCCTCAGCACTTGGGCACAGCTCCGTGCTCCCTCTGTAACTGAAGGGTGTCATGGGAGGGATGGTGTGTCGTTCAGGTTTTTGGGGTGGTAGGCTGGCTGGGATGGCAGAGGGTAGAGAAGGCAAACAAGTGGTAGAGACCAAGCCAGCACCCAGAGCCGGCCACAGCTTGGGCCTGCTTCAAGCTCCCCTGCAGGAGGGTTGCAGTCCAAGAACCAGTCCTGTGGCCCCACTGGTAGGGCAGGACTGTCCACTTGCATCCAAAGCACAGCCTGTGTGGTGGGGAAAGAGGAAGTAAACACTGGCTGACCGGGTTCTGGGAAAGTGCAGATGGCTGACTGGGCCGGCAGGAGTGCACACAGCTCAATCCACAGGAGAGGACAGCCTAGTCGAGAAATGTAGGGTGGAAAAATCATTCCAGTTGAGGGTCATCTGGAACTGTCACGGTGGCCCTGTATCACTGCTTGCCAATGCTAGAAATGGATAGGGCTCTTAAGTTTCTATCCCCTATACGGAGAGTCCTCAGGCCATAGCCTAGCATTCAACCCTAGCCAAGGGTCAGGGCAGGTACTGTGAGCATAGCCAGGTACGGGTAAAGAACTGTGAAAGCCAAGACAAAAAAGAGCCTTAATCCTTTGCCCCATCAAGCCTACCTCGTTTAGAGCAGTGTGGATCAACTACTCAATCCCTCTCCATCAGCAACCTGAAGTCAGACTGGATGGCCTCCTACATCCAGGCCCATGCCCAGGTCTGCAAGATGACAGAGGGCAGGGAGAGTCCCTGTCCACCCTCCTGTACAACATCCCCTCCCTCAACACACACAGCTTCACAGGTGCCTCCCACAGGGGAAAGCTGCTGCTCTCAGGACTCCTCACTCCCCACCCTGCTGTCATACGGGTTCAGGGAGGCATTCACTCCTACTGCCCCACACTCCTTAGCATCAGGAGCCTTCTGCCAGCTGATGGGAGGTTGATGATACCATCCGAGTCAAAGGCAGCTGGGTAGGGGAAGTCTGTGCCCGCCTGTCCTGTGTAGCCTGTGTAAGCTTCTGTGGGGTGAACAGAAGGAAGTGGGCCTCCCAGGCCTCTGACACCCTCCCAGTACCCCATCAATCAAGTCCATCAAGCCACAGCCATGCCTTGGCTGTCATCATTGGACTCTTCCTGGGAGGAAGCTGATAAGAGTGCACTGTAGAAAAAAGGGGCCAGGCTGAGGTAGTCCAGGATCTGATTTATTGTGTTGGCGGTCGCTGGAGGCTCACCCCCCACCCCCCACCCCACCGCCACTCTCCTCCTTTCCTCTTGTCCTCTTCCAACCTTACCTTTCCTCCTGTCTCCCACTCTTCTTCCTCATGTATTCAAAGCTGCAGAGAACCAAAAAGAAGAAGAAGAAAAGGCATGTTTGTGAAGGCAAAGCAGATGGGAAGAGGACTGCTGCTTAGTCTCACCCACGGAGCGGGGGTGATTTTCTTGTGTTTCTATGCCTGGTGTGTGGGTACAATTTGCTGAACCCTCAGCATATGACATGTTCCCTCCTTTCCTTCCTTATGCCGTCTGCCCCCTGACAGCCTTGAAGTATCCGGTTCAGGCCATACACCCACCATGGACAGAAGGCTTGACTGCTAGACCTGGGTCTTTGGGGCCTGGTTAATACAGGAGGGTGACCGTGGGAGGCACTCCAGGGCCTGTAAACGTGCTAAGGAAGAACAATCTATCAGTAAGAAAATAAGACGGTCAGCGGCCTACAAGAAAGGGGCCTCTTGTTTCAGAAGACCGTACTGGGGTGATGGCCATGGTTTAAGTTTGATGTCAACAGTTAAGTCTCACTTGTCTCTGAATGCACCCAGGACATATGGAACCTCAATAAATGCTGACTTACAGCAGCTGAATAAGCAGATGAATTGCTATAGCTAACACCTACGTTTCTGGTTATTTCCTCTGAGTCTCCTAAAAACCTCCTCCACCTCCTCCTCCTCCAGCATCATTATACAAACATCACTCCACCGAATTCCATTCTAGGCAGTTTTCTCCTTGCTCCTGAAACACACTCCCTGAACCACCTTCTCCAGCCCCCTGCCTGCCATCTCTAAGCTGAGGCCAGTGATTGACATGGCACTCTCCTCCCCTCCAGACCCCCATATCTCCAAGTGCTGATGGACTGACACTCCTTTTGAACAGCATGTTCCAAATCACTCAACATCTCAGAATCTTTTTCTCCTCCAGGGCTCTGGGGGTTACCAACTACCCAGTTATCCAAGCAACACAACTGAGCCTCATCCTTGACTTTTTCTTCTGTCCCCTCATTTCAGCCACCGGAATCCTCTCAATTAAATGCCCTAAATATTACTAAATTCTACCCACTTCTCTTTCTCGTCATTGACACCACTCAGATCCAGGACACGCTGGCCTCTCATGTAGACACTAAAACTGCCCCCCTCACAGGCTTCCTGCCCCTGGTCTTGCCCCTCTTCCATTCATTCTCCATAGTGCAGTCAGAGTGATTTCTAAGACATAAACCCACCACTACGGGCTCTCCGTTACGGAAAATTCCAACACCCTCGACCTGGCTCACAAAGCCCTTTGAGTCTATTCCCCTCTCCAGCCTCACTTCTGCCACCTAACTTCTCGCTCTGCACTGAAGACTCAGGGCAGGGCTTGCTTGCCCCATCGTGGTACACTCTTCCTGCCCCTCATCTTGC
>NW_006295183.1:989370-992842 GCF_000327345.1 Myotis davidii | reverse complement strand
TCCACTGAGCCAAACCGGTTTCGGCTTGCCTTGTTAATAAGCCTGTTCACCTGAAAGGCTTCAACCTAGACATCCCAGATTTCTCCAGGAAGTCGCCCCTCCCTATGCTCCTGTCACAGGAGCCTGCACTTCCCCAGTAGGGTACTAATTCCACCCCACTGCAATTGCTCATTTACTTTGTATTTGCCAATGTACAGGGTGGGGCAAAACTAGGTTTACAGTTGTGAGTACGTGAAGCAGTTTATCCTTGTATTATTTATTAATTGTTGTATTACAAACAACTGTAAAACTACGTCCCCCCCTATTCTGTATATATCCATAAGAATTTGCTGACTCTTCTACTAGATAACAGGCACCACTCAAGTCCCTTATGGAGGTTGGTCCAAGTTTTTTGTTTTACTTGTTTTTAAACAGCTTTATTAAGATTTAGTCCACATACCATGCAATTCACCCATTTAAATGGCTTTTAATGTAGTCACAGAATTGAGCAATCATCACCACAATCGATTTTAGAACATTTTCATCCACCCCCAAAAGAAACTGCACCCCTTAACTGTAATCCCTTGGGCCTTCACATCCCTCTATCCCCATCCCCACCCTGAAGCAACCACTAATCCAGTGATGGCGAACCTTTTGAGCTCTGCGTGTCAGCATTTTGAAAAACCCTAACTTAACTCTGGTGCCATGTCACATATAGAAATTTTTTGATATTTACAACCATAGTAAAACAAAGACTTATATTTTTGATATTTATTTTATATATTTAAATGCCATTTAACAAAGAAAAATCAACCAAAAAAATGAGTTCGCGTGTCAAAGGTGCGCCATCACTGCACTAATCTATACCTATACAGATTTGCCTATTCTGGATATTCTTTTTTTAAATATATTTTTATTGATTTCAGAGAGGAAGGGAGAGGGAGAAATAGAAACATCAACAATGAGAGAGAATCATTGATCGGCTGTCTCCTGCACGCCCCACAATGGAATCAAGCCCACAACTTGGACATGTGCCCTTGACTGGAATCGAACCTGGGACCCTTCAGTCCGCAGGCCGACGCTCCATCCACTGAGCCAAACCGGTTTCGGCCTGGATATTCTTATAAATGAAATAAGGTTAGGTCTTTTCAACTTACCCAGTTCTAATATTCACCTGAGAACTGTCCTGGAGATTCAAATTCAGAGGTCTGGGGTGGGGTCAGGGAATCTGTATTTTTTAAAAAAATGTATTTTATTGATTTTTTACAGAGAGGAAGGGAGAGGGATAGAGAGTTATAAACATTGATGAGAGAGAAACGTCAATTCAGCTGCCTCCTGCACACCTCCTACTGGGGATGTGCCCGCAACCAAGGTATATGCCCTTGACCGGAATCGAACCTGGGACCTTTAAGTCCACAGGCTGGCGCTCTATCCACTGAGCCAAACCAATTAGGGCAGGGAATCTGTATTTTTTTTTTTATAAATATACTTCTTTATTGATTTCAGAGAGAAAGGGAGGAGAGAGAGATAGAAACATCAATGATGAGAGAGAATCATTGATTGGCTGCCTCCTGCACATCCCCCACTGGGGATGGAGCCCGCAACCCAGGCATGTGCCCTTGGCCAGAATTGAACCTGGGACCCTTCAATCCGGAGGCTAATGCTTTATCCACTAAGCCAAGTCAGATAGGGCGGGAACCTATATTTTTAACACATGTTCCAGGAAATTCTCTATTTAATTAGGTTGCATCTGTCTTTACTATGCCCAGCAACCAAGGTCAAATACAGATAGTTGATCAAGATTAGCTTTTGAGCCGAAACCGGTTTGGCTCAGTGGATAGAGCGTCGGCCTGCGGACTGGGGGGTCCCAGGTTCGATTCCGGTCAAGGGCATGTACCTGGGTTGCGGGCGCATCCCCAGTGGGAGGTGTGCAGGAGGCGGCTGATCGATGTTTCTCTCTCATCGATGTTTCTAACTCTCTCTCTCTCTGCCTTCCTCTCTGTAAAAAATCAATAAAAATATTTTTTAAAAAAAGATTAGCTTTTGATGAATACCTCTAACACTTGTATCTAGCACTTGGCTCCCTATATCCAGGCTTTCTAAGTGATGTTTTGGTCTTATCTCAAACACAACCTCAAAACATTTCAAGTATGTTCAATGCAGAATAAGCCTGGACACTCAAAACATTCCCCATGGTCCCCCATAAAACACAGCTCTTTAGAATGCGCTGTTACCACCCCATGCCAATTAAAGAATGGAAGGGAAGCCTGATCAGGGGACAACATAGAGGGAGAGCTGTGAGACTGGTGGAGGAAGTAAACAAACTGAATTCATAGGAGCCAGAGGAGGTAGAGTTAAAGAGGTAAGCAAGGGCTTAGTCACCCAGGCCTTCTGGAGTAGTTGAGGAGTTTGAAATTTACCCCCAGGGCACTGGGGAGCAATCCCAGGGCTTGAAGCAGGGGAATTTTGAGATCACATCTCTGCTTTCCAAAGGTCACTCAGGCAGTCATGTGGAGACAAGAAGTTGTGATGACTCCGAAGCTGTGGTCAGAAGTGATAGGGACGTGGGCCAGGGTGGAGGCAGTGGGGATGGAGAGGTTAGCATGAAGAGATGTTTTGAAGGCAGAATAGACAGGATCTGGAGATTAACAGGATGTGGGAGATGAAAGAATGAAGCCCAGGTTTCTGGCCTGGGTGATGGATGGATGGTAGTATCTTTTTTTTTTTTTAAATATATTTTATTGATTTTTTACAGAGAGGAAGGGAGAGAGATAGAGAGTTAGAAACATCGATGAGAGAGACATCAATCAGCTGCCTCCTGCACATCTCCCACTGGGGATGTGCCCGCAACCCAGGTACATGCCCTTGACCGGAATCGAACCGGGGCCCTTTCAGTCCGCAGGCCGACGCTCTATCCACTGAGCCAAACCGGTTTCGGCGGATGGTAGTATCTTTTATTGAAAATGGGGAGCCCCAGAGAACCAGGTTGGGAGGAGAGTGATAAGGCCCGTAAGGGTGGCGTGGGAGCCGTCCAGGAGGAAGTATCCAGAAAGAAGCAAGAAGGCTGTAAGCTAGAGGCAGAAGCTTGAAAGTCATCTATGTTTTACTGTGAAGTCTCGTATGCCTACTGTACAGTGACCAATTTTTGTTCCTCCCACACCTGTAGTCCATACTTTACTTGCCTCTCCATCCTTAATTTTAACCTACTTATGCTCATGAGGTTTAGTGTGGCCTCCCCAGACTAATATAAGGCACTTACTAAGCACATTACCTATCTCTAGTATTATCTTGCCTCAAGCATAGACCTGGGTGTCAGTTTTTTCAGGACATACTTATAGATTGTCATCACTCCAAATACCTCTGCTATCTGCCCCCCAAGTGCCTGAAATTATCATCATTAAAGCCCATCCTTTGGGTTAAGACAGTAGTGTCCAACTTGTTTTAGGGATAGAAACCTTTTTTCTCCCTGAATAAATCACATAAAATTTGGAGA
>NW_006295183.1:982247-989327 GCF_000327345.1 Myotis davidii | reverse complement strand
AGGGAAAGATGGGTGAGCAGAGGCCTGGAGCCTGTCTGCTATACCTCCCTTCCCTTCCTTTTCCAAAGCGGCCCCTGAGCTAAAGAACCATCTCCAGAGGATGGCTAGAAACGTATCTGACAGAGTGAGGACCTCTGAGCAGCCAGGTGGGGCCAAGAAGGTCTGATATTCATTCCGGTTTTGCCAACAAGGTATTGGATGACTCTGAGCAAGTATTCATTTCTTGAGTTTGGGACAAAACTGTCTGGCTCTTCAAATAATGTTGTGAGCATCGATTAAAAGGACAGGCATGGCTCAGTGGTTTGGCTCAGTGGATAGAGCATCGGCCTGTGAACTGAAAGGTCCCAGGTTTGATTCCCGTCAAGGGCACATGCCTGGGTTGTGGGCTTGATCCCCAGTGGGGGACTTGCAGGAGGCAGCCGATCCATGATTCTCTCTCATCGTGGATGTTTCTATCTCTCTCTCCCTCTTCCTTCCTCTCTGAAATCAATAAAAATATATATTTTTTAAAAGGGCAGGCATGCCCTGACTGGTTTGGTTCAGTGGATGGAGCGTCGGCCTGCGGACTGGGGGGTCCCGGGTTCGATTCCGGTCAAGGGCATGTACTTTGGTTGCGGGCGCATCCCCAGTGGGGGGTGTGCAGGAGGCAGCTGATCGATGTTTCTAATTCTCTATCCCTCTCCCTTCCTCTCTCTGTAAAAAATTAATAAAATATATTTTAAAAAAAGGGCAGGCATGAAAAGGTGTTTTGCAAAATAAGATAAAGAATAATCAACGCATATCTGAAAAATGTAGATAAGAGCACACACAATAAAAGTAACCTACTTCCCAAATGTGGAATATAGGTCTAGGTAAAATCCTTTAAACTTTAGAAAGCAGTTATCTGAGCTGAGAGGTAAAAAATAAATACGGCTCTTACAGGGGTCTGAAGAAAGCAGACATCAGTAAGGAAAAAAAAATTCCTGTGATCTGGGTAGGAGATGATGTAGAAGGGCAGGTCTTTAAAGTGGTTGGCCTTGCCTTAGCCACTTTGCTCAGTGGTTAGAGTGTTGACTGAAGGGTCACCAGTCAACAGGCATGTACCTCAGTTGCAGGCTTGATCCCTGGCCCTGGTCGGGATACGTGCAGGAGACAACCAATCAATGTGTCTCTCTCACATTGATATTTCTCTCTGTCTCTTCCCCTCCCTTCCACTCTCTCAAAATCAATGGAAAAATTTCCTCAGTGAGGATTAACAACAAAAATAATAATAAAATGGTTGGCCTTAACAGTTGATAATGAAAGCTTTCCAAATGTCTCATAAGGTTTAGCACCAATACTCTGCAGCCTCGTCAAATGCTGTGGGATGACTTGCTGTCCCCCTAATACTCTTGTGTCCTTTTATGCCCGTGATTATGATTTCACCTTATATGCCATCCAGCTGAAATGAGATATTCCTAGGGAATGAATTGCTCCTTTATCTATGAGTCCATTTTACCCCATTATAACTATTGCATTAAATTTTTTTGTTGTTTTCTAACCATTTAAACTTTGAGTTCAAGGGCAGAAAACACATCTTGGGTCATCTTTATATCCCCAGGGCCTAGAACAGGGAGAACACAGTAGGTGCTCAATAACTGCTGAGTTAAATTCTATCTCACACATGTCCCCATGAGATACAGAGGCATCAGGCGTATTTAGGTGTCACTTTAGGTCTTTTCCCCAAAGTGGGCAGGAAGAGTCTAGCCCACTATTACTTCATCTCTCCTTCATTTGATTCTCTTGCTTAAAGAGTTACAAAGAAACCCACAAACGATTATGATTATTGCAAGCTTTATGGGGCAACTTGTGGGAGCCAAGGAAGATCTTGGAAATAGAATTGTTCTCCTGAGAATTTTAGCACAAAGTACACCTTCCCCAGAAAGAATGGCTCCCAGGCCAAGGAAAGCCTGTCAGTAACTAATTCTATTAATGAATCTAGAAAGATCATATCTTTCAGAAGTGGATTTGGGAGTGAGGATAGGTAAGAAGCATAAAAATAAAATAAATAATAACCATAGTGTACATTTACTGTATGATTACTGGTGCCTACGTCTATACAAAAAGCTCTACTTGCACTGTCTCATTTAATTCTTACCACTGTGTGAAATACAATTCTCATCCTACCATATAGAGAAGAAACCTGCAGTTGAGTTGTTACTAATTCACCCAAGATCACACAGCTAATAAGAATCCAAGCCCTAGCTGGTTTGGCTCAGTGGACAGAGTGTCAGCCTGCAGACTGAAGGGTCCCAGGTTTGATTCCGGTCAAGGGCACATGCCTGAGTTATGGGCTCGATCCCCAGCAGGGGGCGTGCAGGAAGCAGCGAATCAATGATACTCATCATTAATTTTTCTATCTCTCTCTCCCTCTCCCTTCCTCTCTGAAATCAATAAAAAACTTAAAAAAAAAGGAGCCAAGACAAGACTCCAATACCTGACAATCTGACTCCAGCATCCAGAGAGGGTGATATTAAACATTTCAGTTATATAACGAACATCTCTTAATCTAATTAACCATTCATCAATGCTTTCTAGTAACATGGCTTCCCAGGAGGCTTTCCAGTAGAGAGAGAACACCCCTTTTGCCAGCACAAAATCACTAGTCCACTTGCCAGTAAAATGGCACTCTGCTCATTCACCAAGTTCCTGTAAAGCTGACAAGTCCCTGAGGAAGGAACCCACTTCCAGGATACAGCCTACATTCCTGGTCCTAACTGTGAGGCTCAAGATCCTGGAAGGTGGTGACTGCCCCAATGCCATGTGATCAGCTGACAGCCTTCTGCTGATAATGCCCTGAACTCCTGTAGACTACAAACCTAAGAGACAGTCCACAGGAAGAACGTGTCCTTAGATCACCAAGGGGTTGTAAGTCACCCAAGTTCTCACTGGTGCGGCAGTCTGGTGTGGTACTGCAGGAAACAAACCTGTCCTTACTTTTATCATCCTGTTTCGCAGGTTCTCATCACATTACTTTTCCCTCTCAGCTTGTTTCTGTCCAGCCTGAAACATCCTATCCTTCCCGTTTGGCTTTCTGTTCCTTGGTGATTCCTATAGGACACATCACAATTTCTTACAAGGCGAAGAAAACATTTCCTTTTGTTCCTTCCTAGTAATCCTCAGCATTTTCTCAACCCTGTGTCAGAGCAGCACATGGGATCTGTATGTTCAGAAAGCAGGCTCCAAGGCCACTTAAACCCCATCCCTGGCTTCTAAGTGATGACTCAGAGGTCATATAGATGTAATTATAGTTGATATAATATAAATATAGTTGTCCTAGTTGCTATAACAAAATACCACTGACTGGGTGCATTGTAAACAACAGAAACTTATTGCTTATAGTTCTGGAGGCTGGGAAGACCGAGGTCAAAGCACCAACATAGCTCTGGCCGGTGTGTACAGTGGTTAGAGTGTCGGCCCACATGCCAAAGGGTCTCAGGTTCAAGTTCTGGTCAAGGGCACATACCTGAGTTGCAGGTTGTTTCCCCGGCTCCAGTCAGAATGAGTGCGGGAGGCAACCAATGAATGTGCCTCTCTCACATCAATGTTTCTCTCTCCCTCTAACCCCTTCCATCCCTCCCTTCCACTCTTTGCAAAATCAACGGAAAAATGTCCTCGGGTGAGGATTAAAAAAAAAAAAAGGTACCAACATAGTCATGTAGGCCCTCTTCCTGGTTCATAGTCTTCTCCATGGGACTTCACGTGGTGGAAAGGGCTAGGGATCTCTATGAGGGCTCCACCTTCATGACTTAAGCACCTCCCAAAGGCCCTACCTACGAATACCTTCACATCAGGCATTAAAATTTCAATATATGAACTTTGGAGGGATTACAAATATTCTGACCATAGCAGTTAGAAATATAATTGTAAATATAGTTGAGTTTTCTTTTCCCATCTAAATACATTGCCTTATATTTGTCAACATTAAATCATATATAGTGATTTCAGAGAGGAAGATAGAGGGAGGAAAGATAGAAACATCAATGATGAGAGAGAATCACTAATCGGCTGCCTCCTGCATGCTCCACACTGGGGATTGAGCCCACAACCCTGGTATGTGCCCTTGACCGGAATCGAAACCAGGACCCTTCAGTTCGAAGGCTGATGTTCTATCCAACTTAGCCCAACCAGCTAGGGCTCCACTGATTTTGAGAGAGAGTGGGAGGGGAAGATACACATAGAAACATCAATGTGAGAGAGACACATTGATTGGCTGCCTCCCGCACGCACACTGACCAGGGCTGGGGATCGAGCTTACAACCAAAGTACATGCCCTTGACTGGAATCGAACCTGGGACCCTTCAGTCCGCAGGCTAACACTGCATCCAGTGAGCTATACCGGCTAGGGCCAAGGATATTTTTTCTATTGATTTCCAGAGAGTGGAAGGGAGGGAGAAGGCGGGGGGAAAGAGAGAAACATAGATGTGAGATATATATCAATTCATTGCCTCCTGCACACGCCCAAACAAGGCTGGGGAACCTGCAACCCAGGTACATGCCTTTGATGGGGAATCAAACATGTGACCCTTTGGTTGACAGGCCAATGCTCTAACCACTTTGCACCCCGGCCAGGGCTGTTTTTGTTTTTAATCCTCACCCAACGATATTTTCCCATTGACTTATTATTTTTTAAAAGCACCATCTCCATTTTATTATTTTTATTTTTTGTTAATCTTTATCCGAGGATATTTTTCCATTGATTTTTAGATAGAGTGGAAGAGAGAGGGAAAGACAGAAACATCAATGTGAGAGAAACACATCAATTGCTTGCCTCCGGCACAAGCCCTGACCAGGGCTGGGGCTAGACACATCCACTGGTTGCCTCCTAATCCCCAACTAGGGGCCAGGGCCAAGGATTGAACCTGCAACCCAGGTAGTGCCCTTGACTGGGAATTGAACCTGTGACCTTTGGATGTGTGGGTCAATGCTCTAACCACTTAGCACCACCGGCCAGAGCTATGTTTGAGTCTTAAGGTGTGTACATAAAAAGACAAATAGAATCACTTAGTTCCTAGAAAAGGGGTCACATGTAAATGCTCACAATACTTCACACATTTCTAGAATAGTAGCTAATCACAAAAGGCAAGTGCCTCAGATGAGGAATCAAAAAAATTGGGTCCTGGTGTTGAGAAACCAAATTATCCCTCTTCATGTCTGAACGCAAGCAGCTGAATGTTGCTGGAGAAAAACCACCTCTTAGGCCAACTAGTTTATCTTTAAACTCATGATCATAAACTTCAAATGGGTACCCAATCCTGCCAAGGCTGTCCTACTAGCAAAGCTGTAAGTTTGCTTTCCCTCTCCCTTGCATTTGCATCTTCATCTTCATCAGTTACGCTGATTATCACAGTGGAAGCATCCTGCTCCTATCCAAGGTTAATCCTTCCAGTTTCCTTATATCCTCCCATGGATTTCACTCCTATTCAGGTCAAGTAAACCTTCTCTCTACTGTATCACTCCCAATGGCACAAAAACATGCTCTAGAACCCCACCATCTTTTAAACATCTCCTTTGCACCGCCGGCTGGATAGCTCGGTTGGTTAGAGTATGGCCTCCAATACTCCAAGGTTGAAAGTTCCATCCTCGGTCAGGGCACATACAAAATCAACTAATGAATGCATCAATAAGTGGAACAACAAATTGATGTTTCTCTCCCTTCCTTTCTCTCTGGAATCAACAGATAAAAGAAACAAACATCTCTCTGATCCCCTATGCCTCCTAGTTATGCCTAAATTCATTTGCTCCCTTCACAGCAAAACTTCTCTCGTGTTGACTACATGTAGTCGGTATTTCCTAACTTTCGCGTCCACTCTTCAACTCATTATAATCATATCCACATTTCTGATTTACCAACATGAATCAAGCCAGGGCCACCAATAATACTCTCCACTGACCTCCAAGGCGACTGACTCAAACCATACCTCCAGCCCAAGTACAACGCTTGGCAGCACTACGCACAGTTGACCACGTCCCTCCTACCTGAAACCTTTCCTGCCCGTAGATTTCGCAACTCAACATCGTGAACTTCCTTCTGCCCTCCTGGCCGCTCCCTCTCCGTCTCCACTACCCTGTCTCTAAAGGCCGGAGTGCCTAGGATTTGGCACCAGAACTCTTTAAAGTCAGGTTAAACCACACGTATGGTTTCATCAGCGCAGGCAGTTTAAAAACGCTTGATTTAGTTGCTAACGACTAAACATCTGGAAATTTTACATTTTAAATCATCCAAATTTCTGATTCCCTTAAAAAAACACACACCACACACTCGGATTTGTCAATACTGTTGGTAGCATCCTCTTAAAGAACAAATGCAGCAGAAGCTGTTTGTTATCCACATCTAAGGGAGTTGAGAATATAATCCTGAGTCCGATTCCCAAAAAGCATCAAAAACTCTCCTCCCGGAGCCGCCGGAATATCCAGGCGGCCTTGCGTCAACTTTATGGCTGGTTGGTTAGGTCACGCCCGCAGGTGCGCCCTGGGGAGGGGGAGGGCGACTCCGGCACTCCGCCCGCCCCGAGAATGGAACAGCCCTCGGGGCAGAGACCAGAAGCGCACGTTTTGAAACGCAGAAGCACACCGCGCCAAAACCAGAAAGTCCTTTCGGCACCGGACTGCCACGATCCCGCAAAAGCGTCAAGTCTCGTTTCACGCTGGCTTTCCCGGGCCGAGGTGGCCTAGGGACAAGAACAAGCCCTCTTCTAGGGCGGAGAGATTCCCCAAAGCCGCCGGGAAGAGACAGCTCTCCTCGCGGTCGCTAGATTGTTTTGAGAGGAGAACGCGCCCGGATCGCACCGGCTTAACTCCCCGGCGGGACGCGGTGCGGCGCTAGGCAGGCGGGTCGGGCAAGGCTGAGGGTGGAGACTGGGGCGGGGCCTGCCCCAAGAAACGCCTCAGACCCTCCACCGAGCCTCGCACGGGCTTCTTCCCAGCACCCTCGCCCCCTTCACGGGTTCAGGGCGGGAGGCTGCGGCTCAGGAACTAGGTTAAGCGGACCCGTGATCGCGGACCTCCCAGAGGCGGTGACCTCCGCCCAAGAAACCCCACCCAGCGGGAGCCCGGGCTGCG
>NW_006295183.1:971288-981522 GCF_000327345.1 Myotis davidii | reverse complement strand
GACGGACGCCACCCGAGCGGGCGGGGGGACGCGCGCTCGCCGCCCCCGCCGGGCCCCGCTGCGCCCCTAACCTAGCGCCCGGGCTCTTGGCGGAGCCCTGTCGGTGCGGCCCCCCACGGCGGGCGGAAAAGGCAGGAGTTCTGAACCAAGTCGGTTTTCGGGAGCCAGGGTCCGACTCCTCTGGCAGAGAGTGCTAGCCTGATCGACGCCACCCGAGCGGGCGGGGGGACGCGCGCTCGCCGCCCCCGCCGGGCCCCGCTGCGCCCCTAACCTAGCGCCCGGGCTCTTGGCGGAGCCCTGTCGGTGCGGCCCCCCACGGCGGGCGGAAAAGGCAGGAGTTCTGAACCAAGTCGGTTTTCGGGAGCCAGGGTCCGACTCCTCTGGCAGAGAGTGCTAGCCTGATCTTGTGCGCCCAGAGATCTCAAAGGGATTAAAACTGATCTCAAGTGATAGGACAAGTTCCCGAGTTCTGGATGATGGGCTGGCCGACTCCGGCAGGCGACCCATGCGTTTCCCTCGCGCTTTCAAATGTCCTGACGCCAACTTAGTACAGTGTTTAGTACTTGGGGCTCTAGCACTAGGCGAAAGCGGTTCTGAGTTCGGCAACACGATCTAGAGCTCCAAGTGTCCAGTGCACGGCAGAATGAATTATTTTGACTTGGCTGGTAATTTGCCCCTACGCTGAAATCTGAGGGTTGATGTTGTAATTGAATCTTGGGTCACTAGCTGCAGTTGGTTTATAAATATCTACGTCTAATGTAACTACTCTTTAGTAGCAGACTTCCTGTAGCCCCGAGTTCAGAATTAAGTAAACATTTCCGTACGTAATCTTCATCCTTTCTTCCGAATTTACATCAACTAGTCAAGTTAATTCCACTACCCTACGAGCTGCAAAAGAAGTCAAACGGGGCACGTATATGACTATATTACATTTACTCCGTCCTTAAGCCGTCTTGCATCGTAAAAAAAGCTTTCTGTTGAATTGTCTTTTTGCTCTTTGCTCAAATATTCTAGTGCCTTAATATAGTATAGTCCAGCAGTTGATGTAATAATAACTCCGCCTGATTTGGAGAGAAGAAAGTCTTGGTTAACTTTTTTTTTTTTTTAAGAGAAGTTACGTTAAGTTTATGAGGAAATTAAAACATCCTGGTGCTAAGCAAATTTGTCAGTCCACTGTGTGTAATCTCAATCTGTAGGCTTTTGCAGCGTTCTGCCTCCATAGGGGAGTCTTTCAACATCCCTTTTTGAACCCTACAAAATGTTCCTTCTCCCCCTCCTCCACAATAAAATTGCACTAACTAACTAAATGCAGTAGCATTGATGGAGTGTCAAGTTTGGGAATAGAACCACACTTAATTGTCTAATATATTAGTCCATTTGTGTGATTTTTTGCACTCTTGTGATTTTGGGTATTATTTTCCTTTCGAAATTCTGGATGTCAGGTGGCATGTTTTACTTATTAAATAAGCTCCACATGCATTAAAAATTAAAATCCAGCAGGTCTGTAATTGAGCCAGGAGTAAAGCTCCCCCCCCCCCCATGTTAGCATTGTGCTCCACAAACCATATTTTGCTTCTTAATTCAGTTGTGCGATATGCAGTCATTAACTTCTAAATCTTACACATCATTTATGCTGTTTTAATGACATAGAGCTTATCCACAGAGTTGCTATCCTTTGTGATTTCCTGAATGCCAGGATTCATACTTTGTTTTTATTGGAAAGGAGATCTACAGAGAAGATAAATTGAGGCTATACGGTTACCCAAAAGAACTTATTATTTAAATCAATGGTATGAGGAAGATTACAACAGAACTGTTTGTCCACATAGGAAAATGCTGCTTATTTAAAAGTAGTTGTAAAAGTCATCTTAGAGATTTGTTCAACCAGCATAAAATGTAGGCGCTATAAAAGTTATCCTTAAGATGCATTCAAATTCTAGTCTTTAGGATTCTGCTTTAGAGAACACACAAATGAGGACACCCACCTAAGATTTAAGAGAGGCTTGGGGAGTTGCGGAGGCCATCTGTGGCTGACAAGTGCCCTGAGGAGGAATCCTGTGGCAGAGCCTTGCACCATGGTGCCTGCTGACAGAAATTCACGTCTAGAGACTGTTTTTTTGCTTCAGAGGTGTTGCTGGTATTAAATTCACTCCATATCATCTACTTTATAAGCTCCATTTTATTTTTAAAACCAGGAACCTAGTTAACCACTTATCTACCTTACTTACCTATCTTGATTCCAGATGACTTTAGGCTCTTTTGCCAAAAATTAGGTCCTCCTTCAAACAACTAAGAATTGTCATAATTTAGTATTTGAAAAAGAGCATACAGGTTTAAGAAGTAATAATGGCAAGTAACGATGACTTTGCAGACCATGAATCATAACTATATATATAGATTTGGCATGCCATATTTCAAACATCCGTAAACTTGATCTTCCCTGGCAGTATCTTTTTTGTTGTTGTTGTTCCTCCATTGATTTTTTAGGGAGAGGGGAAGAGAGAGAGAAACATTGATGTGAGAGACCCATCAGTTGGTTGCCCACACCAGGACTGGTGCTGGAGATGGAACCTGCAACCCTTTGGTGCACAGGCTGAAACCCTACCCGCTGAACCACACCAGCCAGGCTCCCTGGCAGTATCTTTATGCATTTTGTCAGTGATTAGTATTTGGGTGCAAAAATGTGGTATGGTATACAGACTGCTGACATACACCTCAAGAACAGTGATTTTTTTTCCACACACAGTCTTCATTTTTTGTTGCCCTTAGAATATTCAGGGGCATAAATCCTCATTCCCTTTGACAGTGTATGGACTCCAATACAAAAGTTTCTTAAACTAAAAACACTAGTCCTCTATGTTTTAAGTTGCTTCTCAACAGAGAAGACTTCAGGTTCATCTGAGAAAGATATCAGCCTAGTTTTGTGGGCTGTAGTTAATTATGAGTTAGATTCCCTCGGTTATACCTCTTACGCTAAGTTCTTTGAAAACTGTTCATTCAAATTTAGCTCTTTTTATTTCACTTGGGAATCCCCCCAAACCCCTTCCCCCTTGAAGGTAAGTTCCACTCTACCACTGCCTGAAGCTTTTCTTTTTTATTTTTAAATACATTTTTATTGATTTCAGAGAGGAAGGGAGAGGGAGAGAGATAAAAACATCAATGATGAGAGTTGATTAGCTGCCTCCTGCCTGCCCCCTACTCGGGGGTGGAGCCTGCAACCCAGGCATGTGCCCTTGACCAGAATCAGACCCAGGATCCTTGAGTCCACAGTCTGACGCTCTATCCACTGAGCCAAACCAGCTAGGGCTGAGGGGTTATTTTGATAACCACAAACCTTTAGTCCTTTATATATTTTAGCAAATGTCTAAAAAAGCACTGAGTGTTTTATTATTGGCTTAAGATATTTATGGAATGGGCCAATTAATAAGATGACATTTTATCAGTCTTCATCTTGTCCTAAGTTTGTTTTTCATATTGTATGTGCATTTGTGTGTATTTAGTATTCATAAAAATGACTTATGCTTCTGTTTTAGAATGGTCACGGACCCGGGGCCAAAGAACAAGATGCACTAGTGGACAGACTGCTGACCAAGGGCTTGAGAGCTGGATTCTGTTTTTCCTTTTCAAACTGACTTTGCAGCCACGGAGAGGTATACTTCCATTTCTTGGTCTTAAAAATAGAAGTAATAAAACCCTCCTTGGGTTGGAGGATTTGCTGGACCATTCTTGGGTATAGGAGACACAAGAGGGTGAGTGGTTGAGGGCATACAGGCTTTATGGTCAGAAAGTCCTCAGTTTGAAACTCTGTACTACCATATACTAGCTGGATGACACTGGGCAAGTTACTTAACCTTTCTATGCCTACATAGAAAGGTTAACTAGAAAACTATTCTCTCACTTGTGAGAGAATAACATTAATTATAGGGTATTCTCAGAGTTGAGAATGTGGTAAAGCATTAAGTTTCATTTTAGGACTACATAGAAAAAAGAACAGGAAATGGTGGCTGCTTTGCTGTAGAAAACTTTGGAATATATATTTTTTGACAGTATTAGTTGAAGTCTTGGTAAATGACTTCAAGAGTCTGTTGCGGAAATTTGTAATTTTGAAGAGGAACAAACAGATGGACTCCTGTTCTTGGGGAATTTGGTATCCTGGATAAAAATCGTCCTAATTGAGTTAGCCTAGCTAATGACCCATGCTTACATCAGAGTATTAGTTATAGTTGTTATCAATTATCATCTTTTTTCTTAAAATTTGAAAGGGTCACTTAAAATTTATTGTGCCTACACTTTCTGCTATAAAATATAATAGACATCAGAGGGAACTTAAAACAGGCTTCTCACAAAGTCAGGATCTACTAGGCTTTGGATCTCATAAACAACAAACGTAAGGTGTTGGGTGTGAAAATTCTGTCTTCTCAGGCTACCAGAAAGCACTTCTTTCTTATCCCCTAGAAAATGTGAAAATTGTTTCATTTCACTTATGTAGTGGCAAAAGGAGTGTAGAGGTGGAATTACAAATGCTGAAATTAGGTGAACATATGAATAAATCATCTAAGTGACTACTAAGATTTTTCTTACAAACTATGCCTGAAGCATATAGAGAGGAAGAAGGGAATGAAAGCTCTACTAATCTTCAGATCTCTATTTTCCAAGTGGGCGTCTTGGTACGTCCATGAGATGGGAAGGACAAGTTCTTTGTGCTGGTTTTCTGTCGTTCCAGAAATAACTTATACTCTACAGGTTCCTTTAGAAGTGTTGATACAAAATACATACTAATGAACTGCTGAAAAGAAAAACAAGACTGATTTGAAAAGCTATTGAGAAAACTAAACTAAATAGTTTGGGGAATGGGGTTGTAGAAACATGTTGGTCACTTTTAAGTGCTGTGACTAGTTTGATCCCTGTTTCTCAAACTGGGATATAAATACCCTTAGGGTACAAAGTGTATGATTCCTGGGTACTTGAAGCTACAAGATAAGCATGACCCGTCTTCTTGGAGCTTCAGTTGTGCTCATTGAGGGGCCGGTGAGTTGAGTAATTTAACTGGTAAGTAATTAAAATATTTTTTATTTTGAAATAGGTATATACTTTACGAACAGATATGCACTCTGTAAGACTTGTCTAAGATTACACAGGTCATCAAAATGGGGCATGAATGGCTGGTGGTGGGAAGTGTTCTTTGTATAGGTACTGCAGTAGAAACCTTTGAGAAGCAATACTTTTGAGCTATAGAACAGCTCTATCATCCAGCTCTTTAATTTTCCCCATAGAATCCTCCTGTGAAATGTAGATGTTAAATTATATTAAATGGTGCTTGTTCGCTTACATGCGTGTTCCTACACACGTGCGACATGCGCAAGAGCTCAGCACAGTTGATAGGCAGTTCTGGATAGCTAGACCAAGTGAGAAATATTGTCAAAAGAGGAAGAATGAACAAAATCAGGTCTAAACTATAAAACAAATTCTATAAAACAATTTTGAAAACACAACAGATTAACTCAAGCATAATTAATAATTTATATAGATCCCCCCACACACTTTGATAAGTAAAATAAAAATAAAATGGCTAAATTCTAAGCTATGGACCTTGCAGTTTCTAAGATTATTCAACAGCATCTATTCTTAACTTTTATGTGTTTTGCTAATGTTACTTATGTTCCTCTTAATGTAAGTGGTATTTAAAAATTACATGATCTATAGTGATAATGCCTACTCTTTGAATATAGGTTTTATATTTGAACCTAATTGGTTCTAGACATACCAAAGTGACTTTCTCTGAAATGATGTGAGTTGGATCAATCCAGATATTTAGATATCTGCAGTACTTACTGAATACTTGTAATGTGTTTGATCATACTTTGAGAGGTTATTTAAAAAATGCAATACAAAAAAAGAAATTGTTAAGGAATAAAAGTAAAGAAAAACCCAAATAAAAACCTGGCACATAACAAGAGCTCAGTAAGTTTGAATGAATGAATGCCTAAGGTAGTGATGGCGAACCTCTTACACGCATGTCAGAGGTAACACACGAACTCATTTTTTTGGTTGATTTTTCTTTGTTAAATGGCATTTAAATATATAAAATAAATACCAAAAATATAAGTCTTTGTTTTACTATGGTTGCAAATATCAAAAAATTTTTATATGTGACACGGCACCAGAGTTAAGTTAGGGTTTTTTTGTTTTGTTTTTTTCAAAAGGTTCGCCATCACTGGCCTAGGGAATAAAATTAAACATTAAAACAGTAGTCAGAACAAAATAAAAAACTAGAGGCCCGGTGCACAAAAATTTGTGCACTCGGGAGGGAGGGGGGTTCCTCAGCCTGGCCTGTACCCTCTCGCAGTCTGGGACCCCTCAGGAGATAATGACCTGCTGGCTTAGGCCTGCTCCCGGGTGGCAGAGGGCAGGCCCAATCCCTAGGTGCAGCCCCTGGTCGGGCTCAGAGCAGGGCCGATTGGGGAGTTCGCCACTCACACTCAGGGCAGGGCCGATGGGGAGGTTATGGCTCTACCCCGTCACACACAGAGCAGGGCCTGTTGGAGGAGGGGAAGCTCCCCCCTATCAGGCACAGAGCAGGGCTGATCAGGGGGTTGGGGTGCTTTCCCCTGTCACAAACAGAGCAGGATGGATAGGGAGGTTGTGGCCCCGCCCCCTGTCACACACAGAGCCGCAGGGCCATCAGGGGGTTTGGGCTTTGCCCCCTGTCACGCTGATCCCGGTGCTGGGAGGCCTTTCAGCTCCGCTGATCCCGGTGCTGGGAGGCATATTACCCTTTTACTATATAGGGTAGAGGCATGGTGCATGGGTGGGGGCCGGCTGGTTTGCCCTGAAGGGTGTCCTGGATCAGGGTGGGGGTCCCCACTGGGGGGCCTGGCCAGCCTGGGTGAGGGGATGATGGCTGTTTGCAGCTGGTCATACACCCTTCAGGGTGGGGGTCCCCACTGGGGTGCCTGGCCAGTCTGGGTGAGGGGCTGAGGGCTGTTTTCAGGCTGGGAGTGACTGAAGTTCCCAACTGCTCCTTTTTTTCTTTTTTCTTTTTTTTAATTCTGGGCCAGCTTTAGCTTGAGGCTTGGCTCCAGCTCTTAGGCCTCCATGGCTGAAAGTAGGTTTCTGGCCTTTGCATACAATGTTGCGAATCTGCTGGCTGAAGGTCCTGGGGTTTTGTTACCATGTTTCTTAAACTGCCACTCAGAGGCCTGCAGCCACAGGCGGGACTTTGGTTTCCTCCAACTTTCCTAGTCACTGAAGCAAGCAAGCCTCATGTTAGTTTCAAGCTGCCTGGCTGCCGGCTGCCATCTTGGCTGACAGTTAATTTGCATATCTCGCTGATTAGCCAATGAAAAGGGTAGCCGTCTACACCATTTACCATGTTTCTCTTTTATTAGTGTAGATGGATTCAGATTTTTAAATCTTTTGACAGAGAAACATATCAATATATGTTTAGAAAACATATCTTTAGAAAAACATGGAGATTGTACTTTACTGCTCTCAAATATAGTACACCTGTTCACTGGCACACATTGGGGTTTTTATATGTATTTGTCAGAATTTTTTTTTTTAATGCCTTCACCAACTTTAAAGTTTATCCATGTATAATGCATTACTAGGCTCTAGCAGTCGCTAATATTAAAGCTTGGAATCTAATACCAAGGCTGTTAGGACTTTGAGCTTATTCATCTCTTTTTGGATAACCCAGGACTTTTTCAGAATCCTTTAGTAATTTTCCTGGGATAAGAACAGACCATCCTTGGGAGGGCTGGTGTTGGATAGCACCTTTATTTTTAGTGTAGTCCAGTTGGACCTCTGAAATGTCAAAATTATTTCAGCCCACTACTTTTTATTTGTTTACATAAACTCTGGTATAACAAAACTCTGGCATAGAATAGTCACTATCACATATGGTAAAGCAGGTACAAACTATTTTACATTCACAGAGATATGGTATGGTGCAGAACTATTCTATAACAATAGGATACTCTAATTGTTTTTAATATATCTCGTGTTTCTGTTTTGTACTTGTAACTTTCTACTATTTAACATTTTTGTTATAAGTATATGTTGAGACTGTAACGTAATAGTGACTTGGTTTCTTCTTGGGAATAAATTTTTAAAATAATTCTTTTGTCTTTTTGGTCTCTTGTTAGACAGGATCTTTGCTTCGTCTCCTCTCCTTGTTGTGTCTTTTAGGTATTTATAAATATGTAATTTGCCTGTACCCTCCCCCCCAATATCTTGGTTAAGCTATTACCTATGTTTCCTTTTTTCCTATATTTGTTTTCATATTTCTAAGGAGCAGCCAAGTTGGCAGATTGTTTCCATAATTTGAACTTTGTTCAAAGGCATTATATTGACATTTATTATTACTCTTATTATGCCTTTGGTACACGTGTGCATTGTTGAATTTAAGCTGTTAGCTTCTAATTTAAGATTGACCTTATAGGGGACCCCATTTACCAAATAAAAATGATTTGGTTTTTACCAAGTAGCCTTCATGAGTGAGTACTGGGTTATAGAAATACTAGAGCAGCGGCCACATGGTCATTGATACACATTGCAAACCATGAGTTCACTTGGTTATTGTGTATGTCCATTTCTATCTTTTACTTTTTTACCTTCTGTGATGCATTGACCTTGTCCCATACAATCTAGAGAGAGCTTTTGATACTGATAGTACACATAATAGAGGTTAAACCTTAGAACTTCCTTATTAAATTATACATTTCATTTTTGCTTATATGGGAATCATTTGTATTTCTAAATAAATAAAACAGTTCTTTGTATTAAAGAATGAATCAAACATTCTCATAGTAGAAAACAGTGCATATTTGAGTAGCTTATATTTTTGTAGACCTGCATTTAGGATGAATAACTATTCTAGGTCAGTCACTTCCAAGCCATAGTCAGCAAAGATTCTATATCAGAATCTCTTGGGGACTTTTTTTTAATATGTATTTTTATTGATTTCAGAGCGGAAGGGAGAAGGAAAGAGAGAGAGAAACATTCACAATGAGAGAGAAACACAGGTCGGCTGCCTCTTGCACTTCCCCTACTTGGGATAGAGCCCACAACTCATGCATGTGCCCTTGCCTGGAATCGAACCCGGGATCCTTTGGTCCCCAGGCCATTGCTCTATCCACCGAGCCAAGCCTGCTAGGGCTCTTGAGGACTCTTTAAAAGGTCTCATCCAGCCCGGCTGGCATGGCTCAGTGGATGAGCATCTACCTAGGAACCAGGCGGTCATGGTTCAATTCCCAGTCAGGGCACATGCCGAGGTTATGGGCTTATATGTATATATTAAAGTCTCTTCTACACCAGAGCTATTGAATCAGAATCTCTGGGATCTATGTATTTTAAAGTTCACCAGGTGATTCTGAAACAGTGCTTAGGTAGAATGTGCCCCAAAATCCATGGAGGTGCCTGTTAGATGTTCTATGAATTATAATTATAATTCAGTTAGCTTTTATTTTTACATGGCAGGATTTTTGAACATGGCCTCTGTAACCAGGTTACAATAATAACCTTGAGATGGTTTAGTACATTTCCATTTGTTATGTTGAATATTTTTGCACAAAGTTGGTCTAATTCCTTACATATTTAAATTTCCCCATATGCTATATCCCTGCTAGAATGCTCCTCTCTTACTATAGTTTGCCTGGCAGGATCCTCTCACTCTTGAAAATCCAGCTTTAATAATTCTTCTCCTTAAAGCCCTCCTTCACTCATTTAAGCCATCCTTTGTGCCAGGGCCAGGGTATGGGAAGTCTGTTAACCTCTGTTACAGCAGTCATCACACTGTATAGCTGCTATTTGTTTTATCTGTCTCCCTGCCAGATGAGCTTCCTGAGAACTAAGCCCTGTGCAGTTAGGACCTCCACTACAGTACCAAGTAATTAAAAGGGAAATTCGTATCTGTGTGACTAGCATCAGGCACCTTTTGGTGAAGAATTACTAAATCTTAATGTCTTAAAAAATTAGTGTATTCAATTAGCTTTTATTTTTACATGGCAGGATTTTTAATATTTTTTTAAAAAACTGATTTCAGCTGAAACCGGTTTGGCTCAGTGGGTAGAGCGTTGGGCTGCGGACTGAAAGGTCCCAGGTTCGATTCCAGTCAAGGGCATGCACCTTGGTTGCGGGCACATCCCCAGTAGGAGATGTTCAGGAGGCAGCTGATCGATGTTTCTCTCTCATCGATGTTTCTAACTCTCTACCCCTCTACATTCCTCTCTGT